>NW_026623245.1:715051-722229 GCF_030028575.1 Malurus melanocephalus | reverse complement strand
TTCCCGCCTCAGCTACTTCAAAGCCGGGTGATCCTGAGCTCTGGAATAACAATGGGAGCTCTGTAACCTGGCAGGACCCAGAGTCATTCCCGCTCCAGGAACAATGGATTTGGCACTGGAATTCTGCTGCCTTCCTTTCCAAAGGAATAAAGTGCCCCTGGCAGCAGTGCCAGCACCACCTCTCTGCCACGAGATAAGGCCTTGGAATGAAGGATCATTCCAGCACCATTCCAGCACCATTCCAAAGGCCCAGCTGGATGGGCTCGGAGCCCTTTGTCCTCCCCTTGCACTTCCAACATCCGTGGTTGTTTGGGAGTCAAACAAATCCCACCTGGCAGGGATAAAACCCGGCCAAAATCCATGTTTTGTCTGTGCTGAGCATGTTCTGCTCCAATCCCAAAATAATGTTGGGAATAATAAGAAAAATAACAACAATATCAGCAATAATAATAATAAAAACCTGTAAAAATATAATAAATGTTTGCCTTGGARTTTTTGGATGGTCTTCATGTAATTCCTGATATCCTGAGTTTCCTGGACAATTGGGGCTCCCTGGATCCAGCCTGAGGGATGCAGCAGGAATTCCCATGGGGACCATGCATCCGCTCTATGCACTCCCAGAAAATGTCATGTGATGGGATTGGTGTTATCCCAGAAATGTCTGGCCTGGAAAAGATGATTCCCACAAGGCATCTCCCACTCCTGCCTTCATCCCAAGCTCACAGAAATCTGCCTGCTGCCCCTGGGAGAGGATTTTATATTCCCAATCCCAAACTGTGACTTGGGATATCAAAGAGAGTYATAAATCCCATTAATTACCCCACTGGCTATCTGAGGGATTTCAGGAGCATCCAATGTGGGGGAAAACACTGGGAAAACTCCCTCAAAAGTGCAGGGAAAAGCCTGGGGCGATGTGATCCCACYTTTCTGGGGAGGAAGGGGTGTCCCAGGAGTGAGTTTTTCCTGGGAGCCATCCCACAGTGCCGGGGCTGTGTCCACAAACCCCCCTTCCCGAGGAGTTAAGGAGCTTCCAGACACCCATTGTCTTGGAGAATCTGATGGAAAGCAGAGGGCTCCGAGGGCTGGGAGGGGAGGGGCCGCCTGGAATGGGGATGGATGGGGCTCTTGGATAGGTGAGACCTCTGGAGTGGGATAATGGATGGAGGGGAGCAGCCGAGTGGCCCTGACATCCCGTTCTTTAGTGGCTCATCTCCGCCGGGAGACGCCAGGAAGGGATTTGATGGAGAAGCAGGGACGGGATTTGATGGAGAGCAGGGAAGCTGATGGAGAGGCAGAGAAGTTGCTGGGRTCTATCCTGATTTTCTGCTCAGGCACAGCTTTCACCTGACGGGGAAACAGGGAAAAGGTTGCCTAGGATGTCGCTGGCTGTTGCCCTGAGTTTAGTCCCAGGGCTTTTCCCGGTTTTTGGAGASAATTGATCCCACAGGCTGGATGGATCCCATGGTCAGAGCTGCAGCACCTGGGAAGGGTGAAAATCCCTGATTTAGAGGCTGGAGCACATTCCAAATTGCCCAACTGGGCACTCCTTGGACCCTGCTGAAAATGTTTGGAAGGGGAAAACCACACGGAGACACCACTGCATTCCCAAACTCTTTCTGCTGGGAAAACGGGGAGCCCCTGGCATGGCAGCCCCACAGGGTGGGGGGGTGGGTTTGGACATCTTGAGATCACCAGGAGTGTTTTCCATGTCCTGGAGTGCCGTTGGAATCCTGAAACCACCCCCATCTGAGCCAGAGATAAGGAAAAAGGTGGAGTTGGCTGGAATTGGTGGGATCTGCCACCCCAAATCCCGGCTGCCATCCGGGTGACCTGRGAATGGCTCCAGCCAGGTATGCTGRCAATGTTTAACAACCCATCCGTCTTTCCCTGCTCCCGCTCCCAGATCCCTTTGTTTGAGCCACRGGGCCCTCCAGCCTCACTGTTGTCCCACTTATCTCCGGGATTAATCTCTCAGGAATCCCAGAATTAATTTTAAACCAAATTTTACCATTCCCAGTCCTCTGGATCCGTGTTGGTGGAACCATCCCACCATCCCAACCCCAAAATCTCTCCTGCTCATYTTCCCAACTGTTTGTTTGGGGGTAGTATCCCACATCCCATCAGAGTTTTTTGGGATGCGGCATGCCCAGTGCCATCTCCCCAGCACAATGTGGGAGTGGGAGCAGCTTGGAATATTTCCACTGGGAATGAGAAGGGTGAAGGGGCTGAGGCCAGCCCGCCTGGGACACAAGGAGGGAGCCGGGAGCAGGTGGATGTCGGGAAGGGAGGTCAGGCTCAGAATTCCTGGCGGAGAGCTGTGCACACAGCCCTTATCTCATCCGGCCATGTTTGCCCAGCAGGAGCAGGGAGCCAGCTGATCCCGCGGGAAGGAGGCACAGCCGGAGTCCCCAGCTCCTGACTTTCCATCATGGAGGGSCTCCAAGCTGCTCCCTTGGCTTTGGAACAAAATCTTGGAATCTGTCTCCTGGTGCTCAAACACTGTGGATGGATCTGCTCTCCATGACTCCAGCCACATCCATACCTTGGTCACATCCATAATCCAATCTTATCCATGCCTTGGTCACATCCATAATCCAACATTATCCATCCCTTGGTCACATCCATACCTTGGTCACATTCATAATCCAACATTATCCATCCCTTGGTCACATCCATCCCTTGGTCACATCCATATTTCCCGCCACATCCATCCCTTGTTCACCAATATCACCTCCAGGTGACACTGGCTCCGCCTCCTCCCAGCCTCTGGAATGTCCCCTCTGGAAGGGATCTGCCGGGGAAATGTTGGTGCTACACATCAGTATGATCCATGAGTTTCTGGATTTCCTGGTGGTTATCTCAGCCTGTCCTCGTGGGATCTGAGGGGACCCATGGAGGGTGGGAATGAGTTCTGGATCTGTGGGATGCAAGGACGGCTGGCACTGGAGTCCCCAGGATGTCATTAGAACCCTTTCCAGAGCAGAAAGGAGCTTCATTTGGGAAAAATCAGGATCTGATTCACTCCTCCTCTCCTCCCTCCYGGTTGTATGGAAAACCTTGGGAATGTCCAGCTCCTGATTAACAATGAAAAACAATCCTGGAGCTGCCCATGGTTCCTTCTGACCTCTCCTCCATGGAACAAAGGTATTTTTCCATCCCATTAATGGAATGGAGATGCCTGGAATGTGCAGGATGGGATATGCAGCCGCATCCTGACCAGTCCAGCCCTCTGGAGCATCCCCTGGTATTCCATATATCCCCACGGGAGACTCATTATCCCATTAACATTGGGGTGGCTCTGGTCACTGGGAATGTCACAAGGAAGGGGCTGATCCATGCCCTGCTGCCGAGGGGCTGATCCATGCCCTGCTGCCGAGGGGCTGATCCTGAGGGGGCTTCCCGGGACATTCCCAGCAGGTTGGATGTGATCCAAGGGGAAAATTGAAGATCCTCATCCCCCTTCCCTGGAATAATCGGCCTGGAATAACCCCGTATTCCATCAAATCTGTCTGATTCCAGCTCCASGAATGAGCTTTTCCAGCCCTCCCAGGCAGGGCTGTAATAGAAATCACCAGACTTTTCCATGGAAACCCGTTTTCCATGCCCCCAGTCCGCTCCCCGGAGCATTCCCTTCCATGGTCATTGATCCAGGGAGCCCTGACTATCCCGTCAGTGCCGAGCTTGGAAAGAGCTCCTCGGAAAAAGCAGGATTTCCACCCCGCAGCTGGAAAAGCGGCCCCTTCCCTTTCCCTGCCTAATTCCGGGCGGAAACCCAGCCTAGGCTGGCAAGGGACAGAGGCTTCCCTGTTTGGATTCGGGATGGGGATTTCTGCGGCTGAAAGTGGCTTTGTGACTTTTCCAGGAACGCTTCCTCCCTGGCTCCGGCGTGGGATGCACACGGCAAACGGGCTGCGACGGGGAAGGAGCAGGGAAAATATTTAAACAAGGATTTGGGAAGGAGTTTGGATCTCTCACTCCGAGAGCAGTTTCCGAGGCTGGTGTTAAAATGTGCTTTTCCCTCGGAGCCTCAGGAGTTTTTTAAGGACTAGGATTGGAGTTTTGTGGCTGGAAAAGGCTGTAATTAATCATCTGTGCTCCCAGTGTGGATATGCTTCCAGCAGGTCCTGTTTATTTATCCCATTTATCCCATTTATCCCATTTATCTTCTCCCCACTGGATCAAAGGGCCTTTTAGCACCCTGGAGTTTTCCCTCCGGGAAGCTGATCCCACGCTCATTTATCCATGATCCCAGGCAGCCCCTTCCTGATTCCAGCACACTCCAGCTCTGGGTTCCGTGTGGAAAACTCAGGGATCTCCCCCAGGGCGGAGGCACATCCAGCTCCCAGCTGAAACCTATGGAAAGCAAGGAAAATCTTCCCTTTCCATGTGGAAAACTCAGGGATATTCCCCAGGGCAGAGGCATATCCAGCTCCCAGCTAAAGCCTGTGGAAAGCAAGGAAAATCTTTCCTCTGATTCTCTGGGAATGATAACTGGGAAGCTGCACCCCTCACCTGGAAGGAGGGAGCAGTCAGGTGGGAATCAGGATACTCCCTCAKGAAATAGTGATTCCCACTTCCTAGAAGTGATAGGATAAAAGGGAATGGCCTCAGGGGAAGTTCAGTTGGATYTCAGGAATTTCTTTATGGAAAAGCTTGGAGTGGGACACTGGTGGASTCCCCATCCCTGGAAGTGTCCAAGGAGCAGCTGGAATTGTCACTCAGTGCTCTGGATTAGTTGGCAAAGTGGGAAAGGGACAAAGGTTGGATCTGATGATCTTCAAGRTCTTTTCCAGCCTGAAAATTCCTATAATTCCATGATTCCCTGAGGATTGAGCAAAGCAAGGGCTTCACACCTCACCCCGCTGGAGGATGTGGGGAGAAATCCAGAGGCCCCTTCCCACCTCCACAGGGCTGGGATTTGCAGAAAGGAGGGAAAATCCTGCTTCCCACCCTCTTGGTGGCAATCCCAGGGATCCCCACCTTCCAAAGGGGCTCTGGCCTCCTTTCCCAGCTGGAATCCTGAGGGAGCTGGGACCTGCTCCGAGGTGGGAAGGAGTAGCAGTGGGCTCTGGAATTGGGGCTCTTCTTCCCAAMTCCTGGCTCCCTAATTCCTGGCTGCTTTTCCGAGGTTTCCAGGAGTCAATAATCCTGAGGGATTGGAGCCGGAGGTGCAGGAGCTGCTGCTCCCGGAGCGTTCCAGCCGTGACGTGAGCACGGAGGCATTTCCAAAGCCTGGAGAGCCCTTGGAAGTCTGGCCTGGGGGTGGATCCGTGTTCTCCATGGGCTGGAATCCTGGCTGTCCGGCTCTGGAGTGCTTTAAGTGGAATTCTTGGTCAGAGTTGCAAAAGAGCAGAGCCTCCCTGGGTGTTCCAAYAGGTGAGGGTATCAAAGCCCTGCGTGGCCTTGGAGCTCCAATGTTTCCATGGATTTTAGGAATTCTGCCCTGGATTTGCTCTSAATTCAGGGCCTGATCTCTGAATTCCACACGAACAGGAATATTTCAGCCTGAGATTCCTGGGGGATGCTGCAACTCCAGGCATTGACTGGAACTTGTCCAGGCACATCCCAGTTCAGCAGGGAGCCCATGGAGGAGAATTCCAGGTTTCCCAGCTCCTTCAGTGACCTTGGGAACTTTATCTCCGTGAGTCACCGGCAGCAAATCCTGGACATTGAAGGGAGTTTCCTCTTGGATCTGAAAAATGCAGCCCCAYGTTCCTTTGTGGCTTTGGGGTGTGCCAGGATCAGGAGGGATTTGGGGACAGAATTCCCTGGGCCAAAACTGCCCTCAAACCTCTTCCCAGAGGCTGCAATCCCTGAAGAGCTTTCTAAGGGTTTCCCTTCAGGTGTTCCAGAGGGAGCAGCATCAATCCATGGAGAAATGGGATTTGCAGAGTTTTCCCATCCAGCTTCCAGAGGCAGCAACAGGGGGGGCTAAAAATTGAGGAATTGTTTTATTCTTCCTTAGATTTGGGATTTGGGATGATTTCCACTTGCATTGGTGCCCTGGGTTGGGGTGGAAATTTTCCAGCTGGGAATATGCGGGGGTTGAGTTGGATTTCAATCCCTGGATACCATGAATAGGGGGATCCAGCTGGATTTCTATCCCCATATGTCATAAATGGGGGGATCCCGCTGGATTTCCATCCCCGGATGCCATAAATGAGGGAGCAGAGCCTTGGGAAGCCCCTGGCACAGCTCCCCCTCCATCCCTGTTCTGGCAGCTCCACGGAGGAGCTGTCAGGTTTTGATGGAGTCAAGGAAAAGTTCAGGAACCTTGGAGTTTGACTGTGCCTCGAAGCTCCGGGAGCACAAATCAGATTCCCAGCAGTTTTATGGGAACCCTCCTGGCCTTTGGGGGGACTTCTGCTCCAAAATAATTTTATGGAAGAACTCCAAGGAAGTGGAGCTGTGTTTAGTGCCCACGGAGAGTTTTCCTGCTCTGTTCCCTCCTTCCTGCAGCTCCTGGAAAACCCAGGCCTTCCTTTGGGGGGATTCTGCTCCAAAATGATTTTATGGGAGAATTCCATGGAAATGGAGGCGTTGTGGAGCTTTCCCTGAATGTGCCCCTGGAACACCCAGGCCTGGGCAAATAATTTGGGAAAAGCAACAGGGAGAGGAAAGTTGGGAAGGGGCAGCGAGGGGAGGAGAGGAGCGGGAGCAGCCGCATTCCTGCCTATCCTTGCCATTCCCAGTGTCCCCCAGTTGCCAGGAATCCACGGGATGGGTGGGGACATCYCAAAGGATTTTTAGCGCAAAAGAAGAATCGGGTCGGAGCAGAGGGTTGGACGCGCTGCGGGAAAACTCATGGACGGGCTCGGGGGCGGGCGGATTCCCCCCGGGAAGCGAATCCCGAGGGAAAGGCAGCTCCAGGCAGGCTGCTCCGCGGTACCTGGCTCCGGGCGCCGCTGGCAAATCTGGGATATCAAAGGGCTGTCAGCCCTCGGGAACGGGACAAAGGGAAGGCGCATTAATGATTAACTCCGCTAAAAGCTGCGGCTTTTTGATTCCCGAGGCGCCGGGAAGCTCCGGGCCCATGTGACAATCCCGGGCCATTTTGTGGCAGATTGGGAAAAGCTCGTGAGCAAACACAGGTGCTCCGGAGTCAGGGACAACCACAAACAGCCGCAGCTATTCCGGCCTAAATTAACTCCTGTGTTTGCCTCCCGTTTTCCTGCCGG
>NW_026623245.1:711080-714955 GCF_030028575.1 Malurus melanocephalus | reverse complement strand
GAGAAAACTCCCCCCAAAGGCTTCTCGCGTGGAAAAAGCTGAGGGAAGTTATTAAACAATTAACGGGGAAAATAAAACACACTCCTCGATTTTTTTCGGGAATTATTTGGGAGAGCCCAAGCAATCACGTGTGGGATGTGGTGGGATAACCCTGGAGCAGTGGGAGGGGAGGGAAAATGGGAATTTGGGGGTTTCACCCCCCCGGAATCCAGGTGTGACCTCGTTGTGGCTCAGCCCGAAGGTCCCTCTAGTGGCTTTCTTTGCTTCCAGGAGGAATCACCAGGTTTTTATTCCTTGCTCCAAGATTTATCCCGGCTCCTGGCCATAAGGAGCCCAGAGCAGCGAGTCATGATAAAGGCGCWGTAAGCAAAGTGCAGAAAATCGGGATCAAGTCCCAAAAAAAAGGAATTTTGGGATGGGAGAGGTGGTGCAAAAATCCTGAGAGCAGCTTCGGGAATGAACAGCGCTGGATTCGGAGCAGTGCTGGGATAGGGAATGGGAATGGGAATGCTGCCTCCTCTCCCAGCTGGAAGGAGGAGGGAAGGATCCCACTTTTCCAAAGGAGGGATTTGCAGCCTTGAAGCGCCAGGCGATTCTGGCTGGAATAATTCCAYGGATGCTGCAGGAAGGGCTTGGCTCCCGCAGTTTTAGCCCTGTAGAGAAAATGTGGATCTACCCCCTCAAAATATGGGATAATGCCCCCAAAAGGAGGAGGATTCCCATCCGCGCCATTAAAGGGTTTTTTTTTGGGATGGGGCTGAGTCTTTGGTGCAAACAGGATGGGACCTGGAGTAAGGGATGGAGGGATGGGACTCAGGGAATGGCTTTACACTGCTAGGCATAGATGGGATATTGGGAAGGAATTCCTCCCTGTGAGAGTGGGGAAGCCCTGGMACAGTTTTTCCAGAAAAGCTATGGCTGCCCCATCCCTGGGAATGTTCCAATCCAGGCTGGAGGGGGTTTGGAACAACCTRGGATAGCAGAAGGTGAATGATCCATAAGCTCCCTTCCATCCAAATCCATGTTGGAATTCCATGATCCATCACCTTGGTGACTTTARCACAAAGTGGATTTAAGGAACAATTACTCCAATCCAGCCATGGAATGATCCAGGAGAACAACCAACCTGCCCTGGTGGGTGGAGCGAGAGAAGAGTCGGGACAGAGAGCGGAATTCCACAAGGAGAATCGGGAAGCAGCATCCAGGTTTTATCCCAAGGACAATGGCTGCAGATGGGAACATTAAAAGGGGACATTAAAATCCATGTGTTCTGTGGGATTATCCTGGAACCAATCCCGATTTATTTTGCCAAATTGAGCTCYGGCCAATTCCTCTCCCGGGTGATGATGGATAAATATCATTAAATTGGGAAAGATGGAAGTGAGCGATGCCCTTGGATCAGCAGGAACAAATGCTCAGGAARGGAAGGACAAATGGGAAACTGGGATGCAAATCATTCAAATGAGGCAGACTAAACTTGAGGGGAAATGGGATGAAGGCTGGGAAAAGTGGGTAGATCGTCAGGTTGTCTTTGGAACTTTTTTTTTTCCAGTGAAAAAATGGGAAAAAATTACAGGAATGGGTGGGGAAAACTTTTGTGGGGATTTTYTTGAAGAGGAAAATATTCCTCAGTTTGGGAAATGTTGTTTCTAATGGATCTGAGCATTTTAGGGATTGCAGTTTTTGAGACTGAGGCCAGAATTCCTAGGAATGGATTTAAGGGGAAAATGCCAAGCRCTTCCTGTTATCCAATGTGGATTCCTGTCCTGGAAGATCTCCCTATTTATAGGTTTGGAAAAGGCAAATCCCTGGATTGATCTTGAGCAGGTGGAATTTAACCCTTCTTTTGCTCCTCTCTAAAATAAAGGATTTTATTCTCCGATGTTTTTCCCAGCTTGGAATTTTTCCCTACATTCCCAGAATTGTTTGGGTGGAACGAGACCCTAAGGGTGATCCATTACTACCCCCTGCCATGGACAGGAACATCTCCCACCACTWCCAAGCCCCATCCAACCTGGATTTATTCATTGTCTGAATTTTTCCCATTGACCCATTGYTTTTGGTTTCCAGGAAGGGAAAAGATGGAAAACTCAGAGCTGGGATGTGCTGAGCCGCTCCAGGACAGGGTCATCCCTTGGAATTGGGAAAGACAGAGAAGATCCAGCTTTCCCTGCTTGGAAACCTCTCACTTCCTGCATTCCCAGTGATTCCAGACCTCCAAGAGGGTTTTCCTGGCACACCAAGGAAGTTTCCTCCCAGCATCCATAGGAAAGTTACAGGGTTTTTTTTGAGTTTGAATCCATTTTTCCTACAGGATAGGGATGACTCCTGGCAAAGCTGGATTTCCAATCCCAGTGTGGAAAGGCAGAGGGTTTGGGGCTGTATCCAGGTGTATTTAAAAAAAAAAAACAAACCAAAAACCAAAAAAACCAAAAAACAAAAAACAAACAAAAAACAAAAAAACAAACCAAACCAAAAAAAAAAAGACAGGAAGGAAAAGAGGGAAGTGATCCTGTTGGATTCAGGATAAAGATTTATTAGGGAGAAAGCAAATAAAGGGATGGAAGCAATTCTTTTATTCCTCAGATTCCRACTGGGTGTGTGATCAGTGACCTGGAATATGCTAAAATCCAGGATAAATTAAAGCTGGAGAGAATTCCTTGCCCTCCCCCCCCCGCCTTTTGGGCAGCAGAGGGAGCAGCCAATTCCTGGCTTTCTCTGYTTCCTGCTTTTCTAGGAAGTCAACAGGTTTGGAAAGGCTTGAAATTCAGGAATTCACACTGGTTTAACTGAGGTCACAGGTGGAAAAATGGGATAAAACCGGGATTTGGGAAGGAGCCTGTGCCAGGCTCATCCCAAGGTTGATCCTTTACCTTTTTCCATRGGCTTTTCCTGGTGGAAGAGCTGAAAATATCCCAAATATCTGGCAAAGCTGACAAAGGGATCCCAAACCTGGACAGATCCTATTCCTAACCCCGCCCCCCCCCTCCCAAACCATTCCCAATGGATTTGCACCTTGGAAAGCCCCAAATCCCATTGGCTGCACCTCTGGAATGGCTCTGAAAAAGCTGGGAATTCTTATCAGCTCCAGGTTTTCTCTTCCTGGGGGTTCATCCGTCCGTGGCTCCATTTTCCCTTTATCTCYGAATTCCCTTTGTCCACCTGGATTTGCCCCTGATTGTCCATTGTATTCCAAAGAAAGGTCCTTTTAGATAAAACCACGGAATTAGCACCTCAGGATTTATTGTTGGAGGCGTAATTCCTGCCAGGAGGAGAAGCTGGAGGTTATTTCCAAGGAAATTTGCATTTGGAGCTGCCAACAATTGGGGAGCAAATTTTCTTGGACTCAGGAGTTTGGATTTGGAAAAGTCATGGTGTTATTAATGAGAGAAAAGTTGGAAAAACTCCTTAAAAATAAAAAATCCCAGATTTTATTGGATTCCCCATTGGGGTGTGAAGAGGGAATATTCAGCTGTGTTTTCCTTTTCCCTCCCAGGATTATCCATGGCAGCGGGAAGCAGTTCCTGCAAATCTGCAGGAAGGGCCATGGATCTTCATTCCCAGGCTCATTTCCATGAAATAAATGTCACCATAAAAAAAAAAAACGGGATCTCAGGAGAAGGCGGAAAACATATGGAGCTGTGCCAAGCAGGGCTCATTAATGTCCCACTTCCCAGCTGGAGTCCATAAAGGCTCCATTTCCCGGGATAATCAAGCTCCAAGGGCACCGGGAAGGCTCCATGGGGGAGCTATAAAGCCTTGGAATTGCACATGGACGCTGTGGAAAGCTGGGAGCGGGGCAGGGCTCTGCTCATCCCGGGAATGCTTCCCGGAAAACCTGGGAGCAGCCGGAGTTAGAGGCATGGAAAGGGCTC
>NW_026623245.1:707995-710420 GCF_030028575.1 Malurus melanocephalus | reverse complement strand
CAGCCCCTCACATTCCCATTTCCCAACCCCTCACATTCCCATTTTCCAGCCCCTCACATTCGCACTTCCCAGCCCCTCTCCAGGCCACTCCCAACCTTCCCTCCCGGGGCTTTCCGTGCTGCCTGTTCCCTTTTTCCCAYCTTGTTTGCTTTTCCCACCGCCGGCCCCTCTCCCTTCCCACCCCGGCATTTATTGGATTTCTTCTGCTTTTCTTCTTTCTCCCTTTCCTTCGCCCTTTTCCAAGCAGGAAACAAAACTCCGGGGAGTTGCCGGGGCCTGGATGAACTTTTGACCCTCCTGGGTTTGGGTTTTGGGAGGAATTTCAGCCGTGGTCGTGTCCCTGCTCCAGCACCTGGATCCCAGATTTTCTTCTCCCGAGATTTTGGGGCTCCAAGTCYACAGAGGGAAGAAATTCCTGGAAACTATGAGTTTTTGGGGGTCTGAAAATGAAGGGAAAGCAAGTTGGAGCAGGAGAGGCTGTTCTGGAATATTGGGAATGCTCCTAATCTTTAAATTTATTTCAAAACATCCTTCTCAATTTGGTTTTTCCAAATCCCACAATGTTTCATCTGGGAAATATTTTTAAAATACTTAAAAAAATCCAAAATTTAATTTAAAATTCCACAGAAATTAACTCCAAATTAAACAAAATATCTCCCTTTTAAAGTTTTTGCAGGAATAAATCTCCCAAAATTCCCAAATCCTTCCAGGCATCTAAATTTGACYTGAAAAAATGAGGAGGGAACAGGAATTTAAAGGTACCTGGAATTTTTTTGGGACCTGGGAATTCTCCCCAGATTCTGGCCAGTTTGGCATGGAAATAYCCCTTCCTACAAATCCCCAGAAATTTTGTTCCCAAATATTTAGGACGAGCTAGAAATATCCAAGCAGAACCCTGTCCATTTGGGATGGGTTTTGGGAAAGGAAAAAGCAGTTCAGGATCATTCCCAAGGAATTTTGCAGGGAGATTTTGGGAAGAGGAGTTGCCAGGGGGCTGTTTCTCCAGAAGAAAATTTGGGAGGTGGCTCCCTGTGATTTTCTGATGCTGGCCCATCCCAGAAATGGGGGGAAAAGGGGAAAAGATGGAAAAACTAAGTTTTTTTTTCTGGAATAGGAACAAGTCCAGCCTGGCCACAAAGGAATTTTGGGACACGGTGCTGTTTTCCTGGGTTTTCCCAGTCCTGACTCACACCTGCCACAATTCCCATGTTCCCAAGGGTGTTTTCCTACTAAACAAACAGCTGGATTTAACCCCACAGCATTTTTTTTTTTTTGGGATATCAAACCCTGTGGATATTCCCATCCGGCTCCCATTCCCACTCCACCCAAGCCCTTCAGGGAGGCCTCAGAAAAGGGGGAATGAAATTCCATTCACTGAGCAAATCCTGCTCCTCCCGACACCCTCCGGATCCCCATCCCGCTCCATAAAGRATTTTCTACCCACAGCAACTGGGAAGCAGGAATGTTGTCCGTGGTTTATGGCAGCTCCCAGGATAGGGAGCAGCTGCCCCTGGCCGGCTTTATTGGAAAAGAGGGAATGAGCCATAAATTAGGGAAAGTGGCAAGGAAAAAACYGGGACCCTCCGGGACTCTTGTGGCTGTAGGGTCAGAATCAAAGGAAGGCTTGATTTGATCCCATAATTTCTGCYGGCTCCCAGTTTTTTATGGGAGCAAGGACAAGGCCGGGCGAATTCCAGTGGTCATAATTCCYGGAGAAATACTGTACTTACATCAGGAAAAAGCTGGATAAGCTCCCGAGGTGCTCCAGGTCCTCCTGCTCTCGGAAAACATGGATTTGGGTGTCTGGGGACATCAGGTGCCTGTGTTKTTGTGGGAACAGGGAATTAAGGTGTGTTTTCCATTGGGATCTTGGGGTTTACCATCATCATCTCCAGGAATGGGATCCCTCATCCCAATGGGATTGATCTTGGCCATGGGAGAGCCCTCTTTTCCAACTCATTCAACTGTTCCAACCCCTCAATTCCAATAGATAGACCCCATCCTCTCCATGCCTTTATTACGGAATTCAACGGGATTATCCAACAGCCTAAAAACTCCTGGGAATGACAGAGAAAAATCCCATGGGTGAGGCACCACCCCCAATCCCTGTTCCAGACCTGGTTTGAATTCCCATGGGAGTGGTGCTTTTTCCTCCCACCAGACCTCCCCCACCCTTGCCTCATTCCTGACTCTTCTCCCTTCCCCAGGGACTGTTCTTCCCATGGAGAGAGAAAAAGAAGGAAAAAAYATCCCAACCAAGAGTTTGGGATGGCAGAGAAGTCAAAGAATTCTCTGCTGGAAAGGTGGAAGATCCCAAAAAAATCCCTAATCCAACAAATCCCTTGTGGGGTTTTGTGGAGCACCCAAGAGGGGCCAAAATTGGCTCCTTTCCCTAAAAAAAAAAAAAAAAAAAAAAAAAAAAAAA
>NW_026623245.1:698717-707790 GCF_030028575.1 Malurus melanocephalus | reverse complement strand
GGGGGGAAATGAATAACTCCCAGAAGACATCCAAGGTAAATACAACTGTAATTCCCACAGAATGCCTGGGAATATTGGATTTTTGGGGACAGCTGATCCAGGAGCACCTGCTCCAGGCTTGGGGTTGCTTCCAAGGCTGCAGCTTTTGTGGCATGGCATGGAAAAAAGGGAATATCCAGAGATTCCTGTTGTTCTGGGAGCTTTCCTTCCCAAATTCCTGGCACGGGAGTGATTCTTGTCTGTGCTTCATCCCTGATCCTTGGGAATGCTGTACAGAATGGAACGGGATGTGTGAAAACCTCTGGGTTTTTTGGGAATATTGTTGATTATTTGGGATGCTCTCTGTCCCTATTTTTTCTTTGTCTGGTGAACCCACACTGATTCCATTGAGCTTCTCCTGCCGCTCCTCTTGCAGGGAATTCAGAATTCCAGCCATCCRGGTGATTTAGTTTTTAATTCTGTCCTCGGAAAGGTCATTCCAGCACTGGGTATTCCATGGAATCCTTGGGAGCAGCAAAGCATTTCCAGCCCTGGGGATTGGGATGGGGTGGTGGCAGCTTTTTCCTGGGATTTTTGAATCTTTGGGACAACTTACCCTGCATGGTGGGGCTGCAATTCCTGATTTTGTGGGAGGAATGCAGATTCCAGGAGTGAGGGCTGGAATATTTCATGGAAATATTGGGAAACTTTCACCTTAAGATGCTGTGGGGATGGATCAGGGATGATCCCAGGCTCTGGATTTGCTCAAAGATTAGGGAAGAAGTGGCTGGAAAAGCATTTGTTGTTTTCCCTGGAATCCAGCACGGCCCTGGCCTGGGATCACCCTGAATGGGATGAGTCTGGCCCTGCCTGGAGCTGGGAACAGGACCCTCACATTCCAGGTGGGATGGRAAATCCAAAGCCATGATCCCAGGGAGGGCTGGGAGACCCTCGTGGCTCCTGGGATGTTCCTACAGGGAATGAGCTCCCAAATCTGGGAAGGAAAACCTTCAGGAGTGTGGGGATGCAGAATCCCAACAATCTTGGATTCCCAAAGTCCACATTAGTCTCATGATTCCTGAGAAACTCCAAACAAAATTCCAAYGGATATGCATGAAAAGGAGGATGGTGCTGATGGAGATTCCTGGCCTTTGTGGTGCTGGTAGAGATTCCCAGGGCTGGGAATTCTGTTTGAGGGATCATTCTCCTCAAGCCACCCTGATCCAGGTATCCATGAGGACACAGGATGGAGTCATCCCAGAATCCCACATCATCCTGCTCTCAACATTTATGGGATACCTCAGCCTCAGGGCTGCTTTCCCACAGTTTGGGATCTGAGTTGTCCCACATCCAAAGGGAGAACCAACCTTTCCTTCCTCTCATCTCGCCCARGCACCTCTGCCTGAGGAATTCATTCCTTGAGGGACATGATCCCGGGAAATGTCCCTTTATATATTGGATAGTGAGCCTGCCATTTCAGGAATGGGAAGAACACTGCTGCTGTGGAAACACCAGGAAAACATTAGGAAAAGCTCCATCCCTAAGGAACATCCTAATTGTCCTTGCTCCTGGGCAGTCGATAGCATCCAGCCAGCTGATCCCGAGTTTCTGGGAGCGCTTGGAATGCGCTGTTTTCACCGGGATCAAGGAATTAAGGTTGGGGTTATTTGTATTGATTCCGGAGCCTCCGGGCTCTGTCAGTCACGCTCGGATTTGTGAAGCACAAATTCCTCCTTTAAATGTCACCGTGCCTCATTCCTGCTTCCATCAATAATTCCGGAGCYGGGAGTTGTTTATTAACCCCTGGCATTCCCTTCCTACCTCACTCCTCCTTCCCATACGGGAAAAAAAGGGGAATTAGGTTTAATTCCGGGGAGGGGGGTAGAACCCTCTGGTAAAATTTTTGGCCCCCTAGTGGTTAATGGGAATTTGGGATGGAATTTCGGGATGCTGTTTCCTCCTGGTAATGCTTGGATGGAATTTTGGGATGAGGTTTCCTCTCAGCAGTGTTTGGTTAATGGGAATTTGGGATGGAATTTTGGGATGCAGTTTCCTCCCATCAATGTTTGGATAATGGGGTTTTTGGACGGAATTTTAGGCTGCGGTTTCCTCCTGGTGACATTTGGTTAACAGGTTTTTGGGATGGGATTTTGGGATGCAATTTTGGGCTGCGGTTTCCTCCTGACAGTATCTGGATAACGGGAATTTGGGATGGAATTTTGGGATGCAGTTTCCTCCCGGCAATATTTGGATAATGAGACTGCAGAGGGCCATTCCATTGGGAACAGCTTTGTCAGGAGCCTGCCCTGCCTGGGGATTCCCTGGAAAAGCGGAAGCAGTGGGGTCGCTACGTCATGCTGGGGCTTCCTCCCAGGATTTGGGATAAGGCCTGTATTTATGGAAGTTCTTTGGGATCCCTGGGCAAACAGCAAACATTCCCCGAGTCCTGGGCGGGCGCTTCCTTAAGCTCTGATTCTATTTGGCCACGGGCCATTTGTAAACTTGCTGATGATATCAGGGAGCCATTTTCCAAACAAAGTCCTGCTCCCGCCACCTCGAAATTCGGGAATATTGACACTGCGCCGGGCGCACGCTCCACAAACATTCCCGCCAAGGCCGCGGCCAAATCCGGCGGCGTTGTTTGGAAAACCTTTCCCACTCATCAGCCTCCCCTCCCACGCTGGCACTGCTCAATTACCATCACTTCCAGAGCCTTAGGAAAACACCCCATGTCCATGTAAATAGAGAGATCCGAAAACTCCCCGGAATGTTGGCTTTTCCAGACTGGAGGTGATGTTTTCCCTCGCTCCAATTTGTTCGGGAAACTAATCAGGCTGGGATAAAGCCGTCGGCAAATATGGCAGAGATTGACAGGCACATGTCAGAGTTTACACAGCCCGACCAAGTGCACAGATCCTGCGGGATCGTGYTGCCAGGAATGCTGGGCTGGGAACACACCGGGAGCCTCCGGAGCAGCTCCCACAGCCTGCAATGGGGAGGCTGGGATGGGGCCAGTCACGGAGGGGCTGGGATGGGCCTGGACTGGGATGTTGCAGCCCTGGGATGCTCCAGCTCTGGGGTGTGCCCAGCCCTGGAATGCTCCTGCACTTGGATGCTCCAGCCCTGGAATGCTCCTGCACTTGGATGCTCCCGCCCTGGAAAGCTCCTGGATTTGGATGCTCCAGCCCTGGAATGCCCCTGGATTTGGATGCTCCAGCCCTGGGATTCTCTCCACAGCCTGGAATGCAACAGCTTCCCAGGGAGGGGGGAAGGCTGAGCATGAGGATGTTCTGCTGCATCCCAGATTTCTCTGAGGGATCAGGGGCTGGGATGCTCCTGGACTGCAATGTTCCAGCCCTGGGATGCTCCTGGACTGTGATGTTCCAGCCCTGGAATGCTCACTGCAGCCTGGAATGCGGCAACTTCCCAGGAAGGAGGGGCAGGGGGAAGTGGAGTTATTCCAGTGCAAACAGTGGGGATTGGCTTGGGGTAGGGATGCTCTGCTGCCTCCCTGATTTCACTGAGGGATCAGGGACTGGGATGCTCCTGGCCTGGGATGTTCCAGCCCTGGAATGCTCACCACAGTCTGGAATGCAGAGGCTTCCCAGGAACGGGGGAAATGGGAGTTACTCTGGTTATTCTGATCTTGGCTAAGCCCAGCTGGGATAGGGATGCTCTGCTGCATCCCTGGCTCTCCTGAGGGATTGGGAACCTAGCACTGGGATGCTCCCACTGGGAAGCTCAATCCCCAGCAACCACCTGAACTTCCCTTCCCCATTCCAGTTGAAGCCACTTCCTTTTCCAGGAGGGAAATGAAGCTCTTTTCTACCAGGATTTGCCCCTGTGGAAGCTGCTCCAGGAAAACTGCATGGCAAGAAAAAACTGGGGAAAAGCTTTTGAGGCAAGGCTTAGGAAAAAATTGTGCCACAAAACTTTTTGGCCCCTCTGGAGCAAGGTCCAAAGGCTGCATTCCCTTTGGTTTTCYGTTGCTCAATGCTTTTGTTGATTTCCACTCCGAAGCTGGAGCTGGCCCTGCTGGCACCTGGATCCTGAAATCCCAACTCCAGGAGGAGCAAATAAATCTCTGACATTTCACTCCATCAGATCCCGAAATAAAGGATTTAATGGACTTCCTGACCTGCCTTTCATCAGCGTGGTATCCTGGAGCTTGGATATTTGCCTGCAGGGTGTGGAGAAGGAGCCAACTTGGAATGTGTGCCGGGGACTGGAAAAACCCTGGGCTGGGAGTTCGCGGCTCAAATCCTCATTTTTCAGCCTTTCAGGATCTTGGGATCGGAGCTGCTGTTGTGATGCCCATTCCAGTCTTTGGGATATAGGTTTTGTTGTTGCTGTGGGAATTCCTGATGGAAAAGTGAGGATTTATTGGAGCAGAGGGTGGAAATGCCACCCCCAGCTCAGGCATGTGTAGCTCCTCTCCAGCACTGCTCCCAGCTAGGCTTTTTTTTTTTTTTTGGGATATCATTGCTCCAGGGGACTCCTTGGCTCTGAGCTGGAAGTTTGGGATCCTGGCTGCTCCTAAAAGCTGTGGTTCATTTTTCCATTTGGTTTTGCCTCTGGATTTCCAAACTAAAGCCCTCCGGGATAGACACAGAGAGAAAGAGATATTAAAGGAAAATTCCTGCTTTTCCCTATCCCACTGCTTCCACAGGATGCTCCAACCTTTCCAAGGGGGAAAAGCAGCCTTTGGAAGGACTTTTAAAGGAATGAATGGATAAATCCAAAGATTGCAAGTCCAGTGCAATGTGGCAGTGCCAGTGTTTATGGAGACTTGTCTGGAATCACATCGGGCATCAGGGCAGCACTTCTGGGAACGGTGGGGTACTGGAAGGGATAGAGGGGTCCTGGTGGGAATGGTGGGGTTCTGGAAGGGATGGTGAGGATCTGGTAGGGATGGGGGTGTCCCAGTGGGAAAAGAGGGATTCTGGCAGAGGTATCGGGATTCCAGTGGGGCTGAGAGAGATCCCAGCCGGAGCTGGAGGCTGCAGCCAAGGGCACCTTGTCCAAGGGGAAAAGCAGCCTGTGGATCAATCCAGCAGGGCCGGGGTTTAAGGAGCCGTGTTTGGGATCACGGCGGCATCAATCACTGTCGGCTGCTCCCGGCTGGAGCGGCGGGAGCGGCGCTTTGTCCCGGTCCCGCTCCAGCCGGGATTCAATTAGTCATGGTCAGGGGGTGCCATTCTTCTCCCGCCATTCCCGATTGTTCCCAAAGCAAACAGCGCCGGGATGGGGTCTGTGATCCTCGCCGTGCCCTCGGCCGGGACACAAAGGGAAGCGCTCCCAGCCCGCCCTTTGGAGCTTGTTTGCCAACTCCGCGCCGGGATGCAAAAATCCCGGGATTTTTCATCCTCTGGCAGGGGCGGTAAATTTTTATTTTAAACCTCGTCCKAATCGTAGATCCCTGGAACGCCGAGAATCCGTGTCCACATGGAATATAATAATGATGGACAGCCCGGCAATTAGCCGGGAATAACCGCGCTGCCACCTCTGCGATGTCATTTACATCCCTGGAAAATTGTCACTCGCGGCTGGAATGGCCYCGGGAGCCATCTGGCCACCGGGCAAGCCGCGGCTCTGAGGGCTGGGGAGCGATTTCCTGCCGGGAAGCTTTCACGGGAATGCTGCTGGGCTCGCTAATTGCCTGGCACCTCCCGCCCCGCGCCCCCCGCGCCGTTTGTCACCTCGCCGGTGGTGGCAGTGCCACCCGGGCTGCTGCCACCGCCTCGCGCGGGATCGTAACCCCGGAGCAGCCACAGCTCCGGCCTCTCMCGGCCACCTCTGTATTCCCAGTGATCCCGCAGGGCGGAAAACGTGGAATTAACAGGGCAGTTGTGCAAAGTCTGGGTTTATRTGAGAGCTAAAGCCTGGTCTGAAGCAGTCGGGACTAAAACCTTTCCTAAAGTTTTGGGTTCTGATCTATCAGGATTTTTTTCTTTTTTTTTTTCCCCCCCCTGGATTTCCAACCTCCAGGCTTAACGTGATGGAAGCATAAATGAATTTCCAGGCTTGGAAAACACGGCACTTCCCACACAATGGGAATGCAAAGGTGTGTGGCTGGCCTGAGGTGTTTAAGCAAATTCCAAGCTCTTCCATAATCCTGGAATGGTTTGGCTTGGGATATCATACATTTCCACCCCCTTCCACAAATCCAGGTTGCTCCAAACCCCATGCAGCCTGGAGAAATTCCARGGATGGGGCAGCCACARCTTCTCTGGGAAAACTGTGCCAGGGCTTCCCCATSCTCCCAYGGAAGAATTMCTTCCCAATACCCCATCTAAATTTCCCTTTTTTTTCTGTTTGAACCATTGCTCCTGGTCCTGCCATTCAAGTTCCTGATGAAGGATCCTTCTCTGATCCTGGAGGTCTTGGGAACTGTGGTGTGAGGGATGAAAATTCCTCAGGGCAGGATGAGGTTGGAAAGGAGCTGCCTCCTGTGTAGAGGCAGGGAAGAGGTTGTGATGAACCTGGAATCCCAGGATTTTATAATCTGTAAAACACCTCCAAAACCATAGGATCCAGCCCTGCCAATTCCTGGAATTCCTGAAGGAAATGATCAATATTGTTGGATCCAACCCTGCCAACCCCAGAATTCCTGAAGGAAAATCACCACCTGACACTGCAACAAAAGGCAAAACAGGAGCCATCCCCACCATCCCATTGATATTCCTGCCTTGCCCTGCTCCTCTTCCAAGCCCAAGGAAGAGAGAGCAGCGGCGGCGATCCCGAAATGCCAGATGCTTCCCGGGTGTCACTCAGGGATGTCCTTTTCCATAGCGGGACTCTCCCGGCCCCTTGACAGCTTGATTTAGGGCCGCCCTCGCCTGGGGGGGTTGACATGACAACTGTGGGATGTGTCGTAAATATCCCAGGAGAGGCCTGGAGCTGTGGGGTGGGATTGTGCGGGGGGCATTGTCCGGCATGCGGCTGAGCCGGCGGCGGCGGTTTTGTTTGGGAAAGAAAGCGGGAAGAGTGAAAGGGAAGGGGAATAATAATGGGGAAAAAAAGAGGGAGCTCCATTGGGAGTCGATTTGGGCTTTGGTTGTGGGGCTTGTTGGACCACACGGCATCTCCTGGTGATCCCGAATCCCATTGATAGCAATTAGGCTGGAGAGGGACTTTTGACAAGGGCAGGGAGTGATGGGATAAGTGGGAATGGCTCCCCGCTGCTGCAGGGATATCGGGAAGGGATCCTTCCCTGCAAAGGTGGGAAGGCACTGAGTTTTCCTAGAAAAGCTATGGCTGCCATATCCCTGAAGTTTCCAGTCCAGGCTGGATGAGGCTTGGAGCAACCTGGGATAGTGSGAGGTGTCCCTGGGAATGAAACYTGGATGAACTCAATTCCAACCCAAACCATTCCAGGATTTTTTAAAACCCCTATTTTCCTAAGAGATATTTGAACAGTAGATTTTACTGGGACAGCAGAATTCCAGGATTCCCTGGACTTCCCCATTCTGGGGTAAACCAGAGCAATCCGAGCTTGGAAAACACCTCAATGTGTTGATGCAATTTCAAGGCCTTTTCCCAGCTGGAATTTATAAAGCAGCACACACAGGTTGAGTTTGGTTTCAAATTGAAATGAGACATTCCTGAAACAAAGGAAAACTTTGCTGTCCTCTCCCTCTTTTATTCCTGCTTTTATACCCAGCAAGACAAATGACAGGGAAAAGCTCCTTCCCACTTTTTTCCTTTTCTTTTTTTCCCCCTTTTGTAATTTGGAAAAAAAAAAAAAAAAAAAAAAGAGCCCGACTTGAAAGGAAGATGAGCTGGAGCTGCGAGGGAACAAAACCCGGCAGCGGCTCCGTGGCCGGGGATTTCCAAATCCTGGAATGCACCAGGGTTGCGAGGGAGCAACCTCTGTCATTCCCAAAGTTTCCCGAGGTGGAGGAACAGTGGAAAAGGGGGGAAAGAGGGAATTATGGCAGTTAAATGTGGAGTATTAAAGGGAAAAAGGAGCCTCAGGGTCATTCCCGGGAAGGTTGGGCTGCCTTGATCTCAGGAGAGGAGTGGATTTCCCATCCCAAGGACAGCTTGGGTGGGGTTTGGAGCAAGCCAGGATAGGGGGAAGTGTCCCTGGACATGGTGAGGAGAAGCTGGATGAGCTTTGGGGTCCCCTCCACACTGGGCTGGGTGCTGGATCCAGGAGAAATCCCATTTAGGACCTCTGGCATTATCGGGGCACATCCACAGCCTGGAATGGGRTCAGGAATCATTAATGCAATCCCAGTCCTTCCATCCCTTCCTAAATCTTGGAGAAATGTCCAGATGGGTTTTGTTTGCYTGTTTGGGGTGTGTTTGGTTGTTTGTCCTTGTGAACAAATGGGATAATGAGGAGATTTCCAGGAGGAGATGGGGCTCTGGGATTCATGGATACAGCACCTCCATTCCCCCTCCAATATTAGTCCAGACTGGGATGCACTTTGTAGAGGAGGCCAAGGAAAGAGGGAATCCCTTCCCAAAAATCTGTCTGGACCCACCACCAGGTTTAGGGTATGAGTGTCATCCATGGGAGAAGGGGTTGGGATCTTAGGGAATACCTGGGAYAATCTTTGTCATTCCCACTTCTGTGACAGCCACTGGTGCTGTGAATCCATTCACCATGGGAATGTCAGGATAGCTGGGATGGCTCTGGGATTGTGTCTCCTTTGCTCTCGGGAAYCTCATCCCTGCTCCTGGGAAGCTCAGCCCTTTCCAGGGAATATCACTGCTGTTGCAGCCCATCCCAGCAGCTCCAGGCTCCTCCAAATCAGAAATTTCAGGAGCCTCAAGGTAAATAAAGCCCCCCCCTTTTTTTTTTTTTTTTTTTTTTTTTTTTTTCCTTTTTGGAAGACTCACCAAACCAGTCTGGGTCTTTTTTCCTTTGAGGTTTGACTCCAGGGGTTTACAAGGCGGTTGAGGCAGGAGAGAAAAAGGGGAATGAGGGAAGATGGGAAAAGGTGACTTTRATTGTCACCTGTGGGTCACTCAGGAGGGCGCTGATCCCCACTTTTTCCCGGAAAAACACCTCATTTTCCTCTCTGCTCCAATCCATAAATCCAAGATTTAGCCACAGGGTACTCTGGCTCCCAAATTATCCCAG
>NW_026623245.1:689446-696797 GCF_030028575.1 Malurus melanocephalus | reverse complement strand
CAAATAAATCCCGTTTTTCCTTGGAATCAGGCTGGAAAAGCAGTGTCCCTCCCCCTCAGGAAGTGTGAGCCAAAGCACAAGTGCAACGAGTTGTGGGGTCTCAGCCCAGCTTGATCCATAAATCCCACAATAATTTGTGTTCCTTCTTTGATCCATAAATCCCACCATAATTTATGTTCCTTCTGGCTCAGGTGCTGGGTAGCTTCCCTATTTTGTGGATTTTTTTGAAGATTCCCATTATTCCCTGCATCTGCGGACCTTGGCAGAAATTCTTGCCCACAAGGTCCTTTATTCCTGGGAGATTCCTGGGAATGAGCCTCCCACTGGCAAACATTAATCCCAAACCTGGGAATCCACCTTGTCCTACTGGTTTTACTCCATCCCAACTGATCTTTTCATCCCAAACCTGGGAATCCACCATGATCCACCTTGTCCTTTCAGAATTATTCCATCCCAAAATTGGGAATCCATGGTGTCCCACCAGTTTTATCCCATCCAAATCTTATCTTTCCATCCCAATCTTATCTTTCTATCCCAAACCTGGGAATCCATCTTGCCCTTCCACTTTCATCCAATACCAAGCCTGGGAATCCACCTAGTCCTTCTGCTTTTATCCCATCCCCAACCTGGCCTTTCCATCCCACACCTGGGAATACACCTTGCCATGCCACTTTCAACCTATCCCAAACCTGGGAATCCAACTTGTCCTGCATGTTTTATCCCATCCCATCCCATGCTTTCCCATGCTTTCCATCCCAAATCTGGGAATCCACCTTGCCCTGCTGGTTTCATCCCATCCCATCCCATCCCATCCCATCCCATCCCATCCCATCCCATCCCATCCCATCCCATCCCATCCCATCCCATCCCATCCCGAGCTTTCCAGCTGGAAGATGCCGACACCGTGAATCAATTCCCTTTCTTTCATGCAAATACAAGGGGAAAAAATGGGAAAAGCAGGATTTATTTGCTCAGCAGGAAAAATGACTGAGAGGTGAGCACGGCCTGCTCAGAGCAGATAAAGGTGCTGGAAAAACAYCGGGAGCACCCAGAGCCGGCGTTCCGGGCAGCCGAGCATCCGAGGCTGGGGCGTTGGGATGCAAAGTTGATCCAATTACGGATGAGACTCGTTCCATCGTGTCCCTCTTCCCATTTGAATCCAAATTGCTGCTCCCTGCTCCCTGGCCTGGCAGTGGGAAGAGGGGGCCGAGCCCCCAAAGCTGTTTGATTTGGAGCCGGGAATGTTTGCCCAAGAGCGGGAATGCAAATGCGATTCCCGCCGCYGGATAAATTTCCATATCAGCTCTGGCTCACATGGAGAGAGTAAACATTCTGTTTATCTCGAGTGTCACTTGATGATTCCCGGAGAATATCAACCTGACCTTGTGCAGACATTGGAAAAGCGGGAATGAAATATGGAGGTGGCCGAATACAATTGACTCCGGTAGGAGGCGTCGGAAAAACCGGCGTAATTCAGGGAGCGGGGTGAGACAGCGGGGTCGCCACGGGAAAATTGGGATAAAATTGGCCCCGAGGAACAGCTCCCGTTAGAGCTGGCTCCCTAAATCACAGCTCTGGATTCCAGGGAGAAGCCRAACTCGGGGTGGGAAGGGCAAATTTAAGCGGGAAAATGAGGAACGCAACACAATATTTGGGGGTTTGGGGATTTTTTTAAGATCTGGGATGGTGTTTCTTCCCTTTCCTGAAGTTTGTTACTGGTCTTTACTCATCTGGAAATAATGGAACTGTGGGATGTGCAGGGAATTTCAGAATGGCTGTTTCCATGGGGTTTGGGATTTTTGGGAAGGAACATGGAGCTTTAACCAGGAAAGGTTTCGTGGTTAATGGGGAAGTCAGTSATTATTGGGGGAAAATTGAGTGGATAATGGGGGAAAATTCAGTGATTAGTGTTGGAAAACTCAATGGATAGTTGGGGAAAAATCAGGGGATAAGAGGGGAAGAATTCAGTGACTAGTGTGGGAAAATTCCATGGATAATGGGAAAAAAAATCAATGGATAACAGAGGGAAATTCAATGGATAAAGGGGGGAAGGTGAAGGGATAATGGGGGAAAAGTTGRTTGATAATGGGGAGAAATTCAGTGGATAAGAGGGGAAAATTCAGWGGCTAAAGGGGGAAACTCCAATGGATAGTGGTGGAAACTTCAATGGATAATGGGGGGAAATGGAATGGATAATGGGSAAAATGAAACAGATAATGGGGCAAAATTCAATGGATAATGAGGAAAACTTGGTTAGTGAGGGAAAATGGAATGGATAATGGGAATTCCCTTCCTGCGCACAAATCCCTCCAGGCTCCTTCAACTACACCGAGTTTGTTTTTTTCCCTGCTCTATCCAAACAGCGAAAAAGTGTGGAAAAGCAGGAGGATTTTTCCCTGATGCTGCCATAAGGAATGACTTTGGGTGTTTAACAAGGAGGGGAGCCAGGACTTCCTAAAAAAAGAAGGATTTTGGGGATCCGACACCCCAAAGCACAGGGAAGCCAAACCTATTTTCCCAGGTATACAAATCCTCTGGAAATGTTGATGATCCCTAAAAAGCTGGGATCGACAGGACACAAGCAGGGGGTTTTATGGTAGGTGCCCACCCTGGAGATAGGAAAAGCTGGAAGTATCCAGGGATGGAGCATTCTCGGTGCTGATCCCGTGAGCTTGGCACAGACAAAGGCTGGAAAGGGAACAAWAGGCAGAGGGAAATAAAGGAATTCACAGCACCTATTTGGGGGCAATTCCTGCCTTATCCACATCCCAAACCTGCCAGGGAATGTTTTACCAATAAAATTTCCCAGATTTCAGGTTCCTTTTTAATCCATAATCATAGATGATTGAGGGAATACCAAATATCCCCAAAAAAATCCTGGTGGGGATTGTTCCAATCTCCCTCAGGTGCCAGAGCAGGGATGAGCTTGGGAACAGAGACCAAAAAAAAAAAAAAAAAAAAAAAAAAAAAAAAAAAGCCTCTCCCAGAAAAATATGCAGGAAAAAAAAACAAACCAAAGTGGATAAAAAAGGCTCGTGCCCCATCCTTGATCTGTTCCCCCATTTTCTAGGGAATGTTTGCACTTCTAAAAGGCAGGACAAGGCTGGAGAATCAGGGATTTGGATTGATCTCAGGGAATTCCCTGCTACTGGKTTTTCTCAGGGCAGCTAAGGAAAAGTAGGACTTTTCCTGGTGGGAAGGGAGGGATGGATCGTCCCTTAGAGGGAAATCATGTTCTACTAGATGGAARAATTCCCATCTTATCCATTGTGATGCCACATTTAAATTAAAAATTCCAAAGAGATACTAAAAAGTTCCTGGRAGAAACATCCAGAATTCCCAGCACCTCTGCCGGGCACATTTTCCTGAAATTTTGAAACTCAAAGGAAATTATTCCTCTGTGGTTTCCCTCTTTTTTTGGAACCCAGGGGGTTCCCTATGACGAAATTCCCATCAGCTGGGGTGGGGATGATCCCAGTGGGTTGGGAATGATCCCTATGGACCAACAGCATCCAGGATGGTCCACGCCTGCTTTAATCCTCTTGTTCCCATGTGGTTTTCCCAAGGTTTGAGGAAACACTTGGCTCTATGGAGGACACCCCAAGGCCACCCTGGAGACACCTTTGTGTCATTCCACTTGGGAACCGAATTCCCAGTTCTTTGCAGCCAAAAGCTTGGCTCTGGAGCTGGCAGAATACCACCAATCCTGCCAATCTCCCAAATCCAGGCCTGGTTCYAGAATGCCACATGGGAATGTCCCATCCCACCATCCCATACCTGGAAAAGGAAGAAYGTGGCCGCTCTGGGCTGGGGGCATYGGRAACGTYGACCTTTTCCCTCATGGAATCCGTGCAGTTGCTSACACCACCTCAATTCCTGCTCAGTAATGAAGGAATTTTCTTTTTTCAGGGAATTCCAATTGAGCCAGAATCCAGCGCAGGAGGATGGTGCCATCTAAAGGAACYGGAGCACACAGAGCAGCATCCATGGATTCATTCCCTCCACTTCGGATGGGTGTGAGATTGTTTCACCCTCAGGGATAATGAAGGCCCTCATTTGCATGGAATTTGCTTATTCCCTGCAAAGCTGACATCCAGGAATGTTCCCCACCTCATTCCTTGTTTCCATTGTGGAAAGTCCAAGGGAATTTTGGGCTTGCAGGAATCCCAAATCCAAGGAAAGCAGGGCCATCACCCAAAGCCAAGCTGTGTGATCCCACAGGATTTAGGATCAGGTTTTGGGAATGCCACGTCCGAAGTGGACAAGCCCCAGGGGCTGCACTGGAGCATCCGGAATAATTACTGGGACCTGGAACCATAAACTCGGTGCTGAATTCCAAAAAATCCTCTTGGCACATGCAGCCAACAAACCCAAACCAATCCCAGAATTCCAATTTTTTGTGGACTCACTGCCACCAAAAAACTCCATCAAGGTGGAACTCCCCGCTGAATTCCAGGTGCAGGTGTTTCTTTGTTTGGGCAAACCAACCYCTCTTCCCAGGTTGCTGAACTCCGAAAGGAACAGACCACCCCGGATGAGGACATCACGTCCGTGTCATTAATCACCGGAGTTACCTTTCCACCCGGAGCGTTCCCTTTGTCAGAGGCTTTCCGGGAAATCCTGGAAAAACAAAGGGACACCACCCCGTGGGGCTGAGTCAACACCGCATTCACCTCCTTAATCCACAGCCCGGGCTCAGCTCAGCCCGGCTCCCAACCTCCAAAGTGGGAGCCGGCCTTCCCTGCTGTGGATAATTGGGATTTTACGTGGCATGATGACAGAATTGAAATAGTTCTCCTGGGAGTCCCAAAGCTGCTGTGGTGCATTCCGATCTCCGGTGGCATTGGGAAGACACGCCAGGACACGCTGTCCCGTTGAAGTTTTGCTGGGAGTCCCAAAGCCATGGCCGCGCATTCCGATCTCCGGTGGTATCGGGAAGACGTGCCGGGACACGCTGTCCCATTAAAGTTGGGCTGTGGAACAATGGGAGATGAAAGACCTGGAATCTGTCATTGTCAGCCAAAGCATGCAGGATACGGATCCAGAAAACACGTCCCAACAGGATGATCCATTTTTATGTGATTCCTGCAGGACAGGGATGAKGAGTCAAGAGCCAGAGGGTCTGGAATACCAGGGATMCATCCATCCATCCATCCRMGGRACTCGCTCCAGTATCCTTGGAAATGCGATTCCCTGTTTGCAAGAGCCAGAGCTTTTCAGGTTCCACTGGATTAACTGCAGAATCCTGGAATGATTTGGATTGRAAGGGAGCTTGAAGTTCATCCCATTCCAAACCCCCTTGCCATGGGCACCTTCCGCCATCCCAGGTTGCTCCAAGCCTGGGATGCTTCCASGGATGGGGCAGCCAGAGCTTCTCTGGGAATTCCATTCCAAGGCCTCCCCATCCGCACAGGGAAGAATTGCTTCTGTAATTCCGATCTTGAAGCTTCCAGCTCAAATCCAATCCTCCGTCCAGCCAGGTCCTCTGTTCTCCCGAATGCCRGAGCCTCCGCCGCAGCATTCCCAGCATTTTTGCCTGGAAGTGTCAGTTGGGGATCCTCGGCATAGTCCCACCTACCCGAGCCTATTTGCAAAGTAAATTTACTCGGGATTTCCGATCCCTTGGAAAGTTTTTCCTCCTCTATTGATTTAAAATTACCGGAGTTGACATTAGGAACAGCTCAAACAATTAAAGGGAGAAGATAAATAACTGCATCCAGGTTCATTTTCCAAAATGCAAACACACAGCTCTCCTTCCTCCATGATCCCAGAATGAAGTGCTGTGGAATTGGCTGACACATTTCTGCTGGATAAAACAGGATTTTGGCAAAAAGAGCCGTATTTGCACCCCCAAAATCCCGATTTTCACCCCAAAAAAATCCCAATTTTCCCTTCCAATGCAAGCAACGCTGGGGTTTATGAGGGACACCTTCATGGAATTCCAAGAATTGGAGTTTGATTGGAAAAGGATGCAGTCATTCCCGTGCTTTCCATCACCTAACATCCCCAGGGAATGCGTTTGGGATGCAATTATAAAAATTGGCTTTGGGATGATCCTGTTAGGATCCAAAAAAAGAAGGAATAACAGCAGGGTTATGTTGTAGGGTGGTGCCAGAGGGCTTGGGAAGAGTGAGTTKGGGAATATCCAAGGGATATACTGAAGGAAGAACAGAGAAAAYTAATTAGAAGTTCATGATGATTGCATTTAATTTCATGGAGAAACAGGAAAAGAGGGACATGGAAAAATAATAACAAATAATGCCCAGCCTGGAAAAGAAGGGTGGGAAGATGGGGATTCTGGGAAGCAGGACATGGAGCTGGGATCCCCTGGAAGCGGGACAAAGGCAAGGAGAGCTGGTCGTGTGCCACAAATCCCAGCGGTGAAAGCCAGGAGCACTTGGAATTAATTGGGGTGTAAATTACAGATGAATTCCATCCTCAGGAACTCTGGGCCCGTTGCACAAAGGTCCGCAGGTTCTTAGGGATAATCCCATAAAACCTCATGCCGCAGCTCTTTGAAGGCGCCTCCGGCTCTCAGCGATCCAGGAGGAGAGCGGCGTCTCCCGGTGGGCTGCACATTCCAAAGGCAACTCCAACCTTATCCCATTCCTCCTTCGGCTTCCCAAGCTGGATCCAAACCAGAGGATCTCTGCAGAATCTGATGGACGTCACTGCATTCCCACTAATTCCCTCATGGAAACCMGGTCAGGAAAGCTTGGGAAGAGGAGTGGGAAAACTGCATGGAAATTTTTGTTGTTGTTAATCCTAATAATAATAACAACCAAAGTAACAATAATAACAATAATAATATTATTATGATTAAATGTTATATCATGTTATTATATTAAATGTTAATTATAAAATATTATTAATAATATTTTCTGTCTGTAACCTGAAACATAATAATAATGATGATGATAATAATTATTATCACTGTAATTTTTGTTCTAGCGATATTTACATTTTAATGACATTGCTATTGTAATAATGACCATATATTAATTATAATATTAGTATTAATATTAATTATATTAATATTATAAACATTATTAATCCCATTTCTTCTCTGCCTGCAACCTGAGCTGAAAAATCACAGGAAAATGCATTAATTAATTATTTAATTAATCGATTTTTCCTTGTTTTTATTTATTTTTCTACCTGAAATGTGAAACATTATTGTTATTGTTATTATTGTATCATTATCAATTTTATATTAATAATTACTCTTCTTCTTGTTGTTATTATTATTACTATTATTTTAAGGAAGGGAAAGGGAAAGGGAAAGGGAAAGGGAAAGGGAAAGGGAAAGGGAAAGGGAAAGGGAAAGGGAAAGGGAAAGGGAAAGGGAAAG
>NW_026623245.1:683764-689438 GCF_030028575.1 Malurus melanocephalus | reverse complement strand
AAGGGAAAGGGAAAGGGAAAGGGAAAGGGAAAGGGAAAGGGAAAGGGAAAGGGAAAGGGAAAGGGAAAGGGACCACTTCGGAATTGTGCCTTTAGGAAAAGTTTGTTTAAACTGGAATGCCAAAAGGGATGCACTGGGAGCATCCCAGGAAAACCTTGGCACAGGTGGAATGGAAAGCCCTACAATTCCCTGGACTCCAGGCAGGATTCACCCCAGAGATCCCGCCCGGAGCAGCTCATTCTGCCAGGAATGCTTGCACCCCCTCCTGATGAGAGAATCCTTGGAGAGCAGAGCAGGGTCCTCACCTTTCCCTGTCCTTTCAGTTTCCCAGGAAAAGCCAGGAATCTGTCCAGTCAAGTGCTCTCCATGTTTGCCGAGCCATTATCCCCTCCCAACTCCCAAGAAGTTTCCAGGGGAATCCAATCACAGCATTCCAGAGGCTTTCAGCCTCTCCTCTGGGCAAACAAGGCCATCCCAGCCCGCTCCAAGATTTCTCTTATTTGCTGGAGTTCAATATTTGTGGAGCCTCTTGGAAAAACATTGGGAGCACTGTGCACAGCTGATCTTTCACAGGGAAAAGCCTTGGAAAAGGGTGGGTGATGGAAAGGGGTTCCCTCATCCCAGCCAATGGGATTGGTCATGGGAAAGGCAAATCCAATAGAAACCATTCTCCTTGGAGCTGACTCGATGATCCTTATGGATCCCTTCTAGTTTGAGATGTTCCATAAATTCCTATCATTGTCTTGGATTGGGTCAACTCCAAGGGATTTTCTGGAGCAGACTTGATGAGCCTTAAGGATCCCTTTCAGTTGGAGATGACCCTGGAATTCTTTGGGTTGGAAGGACCTTAAAYCCCATCTAATCCCAACCCTCTGCCATAGAGAGGGACATTTCTATTAGWSCAGATTGCTCCAAGYCCCATCCAATGATTATCYCAAACAGAACCTTATCCATGATCAGACTTGGCCGGTTCCAAAACAGTGAAATTTCCTATGTGATTCCATCAAGGAATAATAAGGTCCCAAAGGGTCCCCTTGGAAAACTCTTGGGCACCTCCAAAACTCTGAGACCAGCGAGGGGCTGGAGTGGGAGATGGATTGGGAAGGGAATCCTGGAATTCCAGACAGATTTCATGGCACGCGCATTATCCACCAGCACATTCCCTCTTGGCCCATCCACCAGTGAATCCTAGGGAAGAGGCGCCTTCGGGGACTGAGGAATATTGTGGCAACATTCCCCACCCCAAATAAAACCMGGCTGTGTTGTAATTCCTGCTTTACTCCCAGATAATTTTGAATCAGGGCTGTTCCAGTCTAATTGAAACCTGAACCTTTGTAACCATCCCTTCCTGGCATTCCAGAGCTTGGGAACGGGAGCCTTTTTCTCCTGCAGACAATTCCAGAGGCTCTGGATGGATTCTGGAGATAACCTGTGAAAACCCAGGCTGCACATTCCCATCAGATCCATGGATGGAGGAGAGGGCAGCACCCCTTCTCTCCAAAGGGAATTGCAGTCCTTGGGATCATGATCCAGGGACTATGAATTCCCTGGAAAGGTGTCAGTGGATGTTGGATGAAGCAGCAGCTCTGTCTCCAGGAAAAGTGACCTGGAATAATCCAAAGAAATAAATTCTGCCCCCAAATCCAGCTTTTAAACCCTAAACAAACTATTTGGGATTGGGAATGTTTTCCTGAGTCAGGCAAGGGCAAAAGGGTRCAATTCCATCATTCTGGAAAACCATAAATCCTTGGAATCCTTGGAATCCTTGGCTGCAGCAGTTGGGGGTGGGGTGGGGGGGTTATTTCCCTTTGCTTGGCCACAGCCAAAACCAAAACTTCAAAAGAAGGTGGAATTGACCAAGGAATCTGGAATTCCATCCTTAAACTCAGGCAATGCTGCTGGATGGATGGGGATCACTGCTCCTTCCTTAGGAGCCAGTATTCCATATTCCTCTCCCAAAAATGGTGATAAAAAAGAGGGATTGAGGGTCCTTCTTTATGAAGGTCCTAGCCACTATTCCCAACTTTTTCCCTTTGCTCCCTCTTCCCTGAGCACATTTGGGGATGATCCATAAATCTGGGAGTGGATGAAGCAGCAGAAGAATTCCTGGAGWGTGTCAGGGTGGGAATTAGGTAGGAATGCTGCTCCTCTTCTCCTTCTTTTCCTTTCACAGTKCAGAAAAATTGAGCAGATTTCAAGGTGTGGTTCAGCAAAATATTGGAATTTTTCCCATTTCCTCTCGGTGACTCCCAGGAATTCAGCGAAATTCCTTTTCTTTCCATCTTTTATTTGTTTAAAATGMGGCATTTTAAACGAATTTAACTCTTAATTTATAAGTTAATTAACCCTYAATGGCTGAGTTAGAACAAAATTAAGGGAAAACTCCCTGGACTTTCCCTGCTGAGCGTTTTCCCGKTCGGAAAACTCTTGGAAAGGGAATACATCCCAGTCTGGCATTAAATAAACAGTATTTCTCTCCAATTTTTAATGGATTGAATATTCCTTGGCTTCAGCGAGGTCTTTTCCTCAGCCTTTCTTAAATTCCAGCCCGTGTCCCGAGTATCCAAAGGTTTGCCGGATGCTCCCTCCAGTGGGCAAAGGATCTCAGAGCAGGAGCGCTCCGGTTTTCCAGGAGAGCTGGGAGCAGTTTGGGATTGACATCCAAACGTTTCCGATTGCTTTTCCACTATAAAATCCCTCTTTTTAGGATYCCTCGCCCATCCATCCTTATGGAAGTGTGGCTGCTCCATCCCTGGAATGTCCAAGGCYGGGTTGGATGGGCTTGGGACAATCTAGGATAGCGGAAGCTGTTGAGATTGGAATAAGATTCCCTTTAAGATCCCTTTCAACCCAATCCATCCTGGAATTCTGTGATTCCCTCCAAGTCTTAATTGAGAATTTCACTTCCTCAAGAAATCACCTAAAACCAATTCTTCCTCACASAGCCGATATTCCACTAAAAATCCTGGATTTGCCACCTTGGAATGGCCACAACGAGCCTTGTTCCTCATAAATTCCGACACCGCCGACTGTCAARTGGGAATGTTTGGTTAATGAACAATGGGAAAGGCATTGTTTGGAGTTTAGGGAGCGAAGCGGGAAGAATGGCCACGGTCAGCAGCATTCCAGGATTCCAGAGGAACACCGGGAGAGCACCGTGACCCATCCAAAGGCAGTTTTTCCATTAAAGTACCAAGTGTGCTTGAAATGCCCCCCGGATTTGGGATTTATGGGGCACTCCGGGCTTGGAATTGGCCTTGCAGGGGGGTCACGGTGCCTGAGGAGGTTGGGTCTATTCCAAATCCATGGATCCTGGAAACGGGCGGCACCTCGAGCCCGAGGTGTGGGTGGGGAATATGATCCATGTGCTTATCTATACAMGAATTTATCCCATCTCCCTCTAAACCTCAGCATTCCGGGCAGCCGTTATCCCGTTTTCCCTAAGAGAGACAATATTTCCCAGTTTGGAGTGCTCCAGGACGGCTCCTTTCGCGGGAATGCCGTGTCCATGTGCGGGATGGCTGCGCCAGACGGGTTTAATTTGGGATCACGGCCTCTGTCATTYCTCCTGGCATCGCATTCCCGGGAACAATGGAGCTCACTCTGCTCCAACAAGCACCTCCAGCAGGAGCGCAATCCAAGCTTTTTCCCGATCTGCCTCCCCCCTCCCCTTCCCAAGAAAATGCCGTTTTCCTATTAAGCCTGCAAGCAATTATCTGGGATTAGCAGCAGATCAAAAGGAATTACTTCCAGGATTGTTTTCCAAGCCCTCAGGGAAGGAGGGATGCTGATACCGAGCGTGCCGAGATTCCGGCGGCGGGGGGGAGGCGGGGGGAGCCGGGATCCATCCCGCTCCATCCAAGGACTTCCAGCAGGCTCTGTCCTGATTTTTGTCCTCTTCTATGGTGATTTTGGGGCAGATCCAAAATTTCTTCTCCTCTGGGAAGGGGCATGTCTCCTCGTCCAAACATTCCAGCGGGAAAACCATGCTGCCTCACTTTCCTCGCTAGATGGGGAATGGAATTATCTGGGAAAATCCTTTGGGAACACCCACCACTGACTCCTTACAAACCCTGTTGTGCCTCGGGAGCCTCCTGAAGGAGCAGGAAAAGGGGGGATCTTTGGAGAGCAGAGTCAGAGGTGCTCCCAACATGCACATTTCTCCATCCCGGTGTCCCAAAACAATTCCTAAACCTACAGTCTGTGAAGTTGTTAAAAAAAAACGGGGATGTTCGGAGATCCCGAGGGTGATTCCCGGGATCCCAGAGCCCGCTCCGCATTGATCCCACTCCCTTCTCCCGCAGGATTTAGTGGGATAGGGATAATCATTAGACCAGGAGCATCCCGGTGCCTGCGGAACTCCATGGATTTAAGTTCCAAAGACTGTGAAGGGTGGGAATCACTTGGATGRAGCGGGATMAGGAGGCAGCTCCGATTRTTTGKCAGGGAAGGGAATGGAGCTGGGAAAGGGGCTCAGCYTGGAGAAAAGGAGGATCCAGAGGGACATTCCCGCTTCCCACAGCTCCCCGCCAGGAGGGTGCAGCCAGGTGGGATCGGGATCTGCTTCCAGGGAATAAGRGATGGGATGAGAGGGAACGGCCTCAATATGGGCCAGGGGAGGTTTGGATTGGATATAAGGAATTTCCTCATGGAAAGGGAGGTCGGGCATCGGAATGGGATGGATTCCTATCCCTGGAGATGTGCAGGGAATGTGTGGATGTGGCACTTGGAGCTCTGGTGGGGATCGGGCACAGCTTGGACTCGATCGTGGAAGTTTTTCCCAAATAATTCCGTTATTTCCTTCCCTTATYCCCCCTAATATTTCTCCATACTTCATTCCCTATCCCACCACAGCTGATGATCCCTAATTTTCCTGTTCTTTCCCCAAACCAACCCTTCCTTGCCCAGGTATCCAAMGGCAGCTTAATTTTCCTTTGGAAAAAGCAATTTCCATAAACGCCGTCGCCGCTAATGGCTCCTGATCGCATCTAATTCCCACAGCAAATTCCCGCTAATCCAGTTTGTCTGGGCTGCGTTACCTGAGGGAAATAATATCCATCCGTCCCCTTTTCCAGCTTGTTTGCCAGGACTTCTCCAATATATTTTAATCCCACCATTTATCTTTGTCAACGGGGAACAAGGAATAATTTGCGGGAGAGCAAACGGAGGAGCGGGAGCTCGGAATTATTGAGCAGTGGAAAGCAGGTGTTCCCCAATCCCGCCTTAATTTCCTGGCAAAAACTTGGATCGTTCTCCTGCTGCATCYCTGCGCCGGCAACAGGAGTTGAGGGAAATTCCAGGGGTTTGGATTTAATAGCGGCAGGGACGAGGTGGGAATAATCCAAGATTTTATTTGCAGGGGAATATTTTCTGCTCCCTTTTTTCCAGAACTTTTTTTTTTTTGGTTTTTTTTTTTTTTTTTTTTTTTTTTTTTTTTTTTTTGGGGGGCTGGAGGGGGGAAGGAGGTGCTTGATCCATGGGATACTTTTTGGAGTGATGGATCCTGTCTGAATCCACGCAGTTTCCAGCCGGGATTTACCGGCTGCCCTTTCTCTGTCCCTCTCCTGCAGCTCCTGATCCAGATAGGAAGCAAAGCCCATTCCCACTGTTTTGGGGACAAACTGGAATTGAAATCCCCCTGGAATMCCCCTGATCAACTTCCAGCATCTTCCCT
>NW_026623245.1:654972-683598 GCF_030028575.1 Malurus melanocephalus | reverse complement strand
CAGCAGCCACCTCTAATTGGGGCTCCTGAGCCGCTCCAGCTTTTTTAAAGGAGTTTTTTTTAGCTTGGTTTAAATGGGGCTTTAAATGGGGCGTCCTAATGAGCCTCATTACAGCAGATCCCGGGATTTAATTATCCCGGGAAGGGAAATTCCCGCGGCCGCAGCCACCCCCGTGTCACCCCTCGTGTCACCCGCGCCCCATAAAGCATCGGAATGAGGCGAATTCCACTCAGGAATTCGCTTTCCCTCAGCGCTGTCACCGGGAGCGGAGGGTGCCGGGAGTTATGGGGTGCTGGGGACACGTGTCCCTGTCCCCAGTAAATCCAGAAAAAATCCCGGGATTTTAATAAAGGCCGCTTTATGGAGCAGCAGAATCCATCGGCGCCTTGGAATAGCCGAGTGCCGGTGGCTTGGGATCGTGAGYAGCCTCCCGAGAAAATCCCAGCATACTCCATTCACCTCCTTTATATTTTGTTCCCATCCAAAAATCATGGAAATGGTGCCTGTCGTGTCCAGCACCACGCAATTCCAGGCTCCTAAAAAAAAAAAAAAAAAAAAAAAAAGAAAAAAAGAAAAAAAGAAAAAAAGGGAAGTGATTCCTAAAGGACAACTTTCCCAAATCTTTATTCTCATTTTAGGGCCTTTCCCCAGCTGTTTCCTACCGCATCCCGGGAATTCAGGAAGGGCTGGAAGCAGATCCAGGGATTCGTGGCTGAGGGGATATTCCAAGGTCTTCGGAAAACAGGGAGATCCTCGGCTTCCCGAGCTTATCCCGAGCCTACACTTGMGGGAAGCTGGGATTTGTTAGGAGGAGGAAGGGGAATAGAGGGAGGCCATGGATTTGGATCTGTTCCCTCGGCGGCTTTGGGTGATGTTTTTTTTGGGAATTCAACATGTGGGCTGAGCAAACTCATCCTTAATTCCCTCTGGAGGTGCTCTCTCCCTGAGAGTCACTAGATGGCGGCCTAAGGCATCCTTTGCCTTTGGAAATGTGGAAGCCGGGAATGCCGCTGCTGCTTCCCACAGCCCCCCCGCCTTTCCCGGTTTTTTGAAATCCCGAATTTCGGACAGACCGACGGCTCAGGGTGGGGGAGGCCTCTGGATCTGCTTCATCACAAGATTTGTTCCTGGGAATAAAGGTGGGTAGTGGGCGCAAATCCTAGGAATAATGAGGTTTTCCAAAAGGAAAAGGTTGGATGAGGGAAGAAAAGGAATAGTGAGATAAAAAATGCTGGAATTCCCAGATTTGGGACTGGTTGTGTAATTCTGTGGCCACTTTAATGGGAATTCCTGGTTTTGCCTTTATTCTCTCCCCATTTTTTGGGTGTTCTTTCCCTGGGCATTTMCATGGAATTCTCTGAAAATAGCGATTTTTAATTTAGGGGATTTTTTTAAAAGAGGATTTTAGTTTTTCCCTCCAGGAAGGATGTTCCCAGGAACATGAAATTCATCACGGGTTTCATCCCATAAAACAAAGATTTTCCCATCACTGTCATCATTATCTCTCTTATCCCTGCAAAGAACCGAAAGTTGGACATGGAGAAGCCTTTTGCAGATTTTCCATCACTCCAGTATTCCCAGAGGAAGAGATCTGCAGCTTTTTCATTCCATAACCTTTTGTTTATCCCTAATCCCTTTGCTCCAGGTTGGTTTTCTTTCCTATTGCTTTGTCTGAAATTCCTGATTTGTCCAGTGAGGAAAACATGTGGAGCTGATCTTTGGAGTTCTGGAGTTCCAGCACCACTGGATCATCCCTGAATTCCCTCTATTAATTCCTGCAGGACATCGAGTCCTTCTCCCAAAATATGGAGCTTCTCCTTTTCCCAGGACAAAAGGGAAACATTCCATGGGATGCAGAAGGTGCTGCTTATCCCAGGATCTGCCTGGAATGGGATGAACTCAGGGAGCTCATCCTKCCCAGCCTGGAAAAACATCCCCTGGCATTCCCGTTCCTGCAGGCAGGGAAAGGAATCCATTAACATCTCCCCATTATTTCGGTTGGCTCCCAGTGGATCGGTTTTATGGGAATGTTGACTCTGGGAACAGGGATTCTGTGGAGCTTTGATACCCTCCAGATGTTCCCAGTGTCTTTGTGGATGTCAGGCAGGATCCTCCTGCTCCCTGGAATAGGATCAGGGAAGGGCAGCTCCTTCTCGGCCTGGAATATCCTTTCTTTGAGGTGGATTTTCCTTCTAGGCCGGGAATATTCTTTTCCCAAGGGGAATCTTCCTTCTCAGCCTGTAATATCTTTTTTCCTGAGGAGAATATTCCTTCCCAGCCCGGAATATCCTTTTCCTAAGAAGTTTCAGGTGATTCCAAAACTTTATTTGGACACCCAGCTCACAAATCTTGGGATGACAAACTTCAAGCTCTGAAATCCATAGGGATGGGCATTCCCAATCCCATTCCTGGTGCAACCCCATAGAGATGTGTCCTATCCTTGGCCAAAGTGGCTGGAAATGAAAAAATACAAATGTAAAAAGTCGGAGATGTGCCAGAACTTTTCCTTTTTATTAAAATCTGGAGTGCACTGATGAGAGACCCACCTGGATTTGATTTCTTGTCATAAAAGTCCCAATAATTCCTCCCAAAACAATTCCCGRGGACTGGTTCCAATCTCCCAACCCTAAAGATGCATTTTAAAGGCTCTTGTAAAAGGAGGGATATTCCAATAATTCGGGTGCAAAATTCCAGGATCCTGTTTGCCTTTATTTGACAGAAAAAGGGGAATGTACAGAGGATTTTATTTGTATTTTTCCCTTTCTTTTTTCCTTAGGATGCAGCAATTGCAGATAAAAAATTTTCTTAGGAGAAGGAGAAAGGAAGAGGAATCCAGGGCTGGGAATCACTGAGGGATCATGATAATTCCAAGAAATTTAGACTCCAAAGTTTTGCTCCCTGACATTCTTCCTAAACTCCACTCATCCCAAACATAGCCCAGCTTCCCATAAAACGCAGCACTATTGCTTCCTAAGGGAAGAAAAGGGAATAAATTCAAAACACATGAGAATAAGAGGGATTTCTCTTCAGAATTCCATGAAAACCAGAGACAGAATGTTGGGAGATGAAATTATTTGGGAAGGGAGATTCTCTGGGCCACTCCTGGAAAAAGGATTTTATCCATCTTGGAGAACAGGCCAAAAACAGGGATCATAACTCATCCTGGGAAAGTTTGGCTTGGCTGAGAAAGGGAACACAGAGAACTTTCCTACTCCAGTAAAATGTTTTCCTTGGAATTCTTTGGGATTCTCTCTGTAGGATSAGAAACTCCAATGGCTCAGCAGAATGGGCTCTGCTGAGGAATTCTCAGGATTTTAATCCTATGCCTTCCCTATTAAATTCAGCTCGATTTGGGAAAAGCCAAGAGGAAAATGGGAATAGAAAGAGGGATTTAAGTGCTGGGATTGATKTAAAAATCTGGGAAAAATATCCCCAGTATTGGAAGCTGAGATTTCCACACTCAGTGAATTTTATTTTCCAGGCTGATCCCTCTGAGCATGGAATTCTTGCTGGGATTTATCCTGAAGGTTGAATGGGATAATCAGCCATGGAGCAACATAAAGATGTGAATTTCAAATCCCCTCAATTTTTGTAAGGAAATTATTCCTGGAATGGTMCTGTATGAATTTTGGAGCTGGTTCCCTCTGGATTTCTGCCAGAGGGAGAGGAGTCTCAGTTTCCTTGGGAATCTGGGATGGGCACAAGGGATGCTGGAAGATTTTACCTCAGAGAGATATAATCGAATTTAATTTCAGTTTTTTTTAATTAGATTTTATCCCATTTTCACCTCTAAATCCATCTGAGCCAGATTTCCCACTTTATTGGATGTGGCACCAACTCCAGGATTATTTTCCTTGGAATAAAACTTTTGGAAGCTTCCAAGGAAGAGGCTGGAAACAAATGAATCCTACAAATTCTGGGATCTGGAATCCCACAGCACCTCCTGAGGGNTTTTTTTATTTTATTTTGGGCTTTCATTTTTTTTGGGAAAGTTCCTTAATCCCATCCCATTCCATGGGCAGGGAACATTCCCAGTTTGCTCCAAACCCTTAAAAAGTGGGGAGGCATCCAAAGGTTTTTTCCATGGCTTTGATGCTATCTGGAATGATTTGAGAATAATTTTGGGATGAATTCCAAGGGAAAGGRGAACAGAATAATTGGAATAATTTGAATTATTCCCTGGGAGTGTTGACAAACAACCGGAAAAAATTCCAACCAAACAAGAGGGAAAATAAATCCATTGAATTCTGATTTTATGGAGAAATCTGGGGTGGTTGGATTTTTCCAGCCTTTATTCCCAGTTTACCCCACTAAAAAATGGATTTGGGATCTTCTTCATTAGAGATGGGAAGGGAGGAACCAAGAACAGTTCAGAATTAGAAAAAATAGGGAATAAAATAAAAAATTATGGAATTTTTAAGGGATTTGTTTTAAAAATAAAAAAATATTAAAAATATAATAAATAAAATAAAAAATATAAAAATATAATAAATATAATAAAATAAGGGAATAGTTGGGAATTCTTTTAAGGATTTCCTTCCTAACGTGTTTTCAAGGACTTTTGAAATATGGGAAAGTAAAGGAATATTATTTTTATTAATATTTTATTTTAATTATTTAATTATTTTATGTTTATTATTAACATTTATTTCCTATTATTTTAAAGATCTGCTTTATGAAGAAGGAAAAATATCAAGAAGTAGTTGGAATTTTAAAGATTTGTCTCTAAAAATCCTGGAAAAGATCAGGATAAGGAAATATAAATGTAGTTTAGGAATTCTTGAAGGATTAGATTTTAAATTGCTTTAAATTATAAAAAAAAGTAATCAAATAAGGAAAATTAATTAAAAATAATGAGTAATGTGTTTAATTTTCAAATGTATTTCAAACATGGAAAAATAAAATAAAACAAGTAAAATTAATTAAAACTAATTAATTAGGCATTAATTTTAAAATTGCTTAAAACATGGAAAATGAAATAAAATCAGGAAATATTAATAGAAAAAAATAATAACAAATTTGATTTTAAAGGATATTGATTATATTGAATCGGAACAATTTAAAATTCAATTAAAATTCAATTAAAGTCAATTTCAATTAAATTTGAAATAATTTTAAATTAAATTCAAATAAAAATCAAATTAAATTGAAATTTTAAATAAGAATTGAATGCAAATTAAATTGTAAATAAATAAAATTTGAAATAAAATTTAGCTAAATTTTAWTAAATTAAKAATAAAATGAAAGTAAATTAAAATCAAATTAAAAATAAATATAAATTAAATTAAAACTAATTTTGAACAGTTTGGTGTGTTTTATTAAAATATTAGCTATTTTATTATCTTAGAATAAATTCTGTTATTTTATAATATAAATAAAATAATGGATCAATTCTAAAATGGCTGATCAATTAAATTAAATTTAATGGATTGGATTAAATTGATTAAATTCATTCAATTAATTAATTCAATTAATCAGAGRAATAAACCACAATTTAATTAAGGTCAAGAGCTGGGTTATTCATTAATCACTAATTTTTAAATTAATTACTATTTTTTCCCCCTAATAAAAATTTCCATCCAGGAAGGAGCTAAAATTCRCTTATGGGGTAGTTGGGATCAATCCCAGTGGGAATTTCAGAGCTCCCCATCCCATTTTTCCCAGGCTGGAGCTGCTCCATCCTGGATGGAATATTTGGATTTAATATTCAAATTCCATTATTCCTGGATATCAAGGAAACCCRGATGCATGGATTTGAGGGATGCTGCTCCCACGGGAGCAAAGACATTCCAGAGGGTGCTGCAGCCTTTGGCACCTGTTATTCCCTAAAATAATTCCTTGTATAGGATTCCAGACCCCAGGAAGCTGAGCTTTGTTCCCAGGGCTGGACTGAACCCTGGGATTCATTGATTCAAATCCTTTGGATTTTGTTTTTGSGAATAACACCAAAAAATATTCCTGGTTTTTTCCTACAGCACACAGAAATTTAGGAGGCTTCCAGCACCTGTTTCAGGCACCTTGATCCCATTTGTCAGGAAAAAGCAGGAGAGAGGTTTAACTCCGGGAAAATTCGCTGCTGGCATCCGGAAACATTCCCTCTGGATATCCCAGGAATCCCGGGAAAAATCCCCTTTGGATAAAAGAGGGATCAGGGTGGGATTGGCAGGGCTGAGGCTTTTCCAAGCTCATTCCCAGTTGTCCCAGGGGTTTGGAATGGGATGATCCTGAAGTGAAAGTGATCCACTGCCCTTCCAAAATCTTTCCCTTTCGAAAACTTTCTGGATGAATCCCAAAGAAAAAAAAGTGAAGGCCTGATAATGAAGACCTCTCCGGGCATCTGGCTCCCATTTGGGAAGAGCTGCGGGAATCCCAGGTCAGGCGGGATGTGCCGGAGTGTCCGTGCATCCATCTGTTTTCACACGGCCGGGAATGCTGGAAGCCTCCAACCCCGGAGGATCGTAAATCCCGGCTCCGYTTTTCCCAGCCCTCCGCTAACAATCCCGAAATTCAGCCCTGTCCAAATCCGCCGCCGGAGCTGCACAAAGACCCGGCTCATTCCYGGGATTTATGGCCTCCCGGGAAGCGTTGGGTGATTAGGGCTTGGCCACCAACATGGAGCAAACAGTAGGAACTCCGACAGCTCCAACTGGGAACGTGGGCTGGGATTTATCAAATCCGGGAGAAATCCATCTCTGTTTGGAAAAGCGGGAGATATATGGCAGGTTTGGGAGATGGATCTGGCTCGGGAACATTTGGGAGGTTTGGAATTCYGAGTCGGATCCGAGCCGGGTGTAGCCAAGCCAAATATACAACTCTGAGCAAGGAGCTTTTCCAAGGGTAACAACAACATTCCTGGGTAAGTGAGGTCATCCCGAATTTTCTAGGCCGGGATTAAAAAAGTTGAGGGGAAAAAGTGCTGGAAAAATACAGAAGAGGAAAAAAAAAGAAGGGATAAAATATGTTGGAAGTGGCTGACAAAAAAAAATGGGAGATGGGAAGGGAGAAGAAGGTGCTGGTGGTTCATTCCCAGGGACTAATATTGGGTAGGCAGGAATTTTTTTGGCTCAATCCCACTTTTTCCTGAATTAATTAATCCATCCCACTCACCGGCATCCCAGTTCTTCCCAAAARTCCTGTTGGAGATGGAAAAGCAAACAGAGAGGAGGGAAGGTGGGGTAGGAAAGTCCTTTTGAATGGATGCAGTTTGGATCCGCCTTTTCCATGGGATAGGCTGGGAAGGGATTCTCCAGGATAATAGGATCACATCTTTGCCAGGAAGGAGGGGATTTATGGGATTGAACAGTGCTGRAAGAGGGAATTCTGATGGATCCCAGCATGCAAGGAAGGGATGATGGGAAGAGGGAACCCAGGAAAATGCCTGGACATGGATAAAATGGACTGGGAATATCCTGGATCTGTCCTTAAGGTACTGCTTATCCCATGGCTTTGCCTCCCAGGAGTGTGGAAGAACCWCGGAATGCTTGTAATTCCATGATCTTTAAGGTCCCTCCCAACCCAAATCCATCTGTTTTTCCCCAGTTTGTTAAAATCCAGGATTTTCTCTTTGACTCCATTGATTCCCTGGAATAATCCTGGTTTGGGAAGGCACTGGAGCACTGTGGGTCTGGAATTCCCTTCTCCCTGGGAACAGAAACCCCACTGCTCACATAAACTTCCCAGCAGCCGCGTTTACGAGGTGTGAAGCCATAAAGCAGCTCCTGAATTTTCCACACCTTCCTCCTGCTCCAGAGGCCGATGGAACACTGGGAATTTTTCCTCCCAATCCTCCAATTTAATTCCTGATTTTCCAACAGGAGCTGATTCTCAGTACAGGAATCCTAAGTATCATCCCATCAGGATGGCCAGGGACTCCTCCTACTATCCCTGCTTGCTCCATGCCCCATTTGGGGATGGGAATWCCAGGGATGGGACAAGACTTGGATGGTTATTTATGTCCCTTCAGAAGAGGGAAATGTGGGATTATTTTTCCCTTGGGATGAGATGAAGCTTCTCAACAGAAGCAGTGAAATCCCTGGATAGTTTAGGTTTTCCAGGAAAAAATATTTGCCTTAGGAATGCTCCTGGGAGGARGGAAAAGTGTGGTTGGGAAGAGAGACAACTCCAATTAGCCGGAAATCTTGGCAGGAGTGGGAAGAGGGAAACACGGACGGAGATCCAGGCTCCTGCTGGAATTGTCTCCATAAATTGATCCGGAAAAGAAGGATAAGCAGCATCCAGATAGAAAAATGTCTCTTCCTGGCTTGGGAATCCTGCTCTGGTGCTTCTGCATTCCCTGGAACTCTCCAGGTTACAGCTCCAAATCCCATTTTTTTCCAGCCAGCCCTGGATCCAAAGGCAAGGCTCCCATGGTAGTTTGCAGATTTTGGGAATCCTTGGAAGTGTGTGGGAGCCACATGGAATCAAATCATTCCCAGTCCCCAGAGCTGCCACCTGCACTGTCAGCTCCAGGTTTTCTCTGGGAATTCCAGGCTTGGGTGGCACCAAACTCATCCCGATCTAAATTTAGGGAACTCTGAGTATCCCACTTAAAGTTTTCCCTTGTTTTCCCTGTTGCAGTTGAAGCTGGTGGAAATTACATAGGACAAAGTTCTGGCACTCATATTCCTATTTTCCATGGAGGAATTTGGTGGGGATCCAAAAATTCCAAACCCCAAAATTCCTTTTAAAACAAGTATGGATTTGTTTGTGACATTCCATGAAACCTTTGAGCCTTTGGTGTGGGAAATAGACAAGGAATTCTTGGAATGGTGAGACCTTTATTCAAGAAATCTCAGGGCAAGTTTGTTTCCACGTTTTAGGTGATTTTTGGAATTTTTTCCTTGGAATGATAGAATTTTTTGGTTGTGCTACTGCAGCACACTGGGAATGGCTTCCCAAGCCTGGATCCCCTTGGATTCTCATTTCCTCAGCTGGAAGGAAGGAAAAGCTTGGAATGGCTTCCCTTGGAGTGTTTTCCATACATCCAAGAGCAGATCCAGAAGGTGTCCCTGCTTCCAGGGAAAAGGGGGCAGGATGGAAGGAAGCATCCTCAGGTCGTGCCAGGGGAAGGTCAGGTTGGATTCAGGGGGAATTTTTCAATGGATGGGGTTGTAAAGCACTGAAAGGGGATGGACCCCCATCCCTGGAGATGTCCAAGGAACCTCTGGATGTGGGGATTTGGCACAGCTTGGAATCAATGATTCAGAAGGCTTTTCCCRCCTCAACAATTCCCTCTTTCTGGGAATATGCCTCCCTTTCCAAGGAATTCCATATGTGCCTGTGCCCCCTGCCCACCCAGCCAATTAATTCCCAACTCCAACCAGACAAACCCAAGGGAATGAGGTTCCTGGAGCTCATTCCAAGCTCTCTTTCTGAAAATTCTGGGTTTTTTTACCTTCTTGACGTCCAACCGCAGCCGAAAAAAACTCAGGAGCCCCTGGCCCTGTTCAGCTGGAGAAGTCCAAACGAGCTCCAGGTTTTCCAGGCAGTTCATTCCTCATTTTCCGTGGCTCGGATTGTTTATGTTCCCTCCGCTTCCATGAAAACGACGTCTTCATTAAAGCTGAAAAATGGACTTTGGGATTGATGGGAAGCGATGATTTCCCTCGGCCACCGGGAGGAATTGGAGTTCCAGGGAACAGCCCCATGCTCATTCCCAGCTGATGGATGGCCTCGGAATGTTATTTATTTCTCTCYGGGTTTTTCAGCTGGTTGGATTAAATAAAATAAAATAAGAAGGAAAAAAGCCAAGGAAAARCCCAGCCAAGCGTTGGGATAGCAGCAAAATAAATCCCAGGCATCGTTTTAACCTTGGAGCTGTGGGATCGAAAAACCTTTGGAATGGGTTTGGAGTCTTCATCTCTGGAGGAGTCCAAGTATTTAGGGGAAAAATTCTGGGAATAACCAAGGGGTCTCTGCTTGAGCATCCAGAGGAGCCCCAAAATCCTAAATCTGGATGCTGATCCCYGTTCCACCCCAGCCATGGGATAATTCCAGTATTGGGATTCCTGCTGTCCTGGATATCCCCATTCCATCCCTTTGGAGTGCTGGGATTTAAGGATCTGGCTCACAGAATTTGGGATTTATAAGGAAAGACATTCCCAGCTCCCAAGTGCCTCCTCTTTGGGGCCATTCCAGATTCACCATTCCCAGTGCCACTGACTGGAGTGTGCTGCCCTCTCCCAAATGGAGACCAGAGGAAAYGGGAAAATTGGGAAAATGCAGAGCACATCCTGAAATTCCCACCGAAGGAAGCTGAAGCAACCTTGCATTTCCCTCACCCAATATTCCCAAAATCCCAGTTAATGATTTCTGGTTCAGATGCCCCCGATGCTCAACAGTGAATTCCACTGCTGCCATTGTAATTGAGGGAAAATGGGGTGGGAAAAGGAGGAATGCTGCAGTCAATGCAGAACAATTCCCCATTTTATTCCACATTTCCCTGGGAAAAATTCTTCCTTTTCTTTGGAAAAAGGAATTCCTTCCACTCCTGCTCTGCTACAAGAGGTTTATCCCAACCCCCCCCCAGTTTTCCAGGAGGATGGAAAATGTGGAGAATGGGGTTTAATTTTAGCCCAGCACAAAGGGCTGGAATGACAACTCCAAACTGGGATATTGTGGCGTTTCCCCCCCTTTTCCAGGCATCCACCATATCCCTAAATCCCTCCTTGGAATCCACCTCTATTCCATTCTGAAATTTTGGTTCTCACTAAAAAAAGGCATAAGAAACTGGGTTTTTCCGTGTTTCCAGGTGTTATTCCCACATTTATGCRGGCATAAATATTACTTTTTCCCAAAAACTGAGCTGAGGACTGTTTATTTTTTCCTAATTGGGAGTGGTCAGGAATATGGGACAGGGAATGTGTGCCACATCTGTCAGCTGGGACAGGAATATCCATTGGAAAACCAAACATTAAATTCCCTTGTCCCAAATTTTAGCATCCAGGTGTATTTTATCCGGTAAGTTAAGACCATCTGGGATCAGAGGAGGATCCAGTTTATCCCATTTCCCTGTTTCCTTGGTGCAGCTTTGGTTTCATAAGATTTTTGGGATTTAAGATTTAGCCACCCTAACGGAAATGGGTAGAGCGATGCATCCATCCAAGACTTTTCAGGAAGTGCTTCTCCCTGTCTTGCAGCAAAATCTGGGATTGCGCTGCCATCCTGGGCCAGGCATCCAAGGGTGATTATTCCCAGGAATTTTCCTTTGGCTGGCAGCAATGCCTGGAAGCTACGTCATGGCACATTGGGCTTTGTTTTCCATTCCAGGCCGCTTGGCTGGAAAAATAAGGAGGAGGGGGAATCCAAATCCAAACAACCCAGCAGCTGGAATTTTGTCTGGAGCAGGGCTGGGAAAACTGATTTATATCGGCTCCAGGAGCTCCTGGCACGGGAATGGGAGCTTGGGGTTTTTCCTGCCTTTGGAATTCTCAGGTGCCAGACTCCAGAGGGTGRCTGTGCCTGGCTTTTCCCTGATTTAAGGCTCCTTCTGGATCTCCCAGGGCTGGAATAAGTCCTGGCAGGGTGTAAATCAATCCCAAGCTCTGAAGTCTCAGCATTCCCAGGGTTGTGTCCCTGCTGAGCCCTTGGCTTTTTCCTTCTCCTGAATTTTGTAAAATATGATGGGAAGTTGGAATGCTGAACCTCTCCAGAAATGCTCCGGATGGGCAAAGCGCTCCTTAGCTCCATAAAGGAAGGGAAAAGTTGGATTTGGGATGAGAAGGTGGGAGGGAAGAGCATGGATGCTTTTTGGATGGAGGGATTTGCGATTTTTTTAGAACATTTCTGCTGAAAACCACTCTGGAATKCAAGCTCTGCCTCCCTACTCCCAGGTCAATGGAATTTTTCCTTCCCTAACCTTTCTCTGATGGAAGTTGGAATCCAGGCTCTCCCTTCTGCCCATTGCAAAATGGCACAAATCCCAGAAAATACATTTTTCCAGGGCTTGGGAAGTCTTGTGGRAAAGCCAGAGGGCAGCTGGAATGCTGGGATTTAAAGATGATTCCTTGGGGTCATCTCTCCCAGTATAACCAGTGACTGATGATTCCTGGAGATTCCTGGAAATGTGGGAATTGCCATTTTTGGGAATGGTGGGGAGAAGCACTATGGACAGCAGGGGTGGGAATGGTGATGCCCAATTCCTCTGGAATGCTGTGTCTACCTGGAAGCTGTTATTTTACCTCAGGAGTGATGGAGAAGTTGGGAAAAGCTTGGGATCATGGAATGCTCTGCRTTGGAAGGATTCTTAAAGCTCATCCCATTCCATGGGCAGGGACACCTTCCTCTGTTCCAGGTTTCTCCARCCTGGCCTGGAACACTCCAAGGATGGGCCATCCTTTGATCCTTTCTGAATCCCAGGATAGGCTGGGTTCAAACCCAGATTTTGCGAAGTTTAAAGGTTTTTTAATGGATTTGAAGACAAAATAATCCCAGTGAGTTAAAAAGGAAAGAGATTTGGGATGAGCCAGCTACAGAACTCAGAATCTGRGAACAAATCCTGCTTGATTTTGTTGGATTTTCCTGGAAACTTTATGACCAMAGAGGGAATTGTTCAAAGGACAGAAGAGACAGTGAGGATAAAACATCTGGATGCRAATAAATTGGATTTCTCCCTGGAAATTGCATTTTTAGTGGAAAATGGGCTGTGCTTGACCTCGGGCCGTTCCAAGGTCAAGGGACACCATTCCAGATGGATCCCTTAAGTGAAACCACAGGAAAAATGGGGAACAGAGCCCAGAATTCCCTAAAATCTTTGTGAACAGATAAAAAACCCCGAGGAGCAGCTCAAAAACCACCTCATCCTAAACTTATTTTGGTCCTGCTCCCAAATTCTTCCACGTCACCATTGCTTTCCCGGGATGCTCCTTCTGGCAGCTTCTCCAGCCCATCCCACATATGTTACCCCAAATGTGTTGGCTCCCGCTCCAGGATTTCATTGGAATTGAGTGCTGCATTAATCCATCCGCTGGAGTTCCTCCTTTTCCTTGTAAATCCGTCCTGTCCCGCCTCCGGCACGCGGAGCCCAATATCCGGGGGGAAATGGAGTCTTTGATCTTTCCTTGTCAGAGAGGTTTCCTGGGATTCCAGACAGATCCCTTTGCCTGGCTGCTGTCCGTAAAAATTTGGGAGCACAAACGGATGGATCAAGGAGGAGGGGAAGAGCTGAGGGTTTCTGTAGTTGAAATTATTAATTAGTTCTAATTAAATTGGATATTGGGAAGGAATTMTTCCCTGYGAGGGTGGASAGACCCTGGAAAAGCTGTGGATGCCACATCCCTGGAAGTGTCCAATTCCAGGTGGGACAGGGCTTGGAAAAACTTGGGATAGCAGAAGCTGTCCCTGTTTATGGCAGGGCTTGGAATGAGAGGATCCTTAAGGTCCCTTCCGATCTTTTCCCTGCAGCATTTCACTTCCCAAAATCCATCTGGTCTTTGCTGCCTCTCCAAGGGCTCTTTCCACGGAGCTGGAAAGACGGACCCTGATCCAACAGCATGGAACYAGGGAAAGCACAGCTGTGGAATCCCGGTGCCAAAGGATGCCGGAGCTTTTCCCTGGCTCCTGAGAGTGTGCTGATGGATATCCATGGCTATCCATCCCAAACGCTGGCAGGAAGGCTCGTGCCAAGGGATTCGTGTTTTTCTGGGAAGCAGGTGTTGTTTAGAGGAAAGGTGGSAGTGCAGAGCCAAGGAATATCTCATTTCCACATTCCTTCCATCCTATTTTTTTCGGGAAGTGTGGGATGTGTCCCAGTGCCTGTTTCAAAGGCTCACATTCCATAGGGAGCTGCAGGTGCAGGAACCTGGAATGCTGACAGGGATGGATCAGGTGCTCCTGAGTAATCCAGGAGCTGGGAATTGGTCYCCATTTGCTGGGTCCATCCATGAGATTCCACAGAGCAGGGAATTKTCGTAGGGCTCCATGGAGATGTCTGCAGCATTCCTGAATCTTGGGATGCTGTTCCAGGGATATTGGGATTACCCAGACCAATGCAAACATTAATCCAACCCATTCCCATGCTCGAGTGCTCCTGGGAATGTCATAATTCCAGCTTTGGCAGCTTTAGCAAATTCCTTGRGGGTATTTTAGGTTAAATCCCTGGATTTTGGGTCAAAGACCTGAATCAAATCCCTGAATTTTGGGTCATGTTTTTACACACAACGAGTTTTAACAGCATCAAACCTCCAGGATGCGGGACTGTAGGGAACAACTTGGAGAGACCCTGAGTAACAACTGGGAAGAGAAGTGAGAAGAGTGCAGGATTTGCTATTTTTAGTGTTGTGTTTGCCTGAATTCTGAGCTCGCCTGCTGTTTTCCTTGGATCCAGCCGATGCWTTTGGAACTCCTGGGGCTGACAGGGCTAAACCAACAATCCTTAACCCCAAAAGGAGCCAGCCAGGAATTCTGCGGGATGAGGGAGTGGAGCCTGGAGCTCTTCCCAGATTATTCAGCAGCTGGGATGTGCTTGGGTTTGCTGGGCGGATTCCCATGGCACGAGGTGGGAGAATCATGGAATCACATCCCAGAGTGCCACGTCCGTGTCTGGGAAATGTACTGGACTGGATTGGATTACTTTTTTTAAGGAATTTTCCCAATATGAAAAAACTAAACCTCTCCTAGGGCAATTTGAGACCATTCCTCYCTGTCTTGTCATTCCCTGGGAGGAGGTCCCGATCCCATTTGGCTGTCCTATCCTGTCAGGGATTGTGGGAAGTGGCAATGTCCCTCYRGAGCCTCCTTTTCTGCAGGCTGRGCTTTCCCAGCTCCCTCCTGGTGCTCCAGCACCTTCCCAACTCCGTTCCCRTCCCAGGACACGCTCCTGCCCCTCCATATCCTTTGTTTGGTGAGGGAAAACAAGGACAGACCTGGATTGCTCCTTCCCATCCCCACTTTTTTTTGGATGAATCCCATTTTTCTCCTTTTCAACACAACTAACCTGGGCCTGATCCCAAAAGTAAGGAGCATTCCCAAAGCTACCAGGAATGGGGGGAGAGAAATAAAATCCATGGCTTTTCTCTGGTGTTTTTGTTAGGAATAATGGATTACAGGACTGGAAAGCCTCAGGTTTGTATTTTTTTTGGTGGCTCTGGAAGTTTGGCAAAATTTTGGGAAGGTACTTTTGTACCTTGGMGCTGGAGGAGATAAGAAAAGATAGGAAAATATTCCCTTTTCCCAGTAATTGACTTTGGAGGAGCAAATTCCCAGACCAAGGAACAAATCCACTAGGCTTATCCCAAATTTCTGCTTAACTCCATTTCCTTCCCTAAAAATCCCTACATTTTCCCACTATGGGAAAACATCAGAGATGCTCCTGTTTATCCTTTGCTGCCCTCTTTTGCTTCCCAATAACTGGATATTTCTTTGGATTTATTTACTGTGGCTCCTCAAGAACCCTGGAGAATAAACAGGATGAGGGAATATTTTAATTAAGACATTCAAGGGGCTTTAAAAGGTAATTTCCCCTGACTTTTGTTCCTTTTCCTGACTTTATTCCCATTTCCCATCCTCCAAGCATCCCCTTCTTCCTTGCAATATTAAGGATTTGGGCCGACCTCATCCAMCTGCACCAAGAACTCGACTTGGAGGGGATGGATCCGAGGTTTTGGGTGGGTTTTCAGCAGTATCCCAAAATTGTCCAGCAATTCCACCAGATAATTCCAGACTAGATCCATGACTGGCTTGAAAAGAGGGATATTTCTGTTCCTGGATATAACACAGGAGCTTTTATCCATCGGTTCTCCAGGGACTGGAACTTTAGGGTGAGAAACACCAAGCAAGGGTCAACCAGGATTTGTAACCACCACCATTCCCYATATTTCTTGGAATTATAATTCTGTGCATTCCCAGGCTCAGGGGTGGGAAGTAGCCTTCCCTTGCTGGGGCAGGTAAGAAGATTGGGAAGGGGAAATTTGGGATTGTTGGGTGGATTTGGGATAACTTTTGTAAAGCTGCAAATCTACCAAGGATTAAAATCAACGTCTCAGTCCCTGTGTCAGCTTCGGACACTGAAAGATGGGTCTTCATCCCTAAAAAAAGCGTRGAATGAGTCTGGAGGTGGCCGACTGTAACGTTTTTCCAAGGATTCTCCTGGGCTCCAGATGTGCGGGCTGGGAAAGCCGTTAACGGCCCCAATTAGGCTTTAATTTATCTTCGTTTCCTCAATGTTGCCATTAAAAGTCACACCCCGGAGCCATTAAAGCTCCACATTCCTATTCCGGAGTTTTGTCAGGTGCTGGCCAGCAAATCCAACCCCAAACTGGACTTTATTCCCGCCCCCCCAAAAAATAAAAAGGTTTAAATGGGTCAGGAGCCTCTCCCTGGACATCTGCTCCGGGGATAATGTGGGGATATTTAAAAGGCTTGGAAGGAAAACAAATAAAGGCTTCCACGTTCCCAAGGAATTTCAGCCCCTCGTCCAGCCCGTTCCCGAATCCCCCCTTTTTACAGGAGAGCGATGGCGTTAAACATTCAATGAGATTTATTAGGGATAATTTATGGCCAGAGCAGCCGAGCCGTGGGTTCGGGGGAGCAGAGCTCGCCACGGGCAGTGTTTTCCTTCCTGCACATTCCGATTGTTTTAGTTTATTCCAGAGGCACGGCTCGGGAGCTCATTTATTCCCGGGACACATCAACACGTGGAGTGAGATCACTCCCGTTCCTGGGGGTCGGCGGGCTGGAGGTGATGAAATCATGGATTTATCCACAGCTTTTTCCAGGCGTTTGATTGACCGGGATCAATTTGGGCTGAACCGACAACGTTTCCCAATGTTCCCAAACAGCCGCTAAAATAATTATCGGGATCCGGGAGTGCGAGCAGCTCCCAACACATGTTGGGAGCAAGGAGAGGACAGTTCCASGCACTAAAAATACATCCCAGATGGAAAACTCATCCAGCTCCGAGGGGGGAAAGCTCAACCTGTTGGAGGTTGTTATAAATCGGGAATGGGGCAGCGAATGTTTGGGATAAGCCGAGTCCCCAGTAGGTCTTTCCTGCCATCCATGAACTCCTGACCTTTTTTCCTTGGAGAGCTGTTAAAATGGAGGCAGAGGGCACAGGGAGTTGTTTTCCAGCCCTTTTTGCTCTTGTGTGGTCTGGAAAAGGAACAGATTTTCCCTGCCCTTTTCCAGGAGACTGACGCGGGGATGAGGGGAAAGCAGAGACAGCTTAATGAACCTTCCCAAGGTATCCAGGGAATCGGGAGCTGCCATGGGAGCGGCGTTTCCATCCCACCCAGAATGTGCACTTTGCTGACAGCGTTGGATGGGATTTGGGATATTCCTGAGGCAGTGGTGGAAAATAGGGAAAAAGAGAGGGATTTGCTGTTCTGAAGATTCAAATCTGGGATGGGGAGGGGGCGAATTCCCTTTGGGTTGCTCCTCGCCTTGGAGATTGGCCAGGAGGGTGGATTGTGGGATGCTGGGCATCACAGGGATGAGGGAATGAGGGATGGGATTCCTAAGGCATTAAGATGATATCTGGGAATATTTTTCATTTATTTGGTAGCAGGACAAGGAGTCAAAAGAGAACAAAATCGGAAAATAAACTGGAATACATCCCAGGATTTCAGGCAGTCATCTGAGGGCACAGTCCTGTGGGCTGGAGCCATGRGAAGGTGACATTCCCAGGAATTACCATGCCGGGAATGTCAGGCATCCAACACCAGAAGCATGAGTGTATTCCACCAGCCACAGTGATGAGTTATCCCAGAAAACAGCGGCAGCATCTTCCYAAAATGGATCCAAAGGGTAAAAGCAGGCAGGAGGATCCCTTTCCCTCCAAACTACCGTTGCCTCCCGTGCTACAGCTCCAAGGAAAATCCTAGGGAACACTGAGTGCTTTCAGCTGTGCCAGAGTGATGAAATATTCCAGACATGACATCCCAGGGCTGATCCTGATGTGGACGGTGCCTGGAAACACAGGGAAGGTTTCTGGGAATGGGCAGTGCATGGAAGTGGATCCCGGAGTGTGAGGGGCATGGAGGGCTCTGGGTGCATGGTGGGGGGAATTCCCCTAGGAATTTAGGGATTCAGTGGCAAACTGGAGGATTTGAATCATGGGATTCCAGGCTGGCTTCCACCTTAAAGCTGATCCCATTCCAACCTTCCTTTATCCCAGGTTGTTCCAAGTGCTGCCCAACCTGGCCTTGGACACTCTCAGGGATGGGGCAGCCACAGCTTCTCTGGGAACCTGCTCCAAAACACAACCCAAAAGTTATTCCCAAAAAATGAAAATCCTTAAAAAATTAAATCCCTTGGAAAGGATAAATTCCCTCCCATCTCTCAGCACTTCAGTCCTGGGTGTTTTCCCTTTGGAATGGCAGCTCCTGAGATGTGTAAGAGATCCAAAGGTATCCCTTGTCTCTGGCTGTCACTCAAATATCCCAGCACTGACTGGGGAAAATCCTGGTGGTTTGGTGTTCCCTTGGATAAAAGGGACAGCTTTTCCAAGGGAATTAGAATGGAAAAATCCTCTCTTTCCCCCTGTAGCTAGTGGGATTTGGGAGATTTGGTGCTGCAGCTTAGGCAGAAGTTGGAGCATCCACAAGAGCATGAAAGCTTTGGGAAGAGTAGGAAAACTGGGCAATAAACAGGGTATTTTTCTGCCAGAATTCCTGCTGGAATGTTCCAATGATCCCGTCCTGCCTTCAGAATTATTGGAATGGCTTGGATTGGGGTGGGTGCTTACAAACGTGCCCAAAGCTTTCCCTGTGCCTTTGCAAATCCCAGACTTTTGTGACTGCAAGGGCTCGGCTTTGATGAATCCAATCCCTTATCCAGCCAGCTCCGGAGGCAGAGCCTTAAATCAGGGATATTCCTGAGGCTCCCTTAAATCAGCTTTAAGTGACTTTAATTCAACTCCAGCCGATTCCCGATCAATTCCAATGACTCATTTCATCCCAGCTTTCACGTCCATCCATCTTCCAACCTCGCTCTCCTCTTCTCAGCCCGGAAAAATGGGATCCAGCTGTTGACGTTTTGGTCGGGAACGGCTGCCAAGGCGGGGAATTGTGAAGTTATCCAAACTTTCTGAAAGGTTGGCTCTCAGCGCGGGAGGCATCCCTGACAAATCAGACTGGAAAGGGTGTGGAGAGGTCTCCTCATCCAGCCCCACCACAGAGATTCTTCCCAGGAATTCCTGCTTCCATAACCAATGGAAGGAATTAGCAACAAGTGGCTGGATGTATCCCAGCTCCAACCCCAAATCCCAAGGGACAAATCCCTCTCTGTCATCTGTGAGACACTGGCATGGGTTGGGAGGGACCTCCAGGATCATCCCATTCCATGGAAGCAGGGACACTCCCACTAGGCCAGGTTGTTCCAAGCCYAATCCAACCTCTCCTGGAAGAATTCCAGGGATTTCTGCACCCACCACTCCCATCTGTGGAGGCTTAATCCCAGTTTATTCCTTCCATTGAGCAGGATAGGGATTTGGGGCTCTACCTGTTCCCTCCTGGACACTCTGAGGTGTCTCCATTCTTCCCAAGCCTGGAATCCGTTCTTACCAAGCCATGGATTCCATCCTTTGTGATCCTGGACTCCATCCTTCCTGAGCACGCTCCGAGCTGGAGCAGAGCCACACGTTCCGTGGCAAAATTCCCAGTGATGGATGCAAATGTCATCACTTATTTTTGTGGGAATTTCATTGTTTGTTTTCCTTGGTTTTCCAGCAATAACAACTCCACTTCCATCCCGCCTCCAGCTTTTCATCCTCTGCCAGAGGCTTCCGCTCCTGAATTTCTCTGAATGATCCTAAAAGCTTGAAATAATGGACTTAAAATAATTTTAAAGGGATACTTGGTTGTATTTTCCAGGTTTTGGGATTCYGGCCAAACGGGAGCACAGCCGGAACACAGGAGGTCACTTTAGTTTTGGCACAGCAAATCAAAATAATCCATGGAATTCCAACTTCTCCAGGATATCCTTCATTGTATTTGGGAGCTCTTCAAATTTCAGGCTCTTTGCCCCCTGGGACAAATGGACAGTGTTGGATTTTAGGGATAATTTGGTGGATTTGGAAGTTTCCTTTTCCATTCTTTTTACTGTCAGAGCCTCAAATGGCCCAAGATGCCAAAATTTGATCCTAAATCCATGGAGATATGAGCATGGATATATGAGCCTTTGGCATCAGAATATTATCCCAGAACTGTAAATCAGAGTTTGACATCCACTGATGTCCCCGGCACTGCCCAGCCCTGACTTGCCCCAGGCTTTAAGTCCAGCCTAAAATCACTGGAATACCCAGCCAATAAATTTCCATACACTGTGAGGTTCTCCAGCTTGGAATATCTGGGATCAAACCATCCCAAACCCAGCCCCGTTGGAATTTTCCYCCTTCAGGCTCAGTTCATCAAAAGCCTCTGCGGTTCCTTATTCTCCTCCTAATGAAGGTGGAAATGTCCCTGGCAAGGGGAATTTATGGATGAAGGAATTCCAGTGGCCATCATTCCGTAATAAGGCTGACAGCCCTGTAAAATATTGCCCAAAAAAGCCTGGAAAAGGCTCCRGCAGCTCCCTGGAAGGTGACCCAAATATTTTATGGAGTGGGCTCTGATGACCTTCCCTTATTTATGAATTTTTAAATGAGCGGGATCTGTTTAAAGGGGGAATAAAAAAAACCCGGGATATGAAAAAAAACCCCAAACCAACTTCAGATGGTGACTTTAACCTCCCGTAGATTAAAAACCATTCCATCTTTTTATCCAAATTCCAATAAAAATCCTGTCTCCCATGGATTTAGGGACTGCTTCCAACGCCACTTAAAAGCTGATTATTTTCAGGGCAGGTTTTGCACTCCAAAGCTTTTTTTTTAAAAAAAAAAAAATTAAAAATCAATTTTAAAGCATAAAAATTTTTTTTGGGAGATATTTCTGGGCTGAGATAATTTCACCCAGGAAAAAAACCAGAGGGAATTTTAGTGGCAGRTCAGATCTATTGGAGATTTAATCCTGTTATTTTATAGAGGAAAAAATGGTTCTTTTATAAAATGATTTTTTTTTTCATAAATATATTCCATAATTAATAAAATATGGAAAAGCCCCTCAGGTAGAAGCATTCCCAGGGGTGATGGATTTCAGATGARGACAAACCTCTGGAGCTGAAGGAAAACCCACTGATTCTGAAGGTTTTGGGAGAATTCCATGTTGATCCTGGAAAAGTTTGGAGCTGAGCACCAGCCCTGAGTCATTTGGAGTAAAAGCAAGAGTTTCACTCCAAGGAAAATCCCATTTGGGGAGAAACCAGGAATTTCACTCTATCCAAACATGGACATCCTTTTCTCCTTCCTTTTTTTCCTCTTCTGGTTTATCCCAAATAATTTGGGATATGCCTTAGGTTTAATTTGTTCAAGGAAATCTTGGATAGCAGTGGGAGTGGCTCCTTTCAAACCACTGCATCCCAATATTCCTACTGATTTTGTGATAAAGCAGCTCCAGGGCAGTATTTCAAGTTTTCCATCCCCATTCCCTGTTCATGACTTTTTAATATTTCTAAAAAGCGGGGAATCCTAGAATCYAAGGAATGTTTGGGTTGRAAAGGAGTTTAAAGCTCATGCCATTCCATCCAACCTTCCGCTATCCCAGGTTGGGGAGCTTCAAATTGCATCCAACCTGGCCTTGAAGAATTCCAGGGATGGGGCAGCCACAGCTCCATGATCCAAGAGCTAAATCCAGCTGTTTGGAGTCTTCCTTTATTCCCAAAGAAGCAAAATTAATGGGAATGATGAAAATCTTAAAATACTGGGATGAACCAACCCACTGATATCCAAATTCTTCCTCTGCCCATTGCATAAACCAGCATCCAACCCCATCATTTCAACAGCTCCATGGAGAAATTTTTCAGCCAGAAATAAGGGGAAAATGCTGCTTTTCCATCCAGGAGCATATTTAAGGAATATTTTACATCAAAGCCCTTTCATTCCCGGCTGGAGGGGTTATAAATGGGACAATGCTGCCTCGGGATGGAGCCCTTCAAACGCCACAACATCAATATCCCGGCTCCTGGAAATCCAAGGAATATTTCTCCACGTCCACATCCCATTAATCATTTGGAAAGCCATTTATGGACCCAAATTACCAAGTGCCAAAACGCCCCTGACAGGGAGGGAAATTTATTCCTCTGCTTTATTAATGTTCTATTTATTATTAGAAATCCAATAAATCCTTCCCAGACTGGGRGTTTTAACGGGAATTCTTTGTGTCTGAGTCCCATTTGTGCTCTGCACATTCCCTGTTTGTGTGAAGAGGCAGCAGGGAGGATAAACCAAATGAATCCTTAAAAATCTCTTTATTTAGAATGTTCTTGACGGGAAAAAAAATCCCCTTCTGCCCTGGCAGGGGGGGGTTGGGATCAAACATGGAGATTCCTCCACCCTGATAGGAAAATTTGGAAAGGTCTTTAGWGTAATCCTTTAATCTGTTTGCTGGGAGATCCATGGAAAATGCTTTATTTACCCAGGTAAACAGCAGCTCCCATTTCCAATGGGAGGTTAAGCTGTTTGGAGAAATGCTTGGGAGGAAATCATTCCAAGGATTTTAAAGATTAAGGTGTCACCTTTTTATTTTTTTTTTTGGATTCCATCCAAGGAGATCACAGACAACTTTCGGAGGGAGCAGAATTCACTCCAATTCACCTGGAAGGGATGAAAATCCTCAATTTTTCTACCTTGTGGGGAATCTAAATGGGAACCGGCTAGTTTGGGAATGAGGCTGGAAGCTGGGAAGTGCCAAGAGTAGCATCAGCTCCAGGTTTAATCCAGCTCCAATGCATCCTGATTTTGAGGAGATGCCATGATCCCCTTTTTATTCCCCTTTAGTCATTCCAGCCCTTCCTCATCCCAAGCCTGGATCTCCAGCAGTGTCTTCTGCTGAGTTTCGGATAAATCTCTTTCCACATGGTGGAATTCTGCTTATCCCACAAAAAGCAGTTACAACTTGTTTAGGGAAGCGAAGGGGGACAGTGACATTCCAGCAGCTTGGAAAAGGACTGGGATGGGAAAATTGGAGCTGCAGCTCTGGRGCTTTTTCCTTTCCATCCCTTCCAAAGGATGGCTGGAATATCCCAAATATATCCCATATCACCTCTTGGCAAATCCAATCCAATCCTACCCAAYAGTGAAWTTTTTTAGTTCCACCCCTTTTTCCYTCARGAGRGTAAAATCCCTCAGGAAACCTCGCTAATAAAACATCCAATAAGGAATATTCGGTGTGTCTGCATTTTTACAGGGATAGTAAGTACCATCCTTGGTTTATTGGGATTGGGAAACACCTTTGGATTTGGAATAGGCTGTTCCAAGGGAGGCCATGATGGKAGCACCACCATGGGATAATCACTGGATAAAGGGACCTTCTCTCTGCCCAGCTGAGTGGGATTTTCTCCTCAGTTCCCATTTTTAAGGGAGAAATTTCCATTCCATAATATTGGAATGACAGAATGAAATGACCAATGGAGCTAAAGCAGAAAAACCAGCTGGAATGTTAGGCTTTCCTCCCCACAAAAAGCAGGAATTTCAAGCAGTGCATGGAATAAACTTGGGAGGTTTTAATGGCAGCGTTTTACAAAAAACCCTCGATTTCATCTTTCCTTTGGATGAGAATTCCAATAACTCAGCACATTTAGAGCTCAATCCTATTAAACCAATCTGCAGCATCACCTAACATTTCATGGGAATTTCAGCCTCCTTGGAGAGGCTGGAATATTCCTTCTTCCATTTTTTAATTGCAGATAATGAAGTCCCGCTGATGCCAGAGAGGGAATTCTTACCAGGATTGAAGGTGTTATTCACCCCCTGCTAAAATAGGGAAAACGGGATTAATTTATCATTCCCAGCTCCTAGGAAAAATGGGGAGAATGTGAAATTCATCCTGTGCCCATCCTGGAGGGAATTCAGGATGGGAAAAGGTCCTCTCCAYGGGAATCCCTGCTGGAAGTGAGCCAGGTTTTGCTTTGGAGTTTGGCCTTAATTTCCAAATTTCTGAACGCTGATTTCCCAGAATTCCTTCCCAACATCCCTCTGGCAGTGGGAAGCCATTCCTACTTGTCCTGGCATTCCAGACACTTGTCCATGTCCCTCTCCAGCTCTCCTGGATCCCATTTAAGCACTGGAAGRAGCTCCCTGGAGCTTTGCCTTCTCCCAGCCTGGCTCCAGAGCATCTCCATGACCTCCTCTGGATTCACTCCAGCAGGTGCATCCCGGCTCAGTCTTAAAGGATTGGGAATGGCGAAGGGAGGAGCCTCTCCTGGGTGAATCCCGAGGCTCTGGAAGCTCYGTGGCTCCCGGCTCCCGGTTTTTGGCCACCAGATGCCCCCGCAGAGCCACCGCTAGTTCCGGAGGGAAGATGAAGTTCAATCCACGCRTTTTGGGATGTCTCCAGCTCCTTCTCCATCCCTCCTTCCTGTTGCCACCGTTCTCCAGGGAGGGAGAGAGGCAGGAATTCCTTTGGAAGCTCCCACCACATCAGAAGTGGCCTTCTGAGCACTGGGAATGGCCGGAGATGTCTCAGTCCTCAGTGTAAAGGTTCTTGTGGAAAAATGGAAATTGCTGGGATTTTCGCTTGCTCCCAGCATCGTGTTGGTTAAGACTGGGAGAAGGGTGGGATAAAAGCAATACTCTCAGTAGAAAAAGCATTTGTCCAGTTGAATTGTCCCTGGAATTCTGCATTTCAGGGATTGTCCCACACTACAAAAGTCAATAAAACCAAGAAACCCCTGGAAAAACATCCTCAGAGTGCTCTTCCTGCAAATGTCCTCCCTCCAAGCTTYCCTTCCTTTCCCAAAACCCTGCTAAACCCAGCTCCTGCTTCACTCCATGCTCCCAGTGCCTTTCCCTTCTCCAGAAATAAATYGGGATGTCTCTTGAACTCATTTGTGCTCTTTGCTGCCTTCCCTGCCTAACTCGTTCCATATGGCCGCGGCTCTTTCCATGGAACGCCTCTGCCCGGCTTCCCTCGTTCTGCTTCCAAGCTCCTTCATTTTATGAACAATTTCCGAACAATTAGAATGTGGAAAAGTCCTCCGAGGGAAGCCGGCGGATCGCTGTCCCCGGGATAACGCAAATTCGCGCCAGACAAAGCCATTCCACCCGGTCCCTGCGGAACAATCCTTGGACGGGCTCAGCTCATAAAGCCGAGATTTTCCATCTCCGCATTCCAGGGGCCGGATCCTCCTCSCGGTGCCACCAGTGTGACGTGGAATCACTTTGGGTTATTCCGGCTTCTTTTCCCAATTAGAGCTGCCGCTTCCCTCCCCCGTTCCCTTTTTCCCGTGTTTATCCCGAGTAATGCCTGACACATGCCTATTTCATGCTATTCCAGCACAAGGAAAACATTGGGAATGAAACCAATCCGCTTTTAATGGATCAAATACCAGCCTGCGAAAAGCCACAATTTTCCAATCAGGGTTGGGATTGAGGCAGCTCCGCAGCGTCCCATGGAATCCCAACAGTTTTCCAACAGCCACTTTCCTTTTCCCATCTCAACCAGGTCATTTTCCAATCAGCCCTATTACACTGAATCCATTTATATTCCCTAAAAATACATAATGACAGGAATTAGCCCCAACCCGAGGGCTTTTTTTAATCCCTCGCCTGTTAAGTGGAACCACATCTATCTCCGAGCGGGAATTCTTCCGGAGCCTGATGGAAATGGATTCCAAACAATGCATTCCTATTCAAATTCTCCTCTGTTTTAATCAAAAAAAGCTTGGATTATCTGCAGCCAATATCTCCAAAGGCAGCCTGGAGTTGGGCCCCTCTGCTACCCCCCTGGTTTTTATGGAATACACAGAATATATGGAATTAATCCATCTGAATATCCAATGTGATGCCTAATGACTTTGGGATCATAACACAAGCGAGTTGTTTGCAGTCCATAAATAAGGAATGGCTTTTGCTGGGATTTCCCAAACCAAAACAGGCTTTGATTGGAAACAGGAGGCAGATCCAGCTTTTCCCTTTTTCTTGGCTGAAGGGATTTGGGCAGGAAGGCTGGAGGATGCACAGGCAGTGCTTGGCAGGGGTTATTCCTGATTTCTGCTGCTCCAAAACCATGGGATAATGGGAATATCTCTGCATGGCCAGGAGTGGGATGAGATGAGCTTTAAGTCCCTTCTGATCCAACCCATTCCTGTCTGCACCTGCCTGGATCTGCTGCTGGATCTTCTCCATCCCTATGATGTGGTTGTTGACAGGAATTCTGTCTCCTCTCCTGACTGGAAGATCGTTTTTCCAGGATATCTTGGAGCTCTTCTCACTGCCAGCTCTGCAGCAGAACTCCCTCGCAGTTCCTGAATTCCTGAATTCCTGAATCCCAACTCCTGGACCCCAGACCATGAATTCGCTGTTAAAGGAACCAGGAATAAAATCTCCCTGTCCTGGGTGGAYTTATTCCATATGATCCATCCCCTCACCTATCCAACTCTTCCCGCCTGTGGCTGAAATTCCAGCTTCTCATTCCCATAATTACCTGGATCTCGCCTGGTTTGGCTCAGCGTGAATTGTTTGGGAAAGAAAAGGAATTCCATAGGGAAGTTGGGATCCCTCTTGGGAGATGCTGGTCTTCCACCAGGGCCATGAGAGGGGTCAGGGAGCAAGAGATGCCTGGAACAGAACTCCTGGGAATGCTTATCTCTGGATACTTGGCACAGGAACAATGGGAAGGGGATGAGGAGCAGGGGCTTTCCCTGCTGAATCCCAGTCTCCATCCCTGGCTTATCCTGGCTCCTGCTCAGGATGATGCCAGCATTCCCATCTCCCGAGGCAGCGGGACATTTGGGAATCTGGCCTGGCTTGATCCATTTATTCCTCTGCTTACTCCTTGATTTGGGAGCCGAGCCAGGTTGGCAATATTCTGGTATTCCAGTAAAATTAAAAATTAATTTCCCTCTAAATGCTCCAWAATTTGATTTTATTAAAACTTTTACAAGGAGAGGAAAGGGGGKAATTCTTCCCCCATCCCATATATTTGCCAATAAATCCTTTACACCCCTGCAGGGTCAGATACTCCATGGCTTGAAAACAAAATCCATGTAAAAAAAATAGATATTAGGGAAAGAATATAAAACTTTATTGGCACTAAAATTCCTACTCCCTTCCTTCAGGGAGCCAAATCCTGGAAGGGAGGAAAGAGGGAAATAAGCCCTTGGGGAAAGAGAGGGATTGCTGAGAGCACTTCCAATCATTTTTCCTGGGAAGGTAGGGCGTGGATTTGATGGTCTGGAGCCTCAAAAATTGAGGTGGGATTAGAGCAGAGTCACCCCCTGGCTGGAGGAGCTGGAGAGGGAAATTCTTTGGCCGGAGATGGGAATTCCCAATGCAGAGGGGTTTCCATCCCAGCATTCCAGAATTGTTGGGGTTGGAATGGACCCTAAATCCCATCCAGTTCTACTTTCCACTATCCCAGGTTGCTCCAAGCTCCATCCAACCCRTCATGGAMMWMTTCCAGGTGTTTTCTCTGGAATTAAAAAGCATCTCTTGCCTTTTCCTCCCAGAGTTTTTAGCCCTGCTTCGACATTCCTTCACCAACAGCTCTTCCAGAGCTTATCCTGCTTGGATAAACTGGAGTAGCCATTCTTTATTGGAACTGGCCAAGGATCCGCTCCAGCTTTCCAGTTTTTATCGGGAAAATTTGTTTCCTGGGCCAAGGAAGCTCCGGCAGCACTTCCACAGCACTTACTCCCACAAATCTTGAATATTGGATAATATTCCTTAATAAAAGCTGTTACAAGGTCCTTAAACAACTCTTTATGGCCCTTCCAGGATTTATGTCCCGAGGAATCCCCGGGATGCAGATGCTTGATGTTATTCCAGATGTGTAAACTGATATTAATTGTACACATTTCCCCCTGAAAAAACAGGGAGGCTTTTTTTCCCTTTTTCCCTTGGCTCTGGAAGCAGACATCTCATAATTCCTACARCAGGGAAAAGCAGTGCATAGAGTCAGAAAAAACTGGGATGAAAAATGTTTGTGCAGCTCGGCCTCTCCTTGGAAATGAAAATAAATGKCCCTAAATGCCATAAATTTCAATTCCTGCCAAGGCTGGACCCCATCTCRGGATTGAATCCGAGGAAAAATAGGAAACATTTGTTGGATCCGTCTGCTGAAAGTGGCAAGGAAATGATGTCATGGTCGGGAAAAATGAAGTTTTGGAAAAATCCAATTAACACTCCCAGATTTGCTAGGGGGAAWGGGGGGTGCTCCTTCACAGCAGGGTTTTCCAGGGAAAACGGCTAAATCCAGGGGTTTTGGGTGAGGAAAACACCCATCACCATCCTCAGCCCTACCTGCTGTGGCCATACTTGGCAAAACATTGGCATACAGGATAATATCCCGAATTACCAGGAAGTGCATCCCAGCTTTCCAAGCCTGCATGATTTTCCAGTCCCAAATCCACCTCTGCAGCTTGGGAAGCCCCAGCGTTCAAAAAAAAGCAACTCAGCCCAGGATACCTTTCTCCTCCCATGGGATTTACCAAACATTTCAGCATCTGGAACAAGGGACATTCCCTTTGATTATTTCCTGATGAGATTTATTCCATTTGTTATCTTTAAAGCTCTCCTTGTTTTCCCTTCTCTCCCTCGGTCCTTCTCTTTCATCCCGGGATTTCTGTCCATTTGTCAAGCACGGGGAAAAAATCAGA
>NW_026623245.1:643921-654915 GCF_030028575.1 Malurus melanocephalus | reverse complement strand
CAGCCCAGAAATCCCCAAATCCTGGGCTGATCCTGCAGCAGGGGAGAGAGCATTCTGGTGAGATCCCACCCTGAATCCTGCAGGGATTTTGGAGCAGAATTACACTTTGGTTTAGGATATTTTTTTTGTTTGCCAATGAAAGCAATTCTATTAAAAACTGGGATTTCAGAAGAAAAGAGAAAATCTTCGCACTTTGGGGTCAAACTCAGCTATTGATTCCAGCACGGATTTTCTCTTTCTTTTTTGAGAGAATGTCAAAACATTTCACTGCAGACTCGGTAAAAATTTTGACATTTCCCGAGCAAAACCTTTTGTTCCCAAAAGCATTTGTTTATTCCYGATTTGACCCAAATTAAGGGACAAAAGAGTTCAGTAATTCAGGAAAACCAAGCAAAGCCCTCAGGATGGCTCAGGTTGACACAACGTGACACAGTTGGGGTTGGAGATTTTCCTCCCAAAAAAAGCTGGGATTCAAAATGTGCTGGGAATTTTTTGTTCAAAAAAATCCATTATGGGTCCAGCTTTTCCAAAGCCTCTGTGTTGGGGAAAGATCCCAATGCCCCTTCTTYGGGATGGGAATGGGAAGAGAGAGAGGAGCCCTCTTGGATGATGGGACAACACATGAAAGTGGAGAGGAAAGATACTTGAGGAAGTATTAGTTGGGATATTMWGGAAAAATCCTTCCCTGGGAGGGTGGGGAGATAATGGGATAGAATTCCCAGAGAATCTGCAGCTGCTCCATTCCTGCAAGYGCCCAAGGCCAGGTTGGATGGGACTCGGAGCAACCTGGGATAGTGGGAGATGTCCCTGTCTGTGGCAGGATGGAATGGGATGAGCTTTAAGATCCTTCCCATTCCTGGCATTTGGAATTCCCTACAAACCATTGTCACAATTGGAGGTGCCACTGTTCCCAGGAATCCGCATCATTCCAGCAGGGAAGAGACGCATCCCGGCCAAAGTGCAATTCCCGAGTTCCCTTTGCTGGGAATTTTTCCTGTGGAAACCGAGAMTTCCCTAAAAGTGCAGCTCTCAGTGTCATCACTCCAGGATTCAGGGTTAATCCCACTCCAGGATTCAGGGATTATCCTGGCTGCACTCCCACGTGGATGAATGTGGGAATTTAATCCGGGCGGATAACGWATCTCCTCCCAGCACTTGTTGTTGGTATTTCCCAAGGTTTCAGGGGCCTTTTAAGGAATTATCAGGAGATCTGACTCCTTCCAGGTGCTTTAATTAACTCCAATGCTCCTCGGACACCTGGAATCCAGGAATGCTCAGCCCATCCCAGTTTTGTCCCCATGGAGCTTCAGAAAGCATTTCTCCATTTTCCTGGCATATTTTCCCTTCAAATTGGGAAAGTCTTTAGGGAAAAGTTGGACCAGGTGAGTTAATACCAATGAGGCCGAATCAATTATACCAAAAATTATGGAAAATACTGAATTCCAACAGTTTAATTAATTAATTAATTAATTAATATCAAAATTTCGTCTGATTTTAGTCCTGTTTTATATATATATATCCTTATTAAAATAAATTCTGGGATTACACCAGATAAAGGCATTTATTGAAATATAAACTGGGATGTTACCAGTTAAAACAACTGGAATTCTGTTGTCTTTTCCTAGGATTTATGGATGAGTGGCTTCCACAAACATCTGGGCAAGTTAATGTAAATTTCCCAAATAATTCCAGYAATTAGCTTGAATTCCTTCAGGATCCTGTGATGGATTTTCACCCATCCCATCTTATCCCCTGCTCAATATTCCCTGATTTCTCTGCTCTGGAGGGACGAAGATCCAGGAAATAATTGGGATTCATGGGTGCATTCTGATGCTTTGGATCCCTCATTTCCCTGCAGGCAGAGAATTCCAAGGTTCAAGCCCCCTCCCTACAGAAGGCTGAGAAACTTGGAGCTACTCCTGCCAGATTTTCCAGCGACTGGAGCTCATTCTGCTCAGGAAACCATACCCTCTGGAATACCCAGCATATCAGTTTTAGGAACCAGGATCCAAGGAAACTTAAGAGCCTGGTTTAATTTGAGAAAATTCATCCCACTTAAGCATTTTTCCATGTCCTGCCCAAGTTGGTTTCTGATTTATCAATGACCTATTTCCCATCTATCCCAAGTTCCACTCCATAAATCACATTCCTGGCTGGCGAAACACCGGCTTTTTTACAATTCCATTAAAAAAAAAAAAAAAAAAACCCCAAAAAAAACCAAACCCCATCTCTTTCTCTGCTGCTTCGTATATTCTGTGGAATATTGAGCCATCACTTCAACAGCGATGAGTCGGAGGATTTGCAGGATGCTCCCAACATTGTGGCAATCTTTGGAGGATGAAGTGAATTAATGATTAATCTTTCCTACAAATAAACCTCATTCCCATCAATAGCGGCCTGGATTTTTTATCCTTGTTCAGTATTCCATATATATTTGGGAAGCATTACTCGGAGAGGAGCACCACTCCCTCTGCACCCCTTTCCATGGAGCAGGGGAGGTTTATGGGAGTCTCTCCTGCCCTGAGCTCGATATTGGGAAGCACTCCCTGAACTGCTGCCTGAAAAAACAAACAYGAGGCTCCAATCCCTCTTGCCATTCCCGAGGGATCCAATCCATTCACTCCRGCGGGCACTAGCCCAGGCTCCAACTGGGTGGTATAATTGCAACAAGGATAATGAACATTTTGGGAGGTTCGTTGTTAATTGTGTCCCATCCTGAGCCGTTCCCGAAGCCTTTCAAAGAACCAGGGTAAAATCCCGGCTTCCCGGAGGAAACTTCCATGGATTTAATAAGCTCCTGGGCTCTCCCCATGGCCTGTTATTTATGGGGTGGTTCTATGAAGGATTGGCTAATGGATATGGAAGAATGGCTCTGGAGRAGAACGGGATCCCTGCGGCGCTTGGAGCTGTGTGGGAATGGGATATTTGGCTCTTTCTATCCCAAAAAACAGGAGAAGGGAAAAACCAGGGAGAAAGTTGCTAGATTGTGGTGCCACTCCTGTGGCATCAAGAAACTGAATGATTTCTTGGCAAAAATTCCAAAAAAATCAGGAAATCTGTTATAGGAATGATTCAAGGCTGAATTATGCCACCAACCTGAGGGATCAACAGGGATTATGCAAAGAACCAACAGGATAATTAAGGGAGGGATCCATTGGTTCACCCGGGACACAATCCCACCTGAAAATGCTTTTATTTGGAAGTTTTCACATGGCAAAAAAGCAGGATACCAAATCAGGTTGAGGACATTGTGGAAAACTCATCCTCCAAAATGGTTTGAAAGCAATTCCAGAGAAATCAGCGGCAGCATCCRAGGGGGCTCTGCCAGGCCCTGGCCGGGTGCAGAGGCTTTGAAATGGAAACAACTCAGAAATTCCTGAAATATTCCTGAAAAAAAAAGACATTTTCACATTTCCACCAGCTCTGGTCTTGATTTTCCAGGCTGGAGGAGGAATGTTGTTGAATTTTATGGAAAGTGATAGTGGGACTCTCTGGAAGTGGCCATAAAAGATAACAGATTTTGTTTTAAAGGCAGATAAAAGTTACAGCCCCGTGTTCCTTGGAACAGGAATTTCCTTGGATACCAATAAAAACRTTGGTTATGAAGCGTTTCCTGAGGAATGGCTCTAACCCCGAATGATCCTGGTTATTTGCTGAGGAAAATGGGTTTTATCCTGAACAATAAACCTGTGGAGATTTATTAACCTGGGAAGCGCATTCCAGGCACCGTTCCGCTCCCAGCCCTTGGAATTATTGCTGGGGATAGAATGAAAAATTCCTCTCCTGCTCCAAAGCCATTCCCTGTACAATGTCTCCCATAAAAGAGTTCCTTGAGCTGGATTTTCCCAGTCTTTGCCTGGGTCCTTCCTTCCCAGTGCCAGAGCTCTGTTTAAATGGGAACGTTTCCTCTGGATCATGTTACTCTGGTGGTATTCCCYGAAGGAATATCAGGAAAACTACTTGCAATAGGAATATTTGAAACAGCCCATTGGCGCTGTCAAGGTGATCCCAACCCCTCTTTGCCTCATCCAGAGCCTGAGCCCATGGGAATTCTGTGAAAAAATAAATGGGAGAAGGCCAAAGGAGAGGCTAAGGCAGCTCCTTTCTCCACAGCAATGTGGAGATGGAGCTTCACAATCTGATGGAGTTTTCCATATTACTGTGGGATTTTGGGATTTTTGAGAGTRGGAATCCTGCCTTAACCTAAAGGAGGATGCAAATAGGGCTGTTCCTCTCCAGCTCCCATCTGAAAGGGAAAAGCTGGAGCTAAGGATGAGGAATCTCCTTTGGGAAAGGACCAATAAATCCTGAGTTTTCCTTCATTTTACCCCAATCTCTTGGATTCATCCCACATTTCCCAAGGCTGAGGATCCTGCCTTTTAGTCCTCGGTATCACATTGAACAATTTGGACTTGGAAAGACCTTCAAAGGTCCTCTAATCCAGCATCTTGCCATGGASAGGGATATCTCCCACTRGAGCAGATTAGAAGYGGTGGGATAGCAGAGAGCTGTGGGAATAGGGACCCGCATGAGCTCCATCCCAGTTCCCTGTGGAGCAGACAGGATGGAAATACAGGAATTGGCAGCATTTTGGGGAAATTCTCCCTGGTTTGGGCTGAGGCAGCACCCAGAGCTGCTGGTGCTCCATGCGGCATGGGGTGGGTATGGATTCGGATTGGGGGACATTTGGGGGACAGCTCCCAGCCAGGGCTCCTCCAGCACAGCTGAAAAATAAAATCCCTCAGAATATTCCAGCCTCTCCTGCCCTGGGATGCTTGGAACGGGAGTGGGAGGGTTAACAGAGGAATTTGGATTTGGGATAAATCAGCACATTCTGCTCCCAAGAAARGTCTGGATATGGAGCGGGATCCAGGGCAGCCTGGGTTTTGCAGAGCCCGGTCCAAGCGAGCCAGCCCAGCCTTAGGGCCRAGCGGGTAATTGGTGTTCCTAATCCGTTTGTAAAGCTCCAGCGACTCCGGAGCGCCGGGCACTCCAGGAAAAAAAAGGGATTTTTTTTCCTTCGGGATGCATGYGAATGCCAGCGGAACATCTGCACCCAATCTAGGCTCTGCTCAGCCCCCAAATATTGTTGTGGTTATGGGCAATTCCCTTAAAAGCCGATCCCTTTCCAACCTCGCATTAGTAGRGATGAAATGTTTGCTGTTCCTTTAACTCTTTTTAGGGATGGGGATTTTTTGAAGTTAAAATTCCACATTCAGGGCGCTCCTATCCCACAGCTGCTTCCCTGTTCCCTCCAACAATGGAGTTTTGYTTGGGAATCTTCATGCTTACTCAATCCTTCCAACCCCAAAAGCAACCCCACTCACTCCTTGAAATGGAGAGGGATCCGCGGTGTTTGGAAAACAATAGGATTCCTGACAGCTTTTCCATAACGTCCGTGTTTTGTTATTGCTTGGGAGACGGGAGGGAATTGAACCCGGAACAAGATGGAGTTTGACAGTTCTGGCTCTGGGAGCTCTTTCTGGCAYGGAATTTTTCCTGGAGGTGATTCCCAGACTGGATAGAGCCAGGTGGCCCCGCCTCACCCAAGGTGAAATGAAAGAAAGGGAATRTTCACAAGGCGGGGAAGCTCCTGGATGTGCAAAACTCCTCAGAAAGGTCCTCGGATCAACCCAGCAGGTGAAATTCAGGGAATTCCGACCATCCTTCCATGGACTCTTTTGGCTGTTTCTCACCTCCACCTTCAGCCTCGCTGGAGGTCTCCTGGCCACCTGGAAGGGTGGAATTCACCCAGGATCTAAGCTGGGAATCCCTCATGGATGTACTTCCTAACCCAATGTGACACAGAACCCTTTGCTGCTGATTCTGGGTGGAGCGTTGGCTTTGAGGGATTCCAGCTTTGGAATTTACCAGCTCCCTCCAAAAGCAACCGAGTTCCTGCCAGAAGGAAGTTAATTCTCCCTTTCCAGCAGATTTCCAACACTTTGTAGATTATTTTTCTCCCAGCTCTTTTCATCCCTTTCCCCAAACCTCCACTTTTCTGGGAGAGGCTTTGGAGTGGCCTCATCCGTAACCCGACCTSGCCTCCTGTCACATTTGCGTCACCRGYTCCRGGGGCCRTGCCTGGATCCTGACAACCATTCCCAACTTTAAAWTATGGCTCTGGCAACCCAAGGAAGCCAAAAGACAAATTCCCTGCTGGCTCWGGAGTGTTCCCGCAGGAGAGGGGTCGGGCAACCGGGATTGTCCAAAGCTGCCTGATTTATTCCCACTTTCTCCCATGGGAGCACCAAGCAGCCCAAGAAATGTGGATCCATCTCCAAGAGCCTCCTGTCTCCTCCTGGGATTGGGAAAAACCTACAGGAAACTGCTCCTCATCATCCCGCAGGGCACAGATACTGTGGGATCTTGGATCTTGTGCTTCCCAGGGACTTTCATGGATTCATRAGGTTTGGCAGCTCCAGGATCAGTTCTGAGCTCCCTCCTGGCAAAGGGARGTGTTCCCTGCAGGAAGGGCACAGGAACAGCAGTGGGGTGGAGCAGAGGGAATTAYAGYTCCTAAGAAATAAGCAGGGARTATTTTAGGGCCRCTTCCCWAGGTTTAGGAATCCAACACCACCCRTCAATCCCTCCCAGCTTCTCTTCCTCGCTCCTTCCGGTGGCATCCGCRAGTTTGGGAGCGCGAGGGGCTCCAGCCAGCCCCGAAATGAAAAGCGTAAATATGGAATATTAGAACCAGACCTGCTCCGGAGAGGAACTTTGACATCGCCACAAATCTGAAGAAGAAAGGGAAAACTCTGGCACAGAAGTYCCAGATGACATCATTTTCTGGGAACACCGTGCCAAAACAGGGCTATCTCCGGGAGTGAAAGCTTCGCTTGTCCTTGCCAGGTCCATATAACTTTGGGATTTAAAGGATTTTCATATTCCTGCTGCAGGAGAAGGGATGGAAAGGAGGAGGGGGGTTTTCCCATGGGAATGATTAAATTCCTATCTGTAACAGCAAGGAAGAAAAGGTTTGTCAGCCTTGTCATTGATCTTGCTTCCCAATTTCTCCAAAATCCATTGGAAGTTTCTGCAAGGAGCCCCAAACCCACAGAGCTGCTTGATGGTGGAGTAAAGCCATAATTAGAGCTCAGGGAATTTTTTCCTGCGATTTATCATCCCCAGTTTTCTACAAATTATGGAGAGTTCTGTCAAAACTCCGCCATGGCCGTGCTTCTGAAGCCGGTCAATCCCAGAGAATGGTTGATCCCACACATCYCAGACTGATCCCTGATGCTTTCCCTCAGAACCTTTGCATTCCAAACCTCTCTGAGCACCTCCCARGAATAAAAGCCCCTTCTCCAATCTCTCGCTGGGAAATGAGGAGCTGAAGTGGGATTTTCCTGGGCCATGGGCTGGGAAGGGTTTTGGGAAAGGTTTCCAGTGGTAAAAACCTGCTGGATTCCCCGAAAATGAAAAACTCTCTATTAAGAGGGAATGTTATGAAGTGCCTGWGGGAGCTGGGAATCAAATTCCCATTTCCAAGCGCAACTTAAGGCGTTGTGGGCAGGTTTACAACCCTGCAAACGAGGGGGGGATTTGCAGCTTCTCCGGAGAGCTGGGCATGGATTTTTCTGAGTTCCTGCATGAGGAGGAGGATTTCCATGAGAACACAAAGAATCCAAAGGATTTGCACTGATATAATTCTGGGAATTTTAGATCAGCTGTTTTCCAMCCTGGGCATGTGAGGACCCAGCCCTTGGATCCCAGGATCATCCACATGATGATGAGCCTGGATCTTCCCTGGGCCATCCCTGATCTCCGAGGGGACACCCATTCCAGCTTCTCCAGCCACAACCTGGAGTGAGGAGTGCTGGAATACCAGGAAAGCAGATCTGGTGCTGGTGCCAAACATCTGCGAGCCCCACTCTCCCAGCCCATTTCGAAAGCACAGGGATGGATTTAAGATTCCACACACGCCAGAAAGGAAATCAATCCGGGGTCCACCAGTGAGTCTCCAGTAACATTCCCCATCCTGCTCCGTGCTCTCCGAAGGGTGCTAAAGATATATGGAGCAGGGAGAGCTGATGGAAGCAGTTCCAGCCTCATTTTTTTTCAGGCTGGAAACCCCACTCCATCAGAAGTGTCGTGTTCCCAGGGATGGGATCGATTTTGACAGGCCCGTGGCTGCGCAAGTGTCAGAGCTGATTGCTTCCACCCCCTTGCTTTGTTCCCGTCAATTCCAAAAGTTCTGCTCCCATCAAGTCCAATTTTCCTTGGATTCTGTCAGGCTGCCTSTGCAGCAGGAGCGTGCTGGGAGCCGAGGCAGAGCACCACCTCACCTCACCCTGCCTAAAAACCAGATTATATTTATTTTGGGATTTTTTGGAGTCTCTGCTCCCAGCTGTTTTCCATGAGCTGAGGCACATGGGGAGGGCGCTGAGCTCCCCCAGGCATTTTCCCCATGCTCCCATGGGAATACAGTCCCAAGAGTATTTTCCCACCCAGCAAATCTTGTCCTTTCCCCTCCTTCCTGGGGACACCAAGCCATGATGTCCTGGACGCCCCTAACAGGTGACAGCGGGTTTGGGATCACCGAGTTTGGCTTCTTGGTGGCTCTGCCTGCTCAGGATCTGCTGGGCACACGGAAATATTTTGTGGCTGTTTAATGAGAAAATCCCTTCTCCCCTGGAGATCATGAAAATGGCATTTTTAATCACACCCAGGAAGTGTCCGGGAATGGCCATATTTGCCCTGGGGCTATGGGGAATGCTCAGCATCCAAATGTTTTTCCAGGTTTTTGACAGGTCCGTGGCAGCCTTGGAAGGGAATAACTCAGGTGCTCGTGCACTGTCCCAGCAGAACACGAATGGAAAGGATCTGATCCAGCACTGGTGCCTTGCTCATTCCAGATCTCCCAGTCCCATATCCACAGGGAAATCCCTGCCTGGGATGCKGGAATGAGGAGTCCCCAGCGGGTGCTGAGAACCGGCACACACCAAACAACAAACACCTCACTTTAAGGCTTTTGTTGTCCCTCATCATTCCCAAAGCTGCTCTTCCACACGCTGGAATGCGGCTTTCAATGGATAAACCCGGCAAGGGACCGGCCAGGACCACTCCTCCTCTGGTTCAGGTGACTTCTYCATCCTCACATCCTTAAAATCCACTCAGCCACAGTCGGGCTGCAGGTCCTGCCCTGGGACCGTGCTCTCACCTCCTTAAAATTCCCAACTTTCCCTCCCGAGCTGTACAGTTGGATGCAAAGCCCGGCTTTGCCCGGAGGCTTCGCGGCAGCAGAGGCAGAACCGAACGCAGAGGTTGGAGACAAAATAATTTCCTGGGGTGGGATGTGCTTGGCATCTCCCTCCCTCCATCCCTCCCTCCCTTCCTGCCTCCCTCCCTCCCAGCGAGACGCCCTCTCCGCAGCAATCCAGGCGTGTTTTCTCCTGCCAGGATATTCCCTCCCTGCCCCGCTGCAGGACCTGCCCCTTCCCACACAATGAAGGGACCGACGCCAGCGGCGGCGGCTGGCGGAGCCGGGAATGCGAAACCCCATCCCGAGCGCATCTCAGCCGGCTGCCCAGGAAGGGGGGGACACGGGGACAGTCCCCTGTGGGTGGGCAGCCCCCCGGGGCCAGGTGAGGTGGGGATGAGGTGTCCACGGAGCCCCTGGATGCGGGAGAATCCCAGGAGGAAGCGCAGCGAGCGGGACTGCGATGGGCTTGCGCAGGGCTGGGAGCGATTCCAAGGGATCCCACCGAGCCCTCCCGCTTCCGGAGACCCCTGGAGAAGGGATGGCGCTCACCCTGAGGGAGGGAGGCCACCGCAGTGTGCCCACGGTTGTCACTTTTTATTAAGATCCCTTATTATAAAAATATCCCATAAAACRTCGTGGCACTTTGGGTCCATTTCCATCGCTGGGCAGAGGCTCTGGAAAGGGGCTGGAGAAAGGGCTCCAGCACGGATGGATGCTCCATGGGGAAGCCAGGAATTGCTCCCCTGGGCTGGGACAGAGCCGGGAATTGCTTCCCTAGGCTGGGACATGCTCCCGGCAGCGCCTGGGGACGAAGGGAATCGCTGCATCCAACAGTCCTCGGGAAAATTGGGAAGGAGAAGGGAAAACTGAAAGCAAGGGGATAAAAAATAAAATAAAACAAAAYAAAATAAAATAAAATTTAAAAAAAAATAAAACATAACAAARAAAGAAGGTTGAGTCTCTTCTGTTATCCCTTTCTGATCGACGGAGGCAAAGTGTCCCTCCGGGAATGTCCTGCCGGGGATTTGCCATGGCAGAAAGTCACCTGTCACCKCTCAGGCTGTCCCCTTGTCCCCACTCTGGGCTTCAGTCCCGGGCTGCAGGTGCTGATTCCAAGATCCCAAGCTTTTCCTGGCCAGCTGCTCCGCGGCTCTAGGACGAGGAGGTCGGGATGGAAATTCCATGGATGGCGCTCAGAGGCTGCGGAGCTTTTCCCACGGGGCTGGGGGGTTTTCTGTCCACCCCTACAGGAACGGGGGAGAGGGAAAAGGACAGACGTGGCAGGGGATGGAGGGACTCTGAGCACGGGGACACCCCAAAAACCGCAAATTCCCCCCCGCACGGACTTCGATCACGGGGACACCCCAAAAACCGCCCCCAAGAGCCGCTCTGGGTCCCCCCAACAGACACTGTGTCTCCCCCCCACGAGTGACAGGGACAACGCTGATGGCACTGCCAAGGTCCTGGAGTTACCTGGACAGGTGACCCCGACCAGTCCCAGCCAYGCACAGAACACATCCTTATAATTCCTTGGATTTGGGGTGTCCTGGGAGGGGACAGTGCCTGGGGCAGGATCCCCCCCATTCCAGGGATGGTGAAATTTTTACTGAGCTTCATCCCAGCCCCAGATCAATACACCGGAATCCCTCCTGCACCCTCGGGGACCGGGATATTTATACCACCGGGATAAGCAGGGAGAGTTTTTAGGGAAAATCCACGAAGTTGGGAATGGGCTGAAATTGCCTGGCTGGATTTGTCTGGTTTTCCTTCCTTCTTTTTATCCTTTTCC
>NW_026623245.1:637952-643322 GCF_030028575.1 Malurus melanocephalus | reverse complement strand
GGAAATTAATTGCAAATTAATTTAAATGATAGAAAGTCAAATACGGCGGGGAAAATGACAAAAATATCAAAGGGGATTTTATAGCCAGGGAGGAAAATAGTTTTTTTTTTAAAACGAGGGAATTGAGCTCTATTAATGAGGCGAAATAATTAACAGGAGATARAAGCAACGCCTCATTTGACGGCCTCAAATTGCTCCCCCGGGATTCCCGGCGGAGCGTTCGGAGGGAAGTAATTAATTAATAATCGCGGGAACCAATTAAATAAAATAACAGTTAATTATGTTAACTAATAATTATAAACRAATCGTTAAATAATTGCTGTCATTTAATAGTTAATCACTAGGAATTAATGATTCCTGCTTAAGGTTTCTTTTCCTGAAAGGTTCTTGGAATCGGCGTCAGTTTGCGGGAAACACGGGGAAAGGCTCCTGCTCTGCCCCKCCACATCCCCACATTCCCGGGGGATGAACAGCGCGGGAATCTTCCCCATTCCCTGGCGATTCCCAGCGARCGCGAACGAGGAGGAAAACTCCGGTTTATTGGAATAACGCAGGCACAATCGGGGTGTGGCGGCTGAGCTGGGCGGGGATCCACGGAATACCGGGATGGGGAAATAGGATGGATCTGTCGAATCAACCCCTCAACCCCTGCCTGAGGCTTGGGGGCCCCTCCCGCCCTGTCCCCCGCTGTCCCCCGCTGTCCCCGCTCACCTTCCCTGCCGGGCTGCTTGAAGGCCATGGCCAGGTCGCCGCCGTGGACGGTCACGCCGTGGCCGTGGTGGCCCAGGGGGGTCCCCTGCGGCTGCCAGGGGGGTCCCGGGGGGATGTAGGCGCCGGGGGAGCCGCCGTAGACGCCGGGCTGGGTGGAGGGGGGGTAGGCGCACGCCGGCAGGAAGGTGCCCATGGAGGAGAGCCCCGCGCCGGGCTGGGGACACGCACAGACACACGGGGTGACCGGGACAGTCACACGGGCTCGGAGCAGCTCGCCCCGCACGGGGGATCCCGCTCTGGGGAGGACAGGGCTCTCTGTGCTCTCTGCCCACCCCCCTGGCCCCTTCCCGGCCCTCCGCCTTGTCCCCCGCTGTCGCATTCCAGTCCCATCCCTGCCATCCCTCCCACCCAGTCCCCTCCTGTCCCCAGCTCTCACCTGAGGGTATTTGATGTCGCCGTCCATGGCAGCTTTGTCCAGCCCGTTGACCGCCTGGCCCGGCCCGGGGAAGGCGCTCCTGTTCACGTTGGGCCACTCCTCCATTTTTGGGGGATACGCGGTCCCCTCGGTGCCAGCCAGAGCCCCTGCGGAGCAAAGTGTCAGCCCCGAACCCTCCGAGAGAGGCCCGAGCAGCTTTAGGGGTGGAACAGTGGGAAATCCCGCTTTTCCAAACCTCCGGTTATATAACCCCATGGACTGGGGGCACGGGAATCAGCGTTCCCTCCCAACATCCCGAAATTTGGGATCACACCGCGGGGAGAGGGCGTGGTGTCACCCCCAAACCCCTCTTGCCGTCAACCCCTCGCTCCCCCGCCGCCCAATTCCCAATCCCCGATAATTTAGGGGCCCAAATTTCTCTCCTGACGAAGGGGATTTAGAGAAGTGACATCGGAATTTTAAGGATAAATGATTGCACGGGGGGAAACGCATGCGGTTGATTTACTTTCTGGCTTTTGGAAGGATAAAAGGACCCGCAACCCCCTGCCACGGCCCGCTTGTCCCCCGCTGGAGCCGCCGGGGCTCAGGGTTGGCGGTGCCGGTGCTCCCCGAGCCCCAAAATTCCCAAATTCCTCGGAAGAATCCTGGAGGCCGGATCCGAGCTGCCTTGTCTGCTCCTTTCCCCTCAATTTTTCCTCTCCTAGTTTGTTTTTTTTTTTTCTCCCTCTTTTCCCCCCCACCCTTTCCATATTTCTTTTTTTTAATCCCCCTTTGCGAAGCGAAATTCAGGGCTCCGAATTTGCGGTCGGCAATCTATCATCCCTAGGAAAATATTTTCCACATTTTTCATAAAAAGTTCAAGATGTGGCTGAGCCGAGGCCGCATCTGGCCCCGCCGCCCCGACGGGCTGGTAGAGCGGAGGGAGGCCCTTGGGAGAAAAAAAGGGGGAAAAAGGGGGAGGAAAGGGGGGGAATATACGAAACAAGCAAAAAAAAAATTTAAAAAAAAAAGAAAAAAAAGAAAAAAAAAAAAAAAAAAAAACCGGAATAAACTAACAAGCTGAAACTAATAAAAAAGAAGGAAAGACGCAAAAAGGCACGAAACGAGCGAAGAGGCACGAAACAAATAAAAAGCCGAAACAAGCAAAAAATCCCCGAACGAGCCAAAAAGCACGAAACAAACAAACCCCACGAAACAAATAAAAAAACCCGAAACAAACAAAACCCTCGAAACAAACAAAATAACCGTTCCAACAAAAACCCGCCAACACAAAGAGACAAAAAAAAAAACCCTAAACCGACAAAAAAATCGGCTAAAACTCAAAAAAACCCCTCCAAAACCAAACAAACAGAAAACTAACCAACAAAAAACGGGGAGAGGGAKGGGGAGAAGCGGAATTGCCGGTACCCACCCGCTTGCTCCACGAAGGTGCGGATGCCCAGGATGTTGGTGACCGAGTGCGCCGAAGGCCACGAGCGGGGCAGCGCCACGGCGGGGGGCCCGAGGTGTCCCCCGGGGTGTCCCCCGGCCTTGGCGGGCGGCGGGGCGGCGGGCCCGGGGTACGGGTACTGGTAGATGTGGGCGCAGGGCAGCGCGGCTGGGGGCGGCCCGGCGGGAGCCAGCGGGCCGATCTTGTTGCGCAGGATGCGGCTGATGGAGCTGACCGAGGGCACGTTGTACTTGTCGCACACGCCGTCGGCCAGCAGGCGGTCGCGGATCTCCCAGGCGAAGATGCCGGGGTCGCCCTGCTTGTAGTCGCGGATGTGCTTGACCACGGCCGGCGTGGTGACCCGCGGCTTGCTGCCGCCGATGGCCCCGGGCAGGATGGAGCCCGTCTCGTGGTAGCGGGCCAGGATCTTGCTGACGCAGCCGTGCGACACGCGGAGCTGGCGGCTGATGTCGCAGGGCCGGATGCCGAGCTGCGCCAGCTCCACGATGCGCAGGCGGATGGCGTTGGGCAGCGGGCGCCCGTTCACGAACACGCCGCCCAGCTGGTTCACCTCGCCGTACGTGTGCTCTGCGGGGCGGTAGGGCACGGGATGGGGTGGGATGGCATGGAATGGCATGGAATGGCATGGAATGGCATGGAATGGGGTGGCGCGGGGTCGGTCGCGGTACCCGCGGGGCGAGGGATGGGGACGGCGCTGCAGCGGGAAGAAAAAAGGGATGAGGGAGAGGAAAAAGAGGGGAAAAGGAAAGGGGAAAAAGAAGCGGAGAAAGGGACGGGGGGCGGGGGAGGAAGAGAGGGGAAAAAGAAGTGCAAAAGGGTAAGATAAAAGAAAAGGGAAAAGGGAAGGGAAAAAAGGAAGGGGAAAAAGGAAGGGGGCAAAGGAAGGGGGAAAAAGGAAAAAAGACAAGGAAAACGAGAATGAGAGAGGAAGAGAGAAAGAGAGAGAAAAAAGCAGAAGGGAAGGGAGAAGGGGCAGGAGGAAAAAAGGAGGAAAAGAGAAAGAAGGAGGGACAGAAAATAAATGTGATAAAAGTGACAGTAAAAAAATAAGGGGAAGGAAAGACAGGGAAAGAAGCAGAGAAAAAGAAAAATCAGAAACAAGGAGGGGGAAAAAGGGGGATAAAGGAGAGTGGGACAAAAAGACAGCRAGAAGTCAAAAGAACGAGAACGGGAGAAGGAGCCGCAAGAAGAGAGCGGAGCAAAAGCGAAGGAGGAGCGGGGAGGACGGGGAAGCACGGAGCCCTCCCGGCCGGGCACGGCACCCCCGAACCCTTGGCCGCCTCCTGCCCCTTCCCGGTGCCCTGCTCCGCCAGGAGCCCGTCCCGGAGCCCGTCCCGGGGCCCGGCCGGGGCCAGCAGCACTCACCCATGGCCCGGCGCAGGGAGGGGGCAGCGCCGGGCGGCCGCACCGCAGCCCCGGCATAGAGAGCACGGGGGGCGGCGGGGCCGGGGGGTCCTGGCGGCGCCGGGAGCGAGCCCCGCTCGCGGGGAGCCCCCGCCGCTCCTCGGGATCAATTTGACGTGGGAATCACGTCAATCCCGGCCGTCACGGCCGCGGCGCCGCCGCCCATTGGCTCCCGCCCGCTCCTAAATGGCCGCGGCGAGCAGGGCCGGGGGGGCCGCCCCCCTCTGCCCGCCCCCTCGGGGCCCCGCCGCCGCCGGGGACCCCCTCGCAGAGCATCCCGAGCACCCCCCGGGCTGCGGGAGGGCACAGCCGGGACACRGCGGGGGTCCCAAAGCCCCCTCCCTTCAGGCGGCGGGGTCCCCCCGGGTGCCTCCCCGCGCGCGTTCCCACGGGGGACAGGGACACGCACCTGCCCCGCCTCCGGCCCGACGGGACCCACGGGCTGGGACATCTTGGGGGACTGCGGGAGGGGACGGTGGCGCTTTAGGGGGCGCGGAGCACTTCCCCGGGGGACTCCGYCTTGGACGCGCTGCCGCCCATCCGCCGGCAAAATCCGCCCGTTTCGCCCCCAAAAAATGCCGCCCGGGAGCAGACCCGCAAAAGGCGGACAGGGCGAGAGAGCGGCCGCGGGATTCCTGTGGAGTTTTATCCCCAGCTCGGTGGGAAGATCGTGAGTGTTTCCCGCAAAAGTCTGGGAGAGCTAAAAGGGGTGGGGGGCTCGGGGTGAGCAGCGCGTGTAAAAGTGGCTCCTCGGGGGATTTTAAAGCGGGGGCTCGAGGGAGGGCACAGCGCCCGTCACCCCCGTGCCCCCCAGAGCGGGCGGGGGGCACGAAGGGCACCCACGGGCCCGAGATGCGGCACTGAATCCAACAGGATTGGCTCCGGGAAAAGGGAGCGGATCGATTAAACGGGAGCCTGGCCTCGCCCGGGGGTGCGGGTCCCTCGGGAGCCTCCCCGCCACGGTGTCCCCCCGGTCACAGCCCCGGTGTCCCCCCGGTCACAGCCCCGGTGCGATGAACTCGCCGCGCTCAGCCCGGGGAGCGGCTGCGCTGTCCGCGGGAGGCGGCGATCGAAAAGTGACCCGGGAAGGCAGGTGGGGCTCCTCCTGCCCTGGGGATCCGTCGGGAAGGGTTTTTTGGGAAGTTTGGGAGTCCCCTCCAGCCGGCGGAGGAGCTTTTAGCCCCCGGGACCCGCGCGTGGAGGAGCCGCGGTGCTGGAGCATCCCCCGCTCCCTGGGGATGAGGATTTTCCAAGGAAAAGATCCCGGTAAGAAAATATTCTCCACCTGCTCCSCGCATGCCACCCGCGTCCCCGCAACCCTGCCGGGCTCCTGGGGACATCACCGGGATCCCACCCCTGCGGGAATGTG
>NW_026623245.1:634122-636693 GCF_030028575.1 Malurus melanocephalus | reverse complement strand
CTGGTTGCTGAAGAAGAGCGTTTGAGAGCTCGGCAGAATGAAATCCTTCTCCAAAGCTCCCTCTGAGYATCTCTGTCAGGTCGGCCAAGGCCACAGGTTGAATAATTAACAATAATATTCATCAAAAACAATTTTCCTCCGCAAAATCCTCCCCCTGCCAGAGACTACTCCAACCCGCCCGGATTAAAACCACACCAAAGCCCCCGGGATTTTTTCCGTTTGGATTTTTTTYCCCCCTAAAAAACCTCTGCATTTTATGATCACACGTTCTTAACGTGAAGACGACAGCGGGGTCKTGGGTCCTTCAAAGAAAAAATTCCTTGTGGGAAACGTTGCTGATCCGAGGGCAACAACGGAGCATTGAAAATCTGTGAAAATAAAAAAGAAATGGTTTGGATAAACCACATGGATACATCYTGCTTTTCTCTTTATCGGGATTTTCTCCTCCTTTTCTGCCCGGGAACCGTTTCAGTGGATTTGGAATCTCATTCCATGCCCTGAATGGAGCGTGAGGATGCACAGATCCARCCTGATTCCACAGCTCTGGATGTGYCCGGTTCCAGGGATCACCTTTCCCWCCCAGRGGTTGATATTTTAAAAACACCAAGTATTTCGGGAAGGATCCCGGTTAACGGCGGAGTCTGGGGCTGGAAGGAGCGGGGGGAATTGGAGGTTATTCCCTGCAAATCCTGCCCGGGACATCTGGGAGCCGCGTGCGAGGAGGGGCGGCCGGCAGGAGCAGCCTCCGCCTCGGGAAAGGGCTTGGAGAGCCGGGATCCCGCACGGGACGCGGCGAAAGGACAGCGCCAGGATCCTGCCCCCGGCTCCTCCGTCTCCCTCCCGGCATTCCCGGGAAAACGGGCACCCCTGTGCTGGAAACCCATCCAGGGGTGCTGGGAACCCACGGGGCTCGTGCCTCGGATGGGAGCTGGAGGTGCCGTGGGACAGGAGCAGCTCCTTGCCAGATGGAGCCCCTGCCTGCTCCTCAAATCCTTGGAATCATGGAATTTTGAGCTTGGAAAAGCCCCCGAGACCCTGGAGCCCAGCCCTGACAGCCAGTGGCTCTCTCTCTCCTCGGGGAATATTCCTTGGCTCTTCCAGCATCCTGAAAGAGAAACAAAACTCCCTCCCAACGTTTTCCTGAAGGAAAAGGGGAATTAAGGTCCCGCTGAAGGCTGAGCCCACATGGAAGCCTCGGCCTGAGTGTAAATCCAGGCGGGATCAGCTCCTGAGCCCCGGCCCAGCTCTGCAAACAAACCCTGCACGTGCTGGGGCCGAGGGGCTGCTAAAGCCATTCCTGTTGTTTTCCTAAYGGGATGGATTCCTCCTCCCGGCCACGCCGGAGCGGGAAGGCCGCGGGCTTGGCAAGGAATGCGATGTTGAGTTGTGCTGCTGGAAAAACACCTCGGGGAGGCTGGAATAGCACCGGGGCTTGTTGGGCTTGGCACGGGGTGTCCGGAGAGAGGGGAAGAGCAGGGAATCTGCTCCTCCTGGAAAAGAGTTCGGATCAGATTCAATGGGATTTGATAATGCTTGAGGCGGGAAACATCYGGCACTTCCCTGCTCCGTTTGGTGCAGGGTCTCACCCCAAGTGGGTCTCGTGGAAAAAAGGACGGGATGTACATTAGGGTGGCCTGGAAGGTGGGATAAATAATCCCTTATTTTCCCGAGGGATGGYTCTGAACCTGCCCTACTGCTCAGCCAGCAAAGGGGGAAGAAAAGACCGGAATTCCCCATTAGTTTTCCTCAAGGCCTGCCGTTGTTGATGGTGGTCAGGGATTTTATTCAATATTTTATGGGGTTTATTTTATTAAAACATAAATACTAAATTCCTCGATGCTGCTAAATGTATAAACGCTACATTTGATAATCCTGGATTTTACCATATCCCTTCTGCAGCTCTTGCCACTGCTACCACACTCCAGAGCCTCTGGTGAGGGCACCGACCAAGGGCTGTGCCRTTCCAGCCATTCCCAGAGCTCCCTGGAGCATTTCCCGAGGGTTTGGAGCCATTTGGTGCCAGGTAAACTCTTTTCAGGGCTCGTTTCCTGGCAGAACCTCAACTCGGCGTGAGAAGGCAGGGTGAGGTGAGCAGCACAGAGCATTACAACCGTCSTAAAGGCCTGGGATAATCCCAGCAAAACTCTGTTTATTTCTCCCTGTGTGGGGATGGGGGACGTCAAATGGGAATTAAAACTGTGAAGAGCTGCCTTGTCCGTTCCAGCCCATTCCTTCATCCCAAAAGTCCCTCTCCCTCTGCTTCCCTTTCCTGCCTGGCAGCTCCTCCTTGCAGAAGGCCCTTAAAATTAAAGGTAAGGCAGATAAAAGAAAACTTTTCCTCGCTGCTTTGCCTCCCTGAAGCCACAGGAGACAATCCAAATAAACCAGAAAATAATTATTTATGGCCTTATAAATTGTTGTTGCTGATTTCTCCAGGAGTAAGAAAACTCTTTGGAGCAAAATGGGTTTTTTGAGGGCATTTTTTTTTTTTTGCAGTTGTGTGGGATTGAGCAAAAATATTTTGAGTTGTGAAAAAATTGGGGTTTCGGACTGGTTTTTTTTTTTTTTTTT
>NW_026623245.1:631801-634060 GCF_030028575.1 Malurus melanocephalus | reverse complement strand
TTTTTTTTTTTTTCAGGGAAAATCCCAAATGATTTTTGATCCGGTGAATGGTGCTGCTCTCCTGGAAGAGCAGTGGTGGGATTCAGCCTTGGAATGGGAATATCAGGGATGGGGAATGTGGGCTTTGAACACAGCAGAATTCCCCCCTTAAATCCAATGCTACCCCGTAGGGAAAGCATCCGGGATATTTGAGTTATTGTGTGTTATCGGAAGCGCTCTGTGCCAGAATTCCAGGCCATTAATTGGGATAAAATGGGAATGAAATTTCACATCTTGTCCTGGCGAGGGGGCAATGGGAGCTCCCTTCGGAAGGCTGCGCACAAACAATGCTCCTGCCACTCATCCCACGGCACTGCTAGCCGAGCGCGCTCCGGGCACTGGTTTCCATTTGTTTCCTGGAATTCTGGGACACGTCRGGAGAATTTAACACACATGATTCAGGCAGATGAATGAGCTGGATCCTTTGCTGGGAATGAGCGTTCCCGAGGCTCTGTGTGGTTCCACAGCTCCAGAGCTGCGGGGATTTTTTTTGGGAGATCTGGACTCCATTTCAGGCTGGGAAAATCCCGCTGAAGCCGAGGGAGACGCTTCCCACTCAYGTCAGCAGATCCCAGGAATGCACTTAAAACCAGGGCTTGACTTTAAAGCCAGGCTTAAGTCTTGCTCCTGCTGAAAGACAAGGGATTTATCCAAGAGTTTCTGGGCTTACCTGGCTCCGGGTTTTTAAAAGAATCCTGCAGGAACAGCATGTGCTGGAAGTTTTGTGGATCCAGATTGTCCCTCTTCATTACCAGGGAGCTCTGATTTCCCAGATTATCTGGATAAACACCATGGATACGCCCAGTCAGCAGTTTTTGGAGAGCTTGCCCCATCCTTCCCCTCTCRGTTGTGATTTCCCCACATGAGGTAGGGAATTTTCTGCCCAAATTCCTGTTTGTGCCCCTCTCCACCTTCACTCCATCAAGGCAACAATTCCTGCCCCAAATTCTTCCTCCAAAGCAGCCAAAGGGGCTGCAGGAATTCCCCCAGGACACAGCCTGGATCTAGTCGTTGTCCCCATAGACACATTTGGGAGTGACCCACCATTGGTCCCACAGGAGCCTGATGGCTCCAGATCCCTCCAGAATCCCGGGAAAGGGAGCACCAATACCAGGGAATAACACTGGGAGCCTGAAAACCCAGCTCACACAGGGAAAAGATGGGATTCCCTGGGATGGAGGGGCTGGGAGAAAACAGAAAACCCTCTGCCAGGAATTTCTCTTCCCTCTCCTCACCTGCCCCAAGATCCAACACCTGCTGGGGATTCATATCCTTGGGATGAAATTCCTCTGGTTTAGATAAGAGCTGCGCAGGAGAGCCATCCCCATCGTGAGCCCGGCTCTGGCCTTCCCCCTTGGAAATAATTTATATCCTCTACTCGGCTGGGTTTATCCCACCCGCCCTAATGGCTGKTTCTGTTTAATTTTCAGCCGCTTAATTGCAGTCGAACACTTCAACACCCCTAAATTAGAACAAGCTACCAGCGCTTCCCTGCCTGYGCTCCTGGCCCCACTCCAAGCGACGGCTAAAGCGACCTCAGATGCTTTATTCCCGCCACACAGGCTGCTCCCTTCCCMAAAAAAGCGGGTGTGTGCYTAAAACCACCGATGCAGGAGTGTGGAAAACAGCTTCCAGGCGGGAGACAACCGGGGTGAGGCTGCRTTCCCTCCTTCGCAGGGTACCCAGCTGTTCCTGTGACCTGGAAAAGGGGTTGGGGGCCAGGAGGACCCTAAAAGGGAGCAGAGAGTCCCCAGCCTGTAGAGACTCCCCTGATGGAAAAGCTGTTGTTGAGGCAATTCCACATCTCGGAGCAAATTTCCCAATGTGGAAGCACTTTGGRTATCAGGTACCCATTAAAAAGGAGCCAGAGGAAATGGAGCTCCTCCAGCAGTTCGTATTCCTGGGTAATGGCTGTTTAGGGTTGGGATGTGCCTTTCCAGCATCATTCCGGGGGGATTTGCTTTGGGGATGGATGTGCTTATGGAAACCCCACTTCATGAGGGGGGTTGGGAATCCATCAGTGGTGCCAGGGCTGGGGCACAGAGCCAGGACAGCAGAAGACAAATGGAATCTGGCTCTGGAGAGAGTGGGTGAGAAATGAGCTGAGGCTGAAGCTGGCCTCCCTCCGGCCCCCCTTTCCATCCCATCCCATCCCATCCCATCCCATCCCATCCCATCCCATCCCATCCCATCCCATCCCATCCCATCCCATCCCATCCC
>NW_026623245.1:628129-630629 GCF_030028575.1 Malurus melanocephalus | reverse complement strand
TCCCCCATTCCTTCATGCCCACCCTCTTTACCATCCAGTGCCAACAGAAACCCCAAAAATCTTAATTTCCTTCTAGTGGAACACAAAACTAGGGGAGACCCCAAACGATGTCCCTATCCCAAGGAAAGAGCTCCCTTAGGGAGCCACCAGGACATGGATAAAGGCTCCAGAGCTGCTTATTCCTCTGTCCAGAGGGATTTTCTCCAGAGACACACAGCCCTTCCAGAGGCAGCAAARGAAGGATGATGAGCCCAGGAAGGGTAAGCAAATATCCCAAAAAAGTATTTCCAGTGGGGGGGAGGAAAAAGGGACAGAGAGAACACAAGGAACACAAGGGCTGCCTTTCCACCATCCCTTGCCACATTTCCACACTGAGCTACTATTCCTTATCCCTAATTTAGGATGTTTGATCCCCAATACCATCAGGTGCAGCTTCCAAGGCTGTTTTCCAGCCTGGATCCACTCTCTGAGGGCTCTGGTTCTGCTCCATCATGGGCGAATGTCAGCTCAGCTGCGCTGGCCCAGGAGGAGACGGAGCCACCATGTCCCTGCCTCCAGCTTCTCCTGGAAAGCAAGCAGAGGCCTGTTGAGCAGGAAAAGGCCCCCTGAAGGGGATATCTTTCACCTCTTGGTGACTTCTTCCACAAATATCCCATCTTTCGACACCTTTTTGTTGACAGAATCTCTGTCAATACCGCCTGAACTTCAAACTTGATCCCAATCTCTGTGCCGAGGGGAACCGGTTGTGCCAGAAGTGCTGCCGTGAGAAGTGTCTGGGTGGGAACCCGCCGCTTTCCATGGTGAAATTCCTCCTGAATTCCCAGTGTGGAAGGGCATCTTGCTGCGTGCCTGTGCAAATTTCTGGCCACAGGACACCCCAAGTGCTCAGAAGCTGCAGGRRAGGTGGAGCTGCTCCATAAAGGTGYTCCTAACAGAAAATACCTTCAAATTCCTAAAATGCTCCTTGGACGCAGCAGAACATGGAGAATAATCCACAAAGAATCCCAGAACAGTTTGGGTGGGAAWGGATTTTAAAGCTCATCCCATTCCATGGGCAGGGACACCCTCCWCGATCCCAGGTTACTCCGAGCCCCATCCAAGCTGGCCTTGAACATGWGCAGGAGAAGTTGTTTATTTCTTTAAAAGCACCGCTGAAAAAGTCTCTGAGAAAAACAACAATAAAAAAAAAAATACGTTTAAATGTCAATATTTACCGTTGTAAAAACAGATTTGTACATGAAATTGTTTTTTTTTTTTAGTGTTGCTGCATTAAAGGAAAAATGGACCAGCAGGAGGCACCTTTATCTTRTCAGCCATCATTTTTGGAAATGTAAAGATCTGAAATTCGGGAATGGAGATAAAGTTCACCAGGGTTTCTTTGGGGAAAAAAAAACAACATAAATATTGATAGATTGTCAGCACTACCCCCAAGTTGTGCGTTTTMAACAAAGCTTTAAGTTTTCTAAATAAGGGGTGAAAAGTAATTTTTTTCCTTTAAAAAGTAATTTCTGAGAGGAAAAGAAGCTCATATCTGGATGGGTTTTTGGGAAGAGGCTTTGGGATGGTCCCAAAGCAAGGCAGGATGTGTCTCCATGCACAGCTCCGGTACTGGTCAGGTGTCAGAACCCTTGACTGAGAAGGGTCCTGGCGTGAGAAAAGAGGGGAAACATCGGGAAAAGATGCAGGAATGTGCTGCCAGCCTGGGGGCTCCCTCTAGTGCTGCTTCTCAGAGCTGCCAGGGACCAGGGATCTTCTCATCCCAGCACGAAAACCTTTGGCGGGGACAACCTCAGAGCTGTCCCCAAGGGGTCTGTCCCAGCCATTCCCTGCTCCAGCTCTCGGGACACATTTGGGGGATCCTTTTCCAGCAAAAATCCCGGGACAGGGACCTCAGTGACCCCGGGCAGGGTGGCCCCGTCCGGCACGGCCTCTCTGGCACAGRATCCTGGAGTGGCAAATCCCAGGAAGCTCTAAACGCTGTCGGAAGTGACCGGTCCCAGCCCCAGGGCCATACCTGGCGGTGTCCCYGTGTCCCTGCCAATGCACGCAGAAGTGCCACTCGTCAAATATTTGCCCTGCCTGAGCCCATCCGAGGAGAGGAGCGGAGGTGAATCCATGGGGCAGCGTCCAAAGGCAGAGCTTGGCGTTCCTGGGGCCAGCAGGATGCTCGGATCTGTCWCACACGCATCCCCATCTGTCCATCAATGTCCCCTCCGAGGGACAGGGACAGCGGTGGAACAGTCACCATAGAGCAAGGGACAGGCAGAACATTTTCCAGCAAGTCAGGGACTGCCCCAGATCCCAAATCTCCCTCCCAGCAGGAGCAGCCTCCTCCCGSTGTGCGCTGGGGGATGTAACTCTCACCAATCCCAAATTTCCATCCATGAGGTGCATCCCTCTGTGCCCCGCGGGATATTCCCACTTTAAGGCCTTCCCAGAGCTCAGTTTCATGGAATCCATGTCCCTGTCCGGTGTCCCTCTCCCTGCACAGCATCCTCCA
>NW_026623245.1:623800-626250 GCF_030028575.1 Malurus melanocephalus | reverse complement strand
AATTCCCGGCCCCGCCGCTGAATGATGATGTATTCAAGGGTTGTCAGCGCCTGATGAAAGGGGCCTCATATGAAAGATTCTCGTCTCTGAAGGATGACTGCGGATGAATTGCAGCCAGATACAATCCCCCGATAAGGGACAATGAGAGCCTCGAGAACACTTCAGAACCMGCTCCTCAGGATGAAGCGAGCGCAGCAATAAAAGCTCATAAATTAAATTTTTTTTTCTAAAAAAAAAAAAAAGGGAATTTCAAAATGATTTCTGATAAAMGATGAGCCAAGGTGAAACGGAAAAGCGGGAGGATCCCTCAAATCTGCAGACTGCGGGGCGGTAGGGGAAGGAAAACATGCTCTGTGAACCCCGAAGGATGGGTTTTAAAGGGAATGGTGCAGCTTTTCCTTGGCAAATCTGTTCTGTGAGGCAAATTGGGGTGTGGCTGGATGTGCCCTGGCTGGTGGGAGCGGTCAGCTGCTCCCAAGGGGCAAGGATGGATCCACAGGGAAGAAGAGAAGCATGGCTTGGGCATCTACCAACAACTTCCCAGCCCAGGAACTGCCCCCAGCTCCATCCTCCCTCAATCCCTGAATTCCATTAGGGGCTGAAGAGCTTCCCAGCTCCCAAGGCCTTTCCAGAAACACCTTGGGCATTGGCTGGGTATGGAAAAATCTCCCAAAGCAGCACCAGGATGTGTCCCAGCACTGTGGAAAAACCAGGAGCCCAGTCTCCAAGGAAGCCAAAGGATGGGATTGAAGTCACCCTTCCCTTGAGCATCTCCTGGAGATGCACCAAGCCTGTGATCCCACCAGGAAGAAGGGAAAAGATGGATTTTTCATGTTCTCYGTGGCCTGAAATGCAGATGTCTGCACGTGAAGCACTCCTGACACAGGGAAYGGCAATGATTTATTGGAAGTTGCACCAGCATTCATTATTCATGAAGAAAGCAAAGGAAGGGCTTTGATATGGATCGGGAAAAGCTTCAAATCCATGGAGRAGATAAACGTGGATGAATGGTGTCACCCAGAGCGGGGATGGGACTCTGGGGCACAGCTTGGTATCACAGAGGACGGCTGCACTTGGACAATCTGGGCACTAATTCCACTTGGAAGAGAATCCCAATATTCCTGCTGGAATCGCTGCTCCAGGTTGTTTTCAAGGCTTTGTTTGCTGTAGATGCCCACAAGTCTTGCTTAGAGCCAATTTCCTCCCAAATCCACCGATTTGGGCTCAAAATCTTGTCAATCACCCCAAATTCCACCTCACTYAGGCGGAGAGGGAATGGCAGGATGTGCCAAGGAGCCCCTCAGTCTGGAATCCTGCATCCCTGAGGTCTCCTGGCAGCGCTGGGATGAGGCAGTGACTAATTCCAGTTCAGTTTCCTCTAACGAAGGGGCATTGGAGCGAGTGCTGGGCACCAGCAATGATCAGAAAGTCTCCCTCTAAACGTCTGCAATTAGAGCATTCGCTGTTAATTGCGCTCATTAACCTCCCGCGCGGGAGGAGCAGCTGCYGGAGAAGCAGCTCCAGGGCTGACAGAGTCGTGGAGCATCCCAGGACTGTCCCACTGGCACCCAGGCCAATCCTGCGGCAGTGTCATCCCCAAATCCCTAAAGGTGGGAAAAGGGGGGAAGTGAATTTTGGGGCTCATTAACATCAAAGGCTTTCCCATTGCTGGTTTCCTTGAGTAAAAGCAATTTTTTGTGGGAACAAAACCAGGCCTACAACACCCTGCTCTGGTCTGGAACCCTTCAAAATCAAGCCCTAAAGGAAGCAGAGCCAGCAGCACATCCCAATCCAGCACATCCCCCCCTCTCCCTTCCCAGTGCTGCTCTTGCTCAATTTTGGTTTTGCTGATTGGGTGTTTTTATTTATTCCTCTTGCATTATTTCTATTTTTAACTTCACAAACTGCAGGAAAAAACCACTTTAACTTTCCTGTGGGCTCTCCAATTCTCACAGCTCATTCMCAGGGAATGCAGCATGGCAGAGTCCAGGAGCCTCAGCACCTCTCACTCGGGCACCCTGCTGTGCTTCCAGGGACAGCTCTGCCYTGCTCCATCTGGCAGCCAGGCCTGGAATTAGGGAGGAAGGAATCGTTTCCCAATTTTCCCTGTTTCCAGCAGGATCTCTCACTGTCACCTCGTTATGGCTCCTGCCCAGAGCTGCTACYGAATCCCAGCTGGGCTGGAGGCAGAACACAGACAGGGAACAGGAGATCCCACAACGCTTTCATCCCAAACTTTCTGCCCTTTCAGCCTTTATCCACAGGATTTGCTCCTGATCCAGAGGTGCCCTGGATGCAGACACCCCCAATCCAAAGGGCACAACACTGGGCACAGATTGCAGGTTCCCAACCATCCCACGTTCCCTCCGACTCCTGAATTCCCTGGAAAAGGAGCTTCCCCACCTCTCCAGCTCCAAACCAGCCTCTCTGGGACTCTGCGAGAGGCTGAG
>NW_026623245.1:601365-623575 GCF_030028575.1 Malurus melanocephalus | reverse complement strand
TGACAGCGAATGCTCTGCTTTTGTCCCCCCTCCTTCTCTGGCCCCGATCCTGTGACAAAAAAATAAACGCGCGAGCGTCTGAAGTGGCCGCGGTGGCAAAACCCCCATTCATCCCCTGCGCTCGCCCCGTGACTTCAACGGGACAAACTCCAGGGGCAGAAAGTTGTTTGTTGTCCCTTAAATGGCCCCATTGTCCATTGTTGGGGCTCTTTCCTGAGCTCCGAGTGTTCCTGCAGCTCCGCTCCGCGCCGGTGCCGGGGCCCGCAGGGGACGGGCACCCTCCGGGCACAGCGAGCGCCCGAGGGGCTCCTGGCGTGCCGAGGGCAGGGGGATATTTATCCTAAAATTCTGCYACGCTTGGAAGCGCTGGGTAAAGATCCCCCTGCCTTGATACACGGGCTTGTGCTGCAGGAATCGGAATAATCTCCTTTTCCAGCCAAGAAGTGCTCCCTGCCTGTCTCCATCCCCCAGCCCCATCCACCTGCATCCCAGCTCTGTGGCTTTGCTCCCAGATGGGCAGAGCTGGGCTTTTCCCTGCCAAATCCTCGCGGCTGGAAAAGGCTGAGGAGAAAGGGCTTTTTCCAAGAGTCGCTGAATGCATTGGGCATGGTTCCTCTCCAGAGCCTCGTGCCTGCCGMAAGGGGACATAAAAGGTCCTTGTCCTCCCCAAATCACCTGACTGGCGGGAGCAGGGGGAATTAAAAATATCTTGGAGCAGCGAGTCTTGATCCAGGCAGGCCTTTCTGGGAAACCACTGAGTGGCTTGGGATGGAAGGGGCTTTAATCCCATAAAAAGTGGGATCTTCTGCTATCCCGGAGYGCTCCAAGCCCCGTTCAGCCTGGCTTTGGACACTTCCARGGATCCAGGGGCAGCCACAACCTGTGGGCAACCTGTGCCAGGGCCTCACTAATTCCACAGTAAGAATCCCTTCTGTTATCTTATCCAAATTGACCCTGTTCATTTTAAACCAACTTGAGTTTAAAACCATTTTAAAAAAAAACCCAAAAACAAAAACAAAAACAACAACAACAACAACAACAACAACAACAACAACAAAAAAACCCAAAAAAAAAACTCCAAAAAACCCCACCACATACCTGAATCCGGGTCATTTAGAACCACTAAAAGTGTGCAAATCCGACCCATTTTGAGGGATGCGGGACTCCAGGCAGGAGGCTGGCAGGGGAGCGGGACAAGGGACATCTCCTGCCCCCATCCCGCCCACTGGGTGATACTTCCCAGCTCTCAGAGGTGACTTTGGGGACAGTTCGGGGTTTGCATTGAAATCCCCGTTGTCGGGCTCCGGGCGAGATGCGAGGAGCGGCCACACGGTGTCAGCTCAGATCGCGACATCCACGGCCCCGATCCGCGGCCCCGCAGCCCGAGCCCGGAGCCCCCCGGCCGCACCGCGGGACACGAGGGTGTCGGGTCCCCTTCCGCTGGTTCCTGTGGCCCCGCTCCACCCGCGCTGGAAACCTCGGGGTGCCACSGATGTCACCCGCCGGTGTCCCGGGGACAGATGCTCCCGGCAGCTTCCCGGTGCCTGGTCCYGCTCCAGGGAGCCCCAGCATGGAAAGGACAAGGGGAGGCAGAGCTGATCCACCCAGAGCTTTGGTGTCCCCGCCTGTGCCGCACCAGTGACACGGACGGGGCCGACGGATCCCAAACCAGATCAGCTGTGCCATTGTCGCCACTGTGGCGTGGTTATTCCGCATTCCCCCCTTTTCCTTTTCCTGAATCCATCCTTTCCTCTCCTTCACCGTCCTTGTCCCACCCACCCTCTGCTGCCACCTTCCMAAAACATTTCCAGTCCTGGCCTTCTCTATGCGCACCAAAACCTCTTAATCATGGAATCCCAAATGGGTTTGGGTTGGAAAGGAACTTAAAGCTCATCTCACTCCACCCCCTGCCATGGGGAGGGACACCTTCCACTAYCCCAGGTTGCTCCAAGCCCTGTCCAGCCTTTTCCTTTAATGGGATTTTAGTAGCACTCTTACTGGGGCACTGAGAAATTCCCCAGCTCCACCCCTCTCAAGACAGGGACTCCTGCAGGTCCCTTTTTCCTGCACCTCCACTTCCAGGGAATGCTCAGAGGACTCCAGGGCATCCCTTGGCTTTGCAGAGTCCCTTTCCATCCCTCTCCTGCCCAAACCAGAGATGGGAACCCTCAGAAATACCAAATTCGTCTTCAAACACAACTTTTAAAGTGCAGCAAAATTTCCCCTGCTCCCCCTCAAGTGCTCCCCTCTTTGAACGTTCTCATTCCAGCTTTTCCACTACAAGCAGGGATTTTTTCTCCCTTTTTGAGCCAGAGCAGAGATCACACACGAAAATGTAACAGCAAAATTCTGACGAATGGGGCTCTAAAACCAGATGTGTGTTCTAGGGGTTCAATAAATGGGATCAATAAGCCTTAAGTAGGATTTTATGGCCTTCTGGAATATCAGGCTCGATCATCTTTGCAGTTATAGAGAGGTGATTGCTGGGAATAATTTTGGAGATAAAGCAGTCACTCCCTTTGGAGGTCCAGCATTCCCGAGGCTTGGAATACACAAAACTCATCAGGGCTAACTCTGGAATGAGGCAAGGAGCAGTAGAGCCCTGAGCTTTAAAGTGAAGGAGCAGTACACACCAGATAGGAGATTCCATGAACTTTGGATGGAAGAAAACCCCCACATTCTATGAAAACTTCCCTTTCCTTGCACTGCAGTTGTTTTGGGAATCTGGTATCAGCCAAAACTCCATTTTCATGCCAAAGGCACCTGAAGAGCTGAGCACTCTGCCCACACTTTCTCAGGCAGGGAATTAATGGCACTTAAGGAATGAGACCAGACTCCCTYAGCCATTCCCTGCATTATTCCTGCCCTGTTCATACTCTGGACAATTCCACCATGGATTGAGACCCATCATCCCACCACAGCACAGAGGGGACTGCACCCGGAGTGCCCTCAGAGCAAGAAACCAATTCTGCTTCAACAACATCAAATAYTTGGGTTGCAAAGTTCTCACCACAGGAAAATCCAGTGGGATTTTCCACCTGAGGCAGAGGCTGTGAAAAGCTGCAAAGGGAGGCAAGGGGCAAACAGCAGAATTATCTTTGGGGATCTTTCTCTCCCTGTACCAGCACAAACACTTCCCATGACCCTCAGCCAGGCTGTTATCCGTGTGCTCCCAGGGCAGGGAACAGGAGGGACATCTGCCCCACACCCCGAGCAAACCGGAGCCCAGGGGCCCTCGAAAAAAGCTCTCTCCAAATCAAAACCCTCACGGCCCCACAAACCCGAGCCCCAGGACTGTTTATAGGGGGCAGGAATGGAATCAGCTGGAACGGCACCCGAACGATCTGCCCGGCAYTAAACCAGAGCCCGGAGTGATTAAGGGACAAAATGGCTTTTTAAGGGCTCTGTGGTGTGACAGGGCGCGGGGGCAGCACGACAGAGCAAAAGGACAACATTAAACCCACAGGAACGARCAGCAGCCTCGCCATAGGCTCCCGGTTCGCGAAATCCCTCCGAGCCCCGCGCTCCCCCTTCCCAACATTCCAGGGAACGCATCCCAGCCCATTCCGGAGCGACGCGGCCGCAGAGCCGCGCTGGAACGCGGCTGCCAACATTAAATTCTGCTCCAGCTCTCCACGTCACCTTCAATTTCTCTCTAAGCCGCCGTGTTTATTTAACCGAATCTGCCTCCCGTCACTCGGAGCAGCAGCACTCAACCTTTAAACAGCCCAAGAGGCACTTCAGCCCGCGGCGGACGCCGAGAGCTCCCGAGCCAGGCAGGCACAAAGGAGCCGGCGCTTTGTGCCGTGGGCTCCTCCATTCCCGGCTCATTCATCCCGCCGGAGCTGGAGCTGATCCCGAGTTTTCCAGCGCGCCCAGCCATCCTYCCCGTGGTGATAGATCCAGGGCCACCAACGGGTGACCCACAGCAGCCTCTGTCCCCCAGGTGCCAGCACCCATCCATGGGCAGCTCTTCCGGTCACCATTCCATCTCCAGCACCAGGGAAAGCACTTCCGGCTGGATTTTATAGAAGCATCATCACTGCGCATCTGCCTCTAGAAAAATCTCCTTTCCCCAAGCATCTCCTACCACTCAGAACTTCCCAGATGCCAGAGGGATCCAAGGGACACCTTGGACTGGTSCCCAGTAGGAGCCCTGGCAYCCAGCAGCTCCCCCATCCCACCAGCACTTCCCGCTCTGCGCCACAGGGGCCRAATCCAGCAGGAATTCAATCCACCGCTGCCACAGAGGCCCCAAAAGCTGGGAACCCTCCCCAGGCACTTCCCAAAGCTTTGGGCACTGGGCTCAGCCCTTTCTTTGGCAGGGGCTGCGGAGGGGACAGGAAAACCAGAGCTGTGACAAATCCATCTGCACACTTGTCACGCTGGGAACAAAACCCTGCTTCCCACGTCCATCCTCGGGAGTTTGGGGCTGGCTCTCGGGTTGACCACGAGGCGTTCAGGACCCAAATGTAATTTGTAGGGAGGGAAAAAACCTTGGCTCGCTTCTCTGTTTACTCTCGCCAAGCATAATGAAAATGTTAAAACGCCGAGTCACTTGACACCTGTCACCTCAGTAATGCACTTGCTTTACTTTTCTTTCCTTTTTTTTTCTTTTTTTTTTTTTTTTTTTTTTTTTTTTTTTTTTTTTTTTTTTTTTTTTTTTTTTTTTTTTTTTTTTTTTTTTTTTTTTTTATGCTTATGGAGAGTTTGGTGAATTTATTTCAAGCTCTTCAATTCCCTGAAGTTGAGGAGGACTCGCTGCATATTCAGCGCTGACACGTCTCACATCCTCCGCCTCACTAAGGCTCTTCATTTATTCTTTTACAGGCAGAATTTGTTCCGCGGTGAATAAAATCATCTCGGCTGTCCTTCAGGAAAATAATGCAGAGCTCTGGGAGCGAATGCGGGGAGTTCAAGGCAAACATCCCGGATGTCCAGCCCGTGAAGGACAAGGCACGGAACCTCTGTCACGGAGYTGCCGTCTCCTGCTCGGGCTCGCCGGGCTCCTGCTGCGGTGACCGGCGGTGAACAGCCCCACAGCCCGCGGGGTGAGGAGAGGAGCCCAGGGTGCTGCTCTGAACCCTGCTAAACACCTGAGGGACACATCCCTGGAGGGCAGAGGCGTGGGACACAGCAGCCAGGACTGCAATCCACAAAATGTGGGGGTTTCAAGGAAGCGGAGGACGATTTGGGGTGTTTGTGCTTCAGGAGCAGCTCTGAGCACCGGAAACACCAACAGTGACTCAAGAGAAGCCTGGAATGTGAATTTCACYGCTGAGGGTGAGGGAGGTGATGCCTCTCCATGGGTTTCTTGGAGGTTTTTTGGGGTTATTTTTTACAAATAATGATCTTTATCTTGTTTSCTGGTTCAGGGACAGGCAAGAGGGTGGAGAACGAGCACCTGTATCCCACAGGGATAAAACATCCTGGTCTTGGATCAGCTTAATAACCAAGGAAAGCCATCATTCCACATCCACAGAGATCCCTCCACTCCCAGTGGAAGCATCCAGAACCTCCTGCTGGATTTCTCCTGTTGGGAACTGGAGAAATAGGACCCAAAGAGCCTGATTTTACCCCAACCCCTTTTCCTACTTCCCAAATCACCCCCTTTCCCAGAGAGCCTCTGCTTTCCCCAGCTGCAGCCACGGGTTTTTCATGGCTCCCAAGCCCCGGGGCGCTCTGAGTTATTTACCGTGACCGAACCTCTGCCTTTTGTGCAAACCCGAGCCCGAGCAGCCCGAGAGAAAGTTGATCTCTGTGTTCATTTGGATTAGGGATGCACACACGCAGCAGAATAAAGCTGGGGCTGTGGGCTCCTCTCCCCGTGTAATTTGTTCTCCATTGTTGGCGTCGGCGCTGATCCCGAAATTACAGAGCCTGAGGAGTTATTCAACACGAGATGTTGGACATGAAAAGGGAGGGAGGCTCGGGAAGGGACTGCGAGGAGAACATTCAAATCAATGCCGAGATTACAGAGGCAGGGCACAAAAGGGACTCCAAGCTCCTTCGGTTTCGTTCCGCCGCGTTTGAGTGTTACCTGAGAGGGGAAAAATCCCAAATGGATTCAGGACTGGGCTGAGGAAAAGCCCAGGAATCTCCTGCCTCCAGCACAGCCCAGTAATTACCCTCGGAGCAGCGCAGGTCAGGCGTTCAGCACCCWGCTAATCCCCAGGCAGGAGCTGGATCAGCTCACCTGCATCCCCGCTCCCTGGGAAAGCTTGGACTGGAGTGGAATTCATGGAATCATCCCAGAATGTTGGGTGAGAAGGGATTTTAAGGCTCATCCAGTGCCACCCCCTGCCAKGGGACACCTTCCAMTATCCCAGGCTGCTCCAAGCCCSATTCAACCTGACCTTGGACACTTCCAGGGATGGGGCAACTCTTTTACAACTCATAGAGTTGTGGTGGCTCTGTTTTTCCCTCTTTTCCATGTATTTTCCTCATTTTTAAGGCCTTCCTGCTGCTTTTCTTTGCCTGCACAGCAATTGAAGGATCATGTAATTCTCAGTTTCCCCCAAAATTTACGCAAATCCCTGGGGTGGAGCCAGGTTTGCCAACACTGCTCCCCTCTCAGCAAAGCCAAGAACGAACCCCTCCATATTTCCAGCCAGGAACATTTCCAAGGACCCCAAAATTCTGGAAAATCCCAAATCCAGGCCATTTCTGTTCTGTCTTTCACTCAAATTATGAGTTTTTTGAGCCCCCAGCCTGCCAGGGAAGAGGAGATCAGATCCAGTTATTGCTGTGAATAAAATTTTGTGATAAGGAAATCTTTTAGCTTTACTTCCAATTATTTTTTTTATAAACRTCGGGCTTTTATCTCAAAAAGAATCAACTTTTCTCAGCCTTTGAAGAGCAGAACCCTCCTGATATTCATTACTTGACTCAGGTCTTTCCCTTTGATGGAAAACTTTGGATTAGAGGCGGCATTCAGCATCCTGATTAGTACAGAAGTGACCTACTATTGCAACAATCGGGATGTGCAGCGCTATCCCCTGGCAAAAGGGTTTGCTTGGTGCTGCTAAGAGGAGAAAACAAACCCTTGGCAGGCCTTATCACACATAGATACTCAATTTACTTGAAAATAAAAGAAAAAGTGGTGGGAAACAGCCAAAACAGGCACATTTTTCTCTCTAGAACTGGAAGATCACGTCCCCACTCATCCGCTTGCCCCTTTGGCTTCTCCTGCTTCTCCCTGGGCATGAATCTCGGGAATTCAAGTCTAAGTGGGTAAAAAAAGGTGCAAATGCATCTCCAGAGTGCCCAAAAGTCTGAGTTACACCAAGGAGAAGAGGCAATCCAGGTATTTTAGCTATTCCTGTGGCAGGGCTGTGCCCAGCAGTCGCTGTGTGTGGGTGAGCAGCCACCACCCAGCACCTTGAGCTGAGCACCCCAAGGGAGCAGCACAAACTCCAGCAGCCCAATTCCTGTCCTTCCCAGAAAAAACGAGCAGGTTTTTGCAGGAAAACAGCCTCTGTGCAAGCTGGGCTCGGTGCTTTTGTCCCCCAGGCTGCTCTGTGCCCATAAGGAAGCGTTCAGGGGTGCTGGAAAAAAAACATTTATCCATAAAAACCGAGAACATCAAATACCCATCCCTGCACACCCCAGCTCCCCGAGCCAGCCTAGCTACTGGGACATCCTGGTGGGAAGGAGCAGCCAGGTCTGGGATTACACATTAGCCAGGGGCACAGGGATGGTTCCAGGACAGGAGGAAAGAGCAGCCGCTGTCCTGGTTAATGTGTAACAGCCTCTGCCACCTCTCCCTCGCCTTCTGCTCACCAGCAGCTGCCAGGGCAGGCACCGACCCGAGTAGGGTCCAGACGGGGCTGGTGGTCCCCACTGGGGGCACCGAGCGGGCAGGGAGGGTTGGGCACCATCCTCGGGCAGCTGCGGGCAGGGAAGATCCTGCCTTGGGATCAGGGGTGAGGGAAACACGGGGCACTTTGCTCCCAGCTRGTCCCGAGTGTGCCAAGTCCTGCTCAGAGCCCCCTGGCTCCCGTGCCTTCCCAAGATGTCTCCCACAAAGCCATGTCCCGTTCCCATTCCTCAGATGCAGATGTGGTTGTTTTCCTCATCCTCCTCCTCCTCCTCGTCCTCAGGTTCTCCCTTTGCTGACTGAACCATGGCAGGAATTTCCCTCAGGATTGGATTCCAAGGCACAGGGACCCCAGGAACAGATTTTATCCATCCTCCCACACAAAGGAGCTTCCCAGTGGCACCGGGGCTCCCCTTTTCCTATCACCCATTCCCACAGAAGYRGAAGAACCTGGGAATGAAYGAGCCCCTCCCAGCCCAGCTTTGAGGAGCCCCTGCTGTGGCTCTGCCACTCTGTCACTCAGGATGCGGTAGGGTTCCCAGGGGTGTCCTTGGAGCACGTGGCACTGCTGACCTGCTCCCACTGGATTCCACTGCGGCACACAGGGAATTCCTGGGAGGATTGGCAGCCACTGCTCCCACCAAAGTTTTCCGTGTGGAAGCCCAGGAAGTGCTACTAGAGATGAGCAAGTCCAAATGGAAAATGAGGCAAGCAGCACTTGTGATCTCCCAGAGTATCACAGAATCATGGAATATCCTGAGCTGCAGGGACCCACTGGGACCATCCAGCCCAATTCCCAGCCATACACAGGCACCCAAACAATCCCACCCCGAGCATGACTGAGTTGGCTTGGAGCCATGCCCATTCCCTGCGGAGCCTGTTCAGTCCCAACCACCCTCTGGATGGAAACCCTTTCCCTCATATCCATCCTAACSCTCCCCCGTGGCCCTGTCTCCAGTGGGAACAACATTGGCTCCAATCCTCCCTGCTCCCTTCCCAAGAAGCCACCGGACGYATTGACGCCACTGCTGCGCTCTCCCCTTGGGCTCCAGCGTCACGTCAGCAGCGTTCCCACCTCATCCTGGCTGATCCCGGCTGACAGTGATCCCACCGGAGCCTTCCCACCGCTGCCGGGGTCCGGGYGCCGGGAGATGGACGTGTGATTGATGGGGCGCCCGCGATACGGCGCGAACGCTCCTTATCTGCGCCTCGCCGGTGGCTCCGCGTCGCTCCCAGGGTTTGCGGCGTCACTGTCACTTGGGTTGCCTTTTTTTTTTCCCAACCTGCTTGGATTTTCCCACCGGGGAATCTGTTTCACCTGTGGGATAAGCCGAGTTGGGTGACGTGTCCCAGGCAAAAGTGGACATCTGCAACGGTGGGTGGGCACAGGGGAGTTGGAGCAGGCACTTCCCATGGCAGGATGGTGGGAGATAAATCCATCCAGAGCAGATTCCAGAAGGAATTTGAGCCCAACATCGCAGTGGTGAATTTTGTACAAAAAGTTGGGTGTGCATGGAAAGGCCAAAGTTGGCTGTGGAGAYGGGGAAGAGGGGAGGAGAAAACCAGAGTGGGAACATCATTACTATCACCAGGACATCCCTCTGCTCCCTCAGGAGCGTGGACCTCTACTTGGAAACACTGGGAAATGTTCCCTGCTTTGCCAGGCAGGTGAGACAGGACGATGTTGCAGCATCCCCATGATGTCCCCAAAAGTGCTGTTGTCACACAACCCCACCAGCCCACGCAGATTCCCAAGGACAAGCACTGGTGCCCGGCTGGTGTCACARCCTGGGGCTGCTGTGTCCCCACCAGCTCCCACCAGCACCTGCTCYTGCTCCTTCCCAAGGCAACACCCAGGAAAAAACAGTGTAACATGCAACAAAATTAAATGGAAGGACAGATTTTACAAAATGAGGAGTGGATGCCWCTTCCAACCGAAACTTGACTGAATGGAGCAATTCACATCTCCCTCTGCACAGGTTTCCTCCTTCCCTGCCCTGTTCCAGGCGCTGGGAGCGGGAGCTGGAGGGAGCTGCAGCAGATTGTGCTGTGTGCTCAGCACCGGGGACAGCCTGTGGCCATCTGTCACCCCCAGGTGACACCTGGCCCCGGGGCAGGGACAGGGCTCCGGCTCCTCCAACACACCAGGGCTGTAAAGAGGGGTGTGGGGGTGCTCCCCCAGCTCCTCATCCCTCTCCCATCTCCTCCCACACATTCCCTGCTGGGGTGGACTGGGCATCTCTTTAATTCATCCTGAAAATAATCCAGGCTGGAATAAGGGACAGCTCAGCCCACACTTCCCAGTTCCTGCTCTTCCCAAGCCCTGCCATGTCCCAGTGCCACCTTCCCGAGCCCTGTGCTTTGGGCACTCTGGATTCCTTCACTTCTGCGAAAGGAGTGCAGGTGACAAGTGGAAATATGTCCCTTCAGGCAGGGAATTTTGSGGTTGTTTCACTCTACCTGGGCATTCCAAGCCCAGAGCTCCCAGGCTGCTCCCAATCCTGGTGCCAACAGAGGTGSCAGCAGACTGCTCAAGAGGGGTTGAGTGACTGCAAACACTTGGGAATGAACATCCTGTCATGAGGTGGAGCCCATCCCAACCTCCCCAAACTGGGGGCCAAACCTCCCGTTTCCAACGGATTCCACATGGAATGTTTTAGGATTTCTGAGGCTGARTGAAACCAGGCCACCTCATTCTCTTCACTCTGTGCCTGGGCCTGCTCGTTTGGTTCCAGCAGCCCTGGGTGATGGTGGGATCCGCACCTCAGGTGCCAAAACACTCTCAAAGTAAAAATAATTAATAAGAATGGGTCTATAAATAAAATAGGAACTTTCTATTTATGAAATAGGATCTGGTTTCCAACACAGTCTGGGTTTTACACCACAGTCTGAGACAGTTTGTCACTATCCCAAAGGACACCTGTGGGACTCCAAATCCAGTTCTTGCTCCCTCGCCTTTCCCTGCACTTTCCCTCTTTCCTGGATGTGGGGAGGCAGGAGCTGGAGCTGCCTTATACCCAGACTTAGAGAGGTGTAACTCCAATCCCTCTGTGCAGCATTCCCTAGGGATGGAGCGAGGCATACCCTGGACAACCACCCTGAATTTCCTGCTGGGAAAGTGAAGACCTTGCACATTTATGCAAATAAAGATTCTTTATTGCAAACAAATGTGTGTAAATCACGGTTATTTGATTGGTATTTTTATGTGTGTGACATAAAATTGCGGGATTATTTTCTTCCCCAATTTTGCTCCCTCACTCAGCAATCCAGGCATTTTACCCAAACAAAACAAGCTTGGCAAAGTTATTAATTGCCTGGAACAAGATCTTTATTGATCGGTGTGGGGATCAATCACTTTATCTGCGGGCAGCTCTGCTGGAGCTGCCTGTGACCGGGGTATTTCCCTGARCCATATCTATCCTGGCCCCTGGGATTTGCACACTGGACTCCAAGGTCTCTCCAGGAACAGGGCAGGTGCTGGGGAGGATCCGGGTCTGGTGGGATGGAGCAGGGCCTCTGTCACCTTCCCTCTGCCCCCAGCAGCCACCTGTGGTGGCCTTTCCTCACTACTTTGTGTGTCACCCACAAACCCCTTGAAAGGGACATGGGCTATCAGGCTGGGTGCCCTGGAAGCCCTTGTAGCCAGCTGGGAGCTCTTCATCCTGTCTGGAATTACACTGGGATCATACCTTTGGCAGGAGCCTCCAGCAGCCAGGGACTGCTGGGAAGTGGCTGCAGCACCAAGCTCAGGATGTTTGGAAAAAGGTCTCAGGTATGTGGGGTGACTTTTGGGGTTGTCCAGGAGATGGACTCGATGAGCTTCGCGGGTGTCCCCCAACTCAGGATATTCCAGGATTCCATGACTGCTCTTCATCCCTGGCTTCAGGGAAGTTGGGTAGCACCACCCTCCGTTCCCAAATCCATTACCTTTTCTTCGCCTCCCTTCAAAATATTTTTTTTTTTAAACCAACAAAAATTGACATTAACACCCAAAAAGGACCCCAAAAAGGGAGAGAAGGGAGGGGGCTGCAGCTGGAGGCGGCCGTAGCAGCGCGGCTCTAATCTCCCGCAAACCGGCGCTATCAGCGGCCGGATCAGCAGCATATCTAATGTAAACGAGCTTCCCCACATCAATAACGTGCCACATCTGGCTGTTTGGCTGCGCGGCGCCCTGGCTACCGAGCCATTCGCGCACGGCGAGCGGGCGGCCGGGCCGGCCCGGGCGGGGGGTGCGAAGGAGCGGGGCGGTGGGCGAGGGGGGAGCGGCGGGGACCGCAGCCAGCGGCTCCTTTGGGGAAGGGGGGCTGGGGGGAGGGCTCTGCCCCCCGGAGGGAGAGAGGGGCCGGCTCAGCCTTAAAAGAGCCACCCAGGAACCGGCGTGTTTGCGCTTCTTCCCAATTTATAGCCGCGGAGCATATGGCCGGTGTTCCGCCCGGCGCCAGCCGCCGGGGAGGGCAGCGAGCGGCGCGGGGGATGTGAGGCCGGAGGGACGAGGAGCGGCCCCGGCACACGATGGAGACAATGCGGGAGGCGGGGGGCCGCCGCCGGAGCCCCCCCGCCTAGGGACCCCCCGCCTCGGGACCCCCGGCCAGGTGAGCCCTGGGAGGCGGCGGGGCGGAGGTGGGACCTTCCSGCACGGGGACTCCTGCTCAGGTGACTGACTCCCCGGGGGACAGCGGGGGGACCCCGCCGCGAGGAACCCCCGCCCAGGTGAGTCCCGAGGCGCGGCGAGGGGACCCCCTCACGTAGGGACCCGCCCAGGTGTGGCCCGGGAGGCAGCGGGGGAGCCCGCTGGAGCCCCCGGCCGGGTGAGCGCTGGGGGCAGAGGGGACAGCGGGGTCACCGGGGGCGGGAGCAGCAGGTGGGAAGGGGCTTGGGGGGGTGGTCCGTGCAGGTAGGAGCTGACGCTGAGCGCTGGCGGGGGCGCGGTCCGGCCCCGACGGCGCGGCTGCGACACCGCCACGGCCACGGCCACGGGTGGGCGCGGGGCCGGGGACAGCGCTGGGAGGGGAGCCCCGCTCCCCCCCGCCCCGGCCGCGGGACACTTCTCGGCTGCGACGGCAGAGTCCGCCAGAGGACCGGGAATGACCGGGAATGGCTCTGGCCCCGGCGTTGCCCCCTCCTCCTTCACCCCTTCCCTTCTCTGCCCGTGCCACGCGTGTGCCCCGGGCGCGGAGCCCTCCGCGGTGTGCATGTGGATGTGGGAAGTTAATTCAGATAAGAGAGTAAATCCCGCCGCACTCCCTTCGCCCGGGGCGAGTGGGTCGGGATTTCCTTGCCGAGGAGAAAAAAATCATTTCTGACAAAGCTTAATCTCGTTGGGACACGTTTAATCATTAGAGACGGGGACGAGCAGAGCCGGGGGGCTCCGAGGTGGGGGACCCCCGTTTGTCCGGAGAATAAACCAGTTTATGATAGGCTGGAAAGGCGAAGGGAGCCCCGGGCCGGGCTTACAGCTCCCCCTGAGCACAGGGGGGGAATTAAATAAAACAAAATGTGGGTCGGGGTGCTGCGGGCTCCCGGCTTTGTGCCCRTACCCCACTGTCTCCGTCACTATGGGCAATAATTTCCAAAATCTCATTAAAGTGCATTTATCAAAGCCCTAACATGTGCCCTCCGGCTCTGCCATAACCCCGCCGGCCCCCAGGGAGCAGGGGGGAAAATCCCAATTTCTATGACAATTCGCCACCTCGGAGCTTGGCTGCGGGGCAGATCCACATCTACAGATTTATAAGGAATATCGGTGAATTGGAAGGATTTCTCCGCCTTTGAAGCTTCGGGGGGAAGGAGATAGAGCAATCGTGAGAATAGGGAAGCTCATTTAGATTCCTATGTCCTGGAGAAGAATTAATTGTCTGCTGGAGAAAGGCAGGCCGGCGCCGGGATTTTGGGGGGCGGCGGGGGCTTTCCCTGAAGCTTCCATAGGGAACGCTGCTTCTGATTCCCATTCTGCGTGAGGGGCGATCTTCCCCCCTTTTTTCTTTTTTTTTTTTTCTTCTTTTCCCCCCTCGAAACATCTTTAACTCCTTTGCTAATGCCATTTTTCCAGCCAGGAAACGAGCCGGCAATTTCAGCCCGCAGAAACTCCGTTACAATTAAGTTCCTGCAAGCGCCAGAGGATTCGGGAGGCTCTGGTTCCCCTTGATTTTAGGAAACATGATTTTTTTTTTTGTTTTCTTATTTTCACTCTCTCTCCCTCCCTGGCCCGGCTGCCGATGTTCGAGGCGATCTCGTGGCGTGGGCTCCGTGCCCACGGCCTGGCGTGGCTGGTTCCCTCCGTGCCGAAGCCACCGCCGAGCAGCAGACTCTCCTCTCCAGCGCTGGAAAATGGGATTTAAACCCCTCCGTGCGCGGCTCTCGGCAGCGGGGGGGTTATTTCGCCGCGACKGTTTTTCTCTGATTTTTTAATTTTTATTTTGATTTCTACGGCCGAGGAGAGCTGTCCGCTTTCCTGTGGAGGCTCTCCTTTCCTCCGCCACACCTTAAAACAAAGAGGGTGTTACTTACAGGGATGCTCCCGAGGTGAAGCTCCTCATAACAATTATCAGGACACGGGCTGCTCTTGCCTTTCCCCATTCATTCCAAGTGGATCTCATTCTGGGAGATAAAATCAACCTGTCCCCTAACAAAGGCTTTGTGTGGGCTCCGCTAATCCGGACCGAGCGGCAAGGTGCAGCCCTGCTCCGTTTGTTTATTTGCGGGCTGCAGGGAAGGCAAAACAATATCTCGCATCTTTGGCTCCATCAAACGATAAATTGATCCACTTGTCGGCCGCTCCCGGAGCCGCGGAGMGGGGATGGGAACGGGAATGGAGACGGGTATCGGTGCAGGCAGAGAGGGGAGGGAGAGCGGCAGTCTCCTGCCCAACACCCCTCTCTACATTTCTCTRTGTAATATATATTATTACTCTTTATAGTAACAGAGATTATATTGCATTATATATGATACATGCTCAGGACCCCGCTCGGCGGAGAAAGGAACGGAGTTGGGGGGCCGCTGCCTTAAAGCAGAGGAGGACACCCCGCACTGTGCGGGGAGCGGGACCCTCGGGCCGCGGCAGGGAGGACAAACTCGAGGAAACCGCTTAAAAACGGGTCGAGACACCCGTGGCGTGGCAAGACCCTGCTGCCGGGATCCGCCGGGTGCTCCTCTCATGGGATCCGCGGCGGCTGAGCCCACGCGTGACTGCCGGGAGCGGCTCGGGGGTCCCGCGAGGCCTCGTTGCCTCGCGTAGCCCCACGGAATTTCCATTCCCCTATCCCAAAAGACAGAAAAATCAGCTTTTAACCCCACGGGCTCCGCGCGAGGAGCGGGGGCCGGGGTTGCTGTGTGAAAGCACAGAGGGAATCGGTCCCCTTGGGCARAGCCACTTGTCCCCGAGGGCCGCCACTCAGCCCCAGACACGGCCCCCCCGGCCTTGTCACTCCCTGTCCCCGGCGCTGGAGCATCCCCGSCACGCGTGGGACCAGCCGGGGGCCGCACGGGGTGGGTGCTCCGGGGCTGCTGGGGGGCTCCAAGGCACCGAGGGAGCCGGGACAGGCCCCCCTGGCTCTGTCGCGACAGCCGCGGGGCTGCCGTCGGGTTTTCCCCCACACAGCGCGGCCCGCGTGCGGGGCAGCGTCTCGGCCCCGCGACCTCTCCTGACGTCAAAGGGCCCGCGCGGCTCTGACGTCACCCCCGCCGGTGACGTCACGGTGTCCCAGGCCGTCCCCGCGGTGCACAGCGATGTCCGTGCGTGGGGAGGGGGTCGCGACCCACGGGGCTGTGTCCGGCCTTCCCCGGGCCCCACGCCGCCAGGGCTCTGCGGGACACTCTGTGGTATGGCGTTTGCCCATCGATTCATGTTCGGTGTGGGAGCGTTTATTATTATTATTATTATTATTATTATTATTATTATTATTATTGCTATTATTAAATGCTGAGCAGCCTCGCCGCGCCCGGCCCGGCTCCGAGGATGCTCTGCCCTTCCCTCCCCGGGCTTGGCTTCTGCGGGGGTTCTCTGTCCCGGCGCTATCGCGATTATCGCCGTTCTCCCTGCTCTTTTTTCCCCTTCAGTGGCTTCAAACCCCATCCGAGCCGGGGGGAAGAATAATTCCCTCGACAACCCCAAGATTTAGTGGGAATTGGCGGTGTCTGCGCGGGCGCGGGGCAGAGGAGCGGGAGGGGGGCCGGCCCGAAGGGGTTCCCTCGATATCGAGGAGGACTCCGCAATGGATGAAGAGATAGCCATTGAGTGCGGTTGAATACCATGACAACTAGGAACAACCTCAGATTTATTCCCAACAGTTAGGGCGCGCTGAAAGAGGGCGTCAATCACGTATTATTTCGCCACTGAAATAAATGCAAAAACTGCGCCGAGACAAAGGGTTCCAACAGGAGCCGGACATTTGTCTACATTGCGGACATTGTCCCCAGCTTAGCCGTCGGGTTGTATTTGTGTTTGCGCGGGGCCGACCACCCAGGATGCGCGCAGGGGCTCGCTAAAAAAAAAAAAAAAAAAAAGGGTGGGGGGGAAAAATCCCTGGGCATTGTCAGCCACATCACATACTTTATGGAAGGCAGGCTGGGGGCTGGGGCAGCAAAAGTGGGGGGGAGCGGCGAGGGAGAGGAGGGGAAGGTGCGAATGCATTGATGGGCGCGGAGGAGGAAGGCTGAGGCAGCGTCTTCCCAGCGCGGCCGGCGGCGTTGCGGGTCTTTCCCCCCGGAAGGGAAACTCGGGCAAATTTTCTTGCCCAGAAATGACGAGGATGGGGGAAAAGCTCTTTCTCAGATTGTACAATCCAGTGCCCCGCATCGCCCCGCACATCTCCATCATCCCCGCGCTCCAGCCCGGCCCGGGCGGGGCTCCAGCTGCGGGGCGGCTCGGGGAAGGAAAAGGGATGGAAAATAAGAGAGAGGGGAAGGGAATGAGAAAGGGAAAGAGATGGAAGGGTAAGGAAGGAAGGAAGGAAGAGAAGGGGAAAAGGAAGAGGGTCCGGGCCGTGCCCCGTGAGGGTACGCACGGCCGAGGATCTTCGGCGGGTGCAGAGAACAAGGAGGAAGGAAGAAAGGAGATGAAAATAAAAGTTGGTGACAGAGAGAAGTTGGGGGCGGGGGAGGGGGGGGGTCTGCATCCCGCGCAGGGCAGAGTGAGCCCCCGCGGCCGGGAAAGCTGCGGGCTCTGCGGGACCGGAGCCGGACACGGGTATGGGCGAGTGTTGTGGCACCTGGGGGGCCGGCCTTCTCCTGGAAACGAACCCCTTCTTTGCCCCTCTCCCTCCTTCCCCAGGTCCTGAAAAAGAAGGAAAAAAAAATACAGAAAATAAGAAAATATATTTMATTCAGTCATACATGAGTCCATCGGGCACTTGCTCATCGAATTATCCCAGCGGGCTGGATTTATTCCCCTGGAAGAAGGTGGCAAAATCAATGAGACCTCTTCAAATAAGCACACACTTCCACCCCCCCTACCCCCCCATCCCCAATAATCATCTCCCGGATCTCGCCGGGTCGCGCCTGACGCTCGCGTTTTGCCAGTTCGCTTAATTTCGGAGCAAACTAGAATCAATTACTCGCTGTTTAATTTCCAGCGCTCATCCCTAAGCCCCAACCAAAATATTGACCTAGGCGGGTTAGATAAGTTGGGCTCTTGCCATCTGAGCCGCCTCGGTCCCGCGCGGGGCCGGCAGCGCGGGGCGCGCAGGCTGCGCGGTTGCGGGGCTGTGGGAACGGCCCCCTCGCAATTAATTTTTTTTTTTTTTTTTCCCTCCCCTCGCTCGGAGGAAAACATCGGTGGAAAACACACTTTGGAGCGTGCGGAGTGTCGGGCTGGTGCGGAGCTCTTTGTATGTAAATAGTGCCCTTAAAAAAAAGCTGGGAAGTCGCCCCCTCCCTCCGCCGCTCCCTCCCTCCCCCCCCGGCGCCGCCACACGCGCATCCCCCGCGCGAAGGGCCCTCCCCACGCCGGTAATTAACTGACACGTTATACCACTCATCACCAATGGTGGAAGCTCGGAGCTCGCCCAAAACCCGCAATTTCACATCTGCAAACACTGTCTTCATCCACTTGACTTCCAAGACCCGCCCACACGTGGCCAACCTTTCCTGGGTTTAATGTAGGTTTTTTTTCTCCCTCCTCTCGGCAGGTTCATGTGTGGGGACCAGCCTTATATGGACTCCTCGCTCCAGCAATGGCTCGGGATTTTCCAGCGGCAGGCGCGGGTTCGGCGCGGCTGAACAAGATCCAGAAGTGATCTTTTTTTTCTTTCCTTTTTTTTTTTTTTTTTTTTTTTTTTTTTTNTTTTCCCTGGAGTTACAAACTATTCCCGAAACCAGCTGCTGCTCCCGCTCTCGGAATTTTCCCCCGTGGCAGAACAAACCACCACCGCAGAGACCCATCGCTGCGGCCACTTCTCTCGCACAACCCCCGCCGCTTATTTTTCTATAAATCCATATTATTATTCTATTTTTTTCCCTCCTCCACGCGTGCCGTGACCCCCTCCCCCCCCCCTCCGTGTCCCTGCGCGGTGTCGTTGTCGCCGCTCCGCGTGTGCGTGCCCAGCCGTGACCCGGCGGCTCGGCCAAGCTGCGGCTCCAACTTTCCCAGCCGGAATTTGGCCGGAACATGTCCCTGACCAACACAAAGACGGGCTTCTCGGTGAAGGACATTTTGGACCTCCCCGACACCAACGATGAGGACGGCTCGGCGGAGGGCGGCGAGGAGGAGAGCGAGGCGCCCGAACCGCCCAGGAAAGCGGGAGTTTTGGGGCAAACCCCCTTGGACACTGTTCCGACGCTGCCTTTGAAGAGYCCGTTCTATGATAACAGCGATAATCCCTACACGCGCTGGCTGGCGAGCGCCGAGGGCATCCAGTACTCCCGTGAGTGCCGGGGGCACGGGGCAGCGGGGACCGGGGGCCAATGGGGGGTTGGAGGGGATGGATGCGGGCTGGGTGGGGGGACTTGCGGCTCGAACCGGCCGCTGCCTCCCGGGCCCTCCACGGACGGGGCAGCGCCGCTTCCAGCTGCGTCCGGCGGCGGGCTGGGTGCTGGGGGGCCATGGATGGATGGATGGATGGATGAACTGGGGGAAGGRGGGGTGGATTTGCTTCTCTCCACCGCTGGCTGAGTCCCGGCCGGTGCCGCCATCGCCTCCACGGCCGGGCGGCGGGAGGGACGCGGGGGCGGCAGAAGGGCACCCCCCCGCCCGGTCCCCCCGCTGACCGGGCACGGCTTTTCTGCAGTGCACGGGCTGGCGGCCGGCGGYGGCGGCCAGGACCCCTCGGCCAAGTCCCCGGAGCCGTCGGCGGACGAGTCGCCCGACAACGAGAAGGAAGCGGCGGGCGGCGGGGACGCGGGCAAGAAGAGGAAGAGGAGGGTGCTCTTCTCCAAGGCGCAGACCTACGAGCTGGAGCGGCGGTTCCGGCAGCAGCGGTACCTGTCGGCGCCGGAGCGGGAGCACCTGGCCAGCCTGATCCGCCTCACCCCCACGCAGGTGAAGATCTGGTTCCAGAACCACCGCTACAAGATGAAGCGGGCGCGGGCCGAGAAAGGTATGGAAGTGACTCCTCTTCCCTCCCCGCGGCGGGTGGCCGTGCCGGTCTTAGTCAGGGACGGCAAGCCCTGCCACACGCTCAAAGCTCAGGACTTGGCAGCCGCGACTTTCCAGACGGGCATCCCCTTCTCGGCCTATAGCGCCCAGTCTCTCCAGCATATGCAATACAACGCGCAGTACAGCGCGGCCGGCAGCCCCCAGTACCCCACAGCGCACCACTTGGTACAGGCGCAGCAATGGACTTGGTGAGGGCTGCCGGGCAGCGCGCACACCCCGCACACGCCCCGAAAACGGAGGAAAACAGAAAAATAATAAACAGAGAGCGAGAGAGAGAGAGAGAGAGAAGGAGACAGACTGATGCTCCAAAAGTAAAAAATCGAAACTGCGGGGGAAGGAATGGAGAGGGAAACGCTATTATTATTATTATTATTATTGCTATTATTATTATTATTGCTATTATTATTATTATTATGTTTTTTTCCCTCTGCCGTTTCTTTTCCCCTCCATTTTTTGGGGGGGATTCGGTTTCATTTCGGGGGGAGGCGGGGGGTAAGGGAGGGGAGGTGTTTTTTGTGCGTCATTGTTTACAGAAATTTTTTGCGCCATTCAGAGTGGTCCTGTCTACCTACAACTAAAATAAAAGAGGAAAAGGGAGGGAGGGGGAGATCGTCAGAACTACAAAAAAAAGAAAAAAGAAAAAAAAGACAAAAAAAAATAAAGAATAAAACACCCCCCCGCTGCTCCTGTGATTTTGTGAGGAATGGGGAATTTTCCCCATGCCGTGCGTAGCACCCAAAAAGGGGAGCTCCATCTCTCCCTTTCGAGCACGATTGGCGGCCCCGACAGCTGCCAGCGGGGGTGGTTTTTACACCTTGTCGTGGTGGTTGTCGCTGTCTTGAGTTCGCTCTCTCCTCTTTGGGGGTCGCCTCAACTATTCCCGAGCGGAGGAAAAAGCCCCGCGGATGCTGAAACCCTCCTCGCTCCTTATGCATCCCCCTCACCCCGCCACGGGCTCTCCGCGATTTAACACAAATTTTAACTTTTTTTTTAAAAGCTGCGTTTCAAGAAAAAATAATAGAGAAGGAACCGATAACAACGACGGAAGGGTTTTGCGCGACTTCTCGKTGCGGCAGCGGCCGCGTCCCTGCATCACCCGGCCCAGCCCTGCGTGGAGCCGGCCGGGTCTCCAAGGGGGGACACAGCCGAGCAAGGCCCCACTCATCCCCCTCCACCCGCCGGACTTGTTCTTTTTTTTGGGGAAAAGCGTCTTTTTTGGGGGGAGACMAGTCAGTTTTATCCCGCCGCCAAAAAATGAGAGCGAGGAGAATTCGTATTCTCCTATACTCTGTCTGTGATTGCGCTTTTCTACACCCCAGTGCCCCCCACCGTGATGCTGAGTTTTGGGTACCAGCATCACCCCGGCGCTCCCTCCTCGGGCTGGGGGCCCTGCGGACGCGGGGAAGAGCGGAAACCTCGGGGTCAGCCCTCGGGGATGCGCGGGCGGCTCAGGCAGGGCAGGCGAAAGGGTTAACACAGGAGGAACCCCCCAAAAAAACAGAGGAGGGGGGAGAAGGGAGAGGCGAGGAGGGGCTGGGCGGCTCTGCCGAGGTGCAACGGGGACCGGCCCTGAGCCCGGTCGGGACGGACCGGCATAGCCCCAGCTCGGAGCTGGCTGCGGCAGAGCAGCGGCTCCTTCGCCCGCCCCTACAGATTTTCGGCTGGGAAAGATGCTTCAAAAAACGAAAACAAATCCAAACAGACTTTTTTGTCCGGAGCGATGGGGCCGGGACAGCGTCCACCCCGTCCCGCGGGGCTGAGCCGGGCCAGGACGGGGCAGTTCAGTGCCAAAGAGACGATCGGCACCGGGCCCGCAGCATCCCGCTCCCGCTAAATCTTCTTCCTGCAAAATCCCGGCCCGCAGCATCCCGGCCCCGCCGCTCCCGGCGCACATCTCCGCCCCAGCGCATCCTCCGCCGGCCACGGATCCCCGCACAGCCKCCGAGTCGCCTTTGGGATTTTTTATCTTTTTTGCACTTTTTTCCTTCCCTCTTTACCCGTCTCTCCTTCGCCCGCCTCCTATSCCCCAACTACCGAGGCTCCACAGCGGAGCAGCCGCTCCCGTTCCGCGGGGCAGCCGCTTCCAAACCCTGGGAAGCTCTGCTGCTGTCCCGGACCGGAGTGGGACACAGGATCAAGTGTCGGTTTTCCCTTCTCCGAGCCCGGCGAGCGAGCCAGGAGCGAAGATAAGGAAAATTGTCACTTTTTTTCTTCTTACTTACTTTTTTCATTTTCAATTCTTTTTCACCACTTTTTTTTTTTTTTTTCCTTTCCTTTTTGGTTCCCTCCGCCTTTCCCCTCGGGCTCTGCCGAGTCTATCAAACCAGTTGTGTGGCCCTAACCTCCGTGGCCTTATATCTGCCATGCTGCCGGGCCAGTCTATCTTTGCACAATATACAGTAGACTTCAGAGAGCAGCACAATGGGGGAGGCAGGGAGGTGAGCATGTTAGAGGCGTGCATATTAACGAGCCGCAGCCAAAGGAGCCAAAGGAACCGGCGAAAAACCGGGAGAGACGGTACGGGAGGGGKGGACGCCCTCCCTGCGCCTTCCCTGCCTTCGTCTTGGCTGTTTTTGGGGCTCGGCATTGATGCGGAGCGCGGAGTCAGGGAGAGGTGTCCTCCGCGTTTTGTTCGGGCTGTCACTTGCGCTCATTGTTCGGCATGTTCTACATGTTGTATCCCATATGGCCAGCTGGGCCTGGGACCCCTCACAAAACCCAAATTGTGCCCAGCTTTCAAACCCAGCATTGTTGTCTGTGAAAGGCAGGCGAATTAAAAATTCGTGCTATATCTATTCTGG
>NW_026623245.1:513158-600980 GCF_030028575.1 Malurus melanocephalus | reverse complement strand
AAAAAAAAAAAAAAAAAAAAAAAAAAAAAAAAAAAAAAAAAAAAAAAAAAAAAAAGAGGGGATGAAAAATAACGAAAAGAGGAAAAAAATTAAAAAGGAAAAAAGGTGAATAGAAAAACAAAAAGAAAGAAAAGGGGGCGGAAGGGAATAAGAAAATAGAAAACTAAAAGGGAAGAGGTAAAAGAAATAACGAAAAAGAAAAGCAAAAAAAAAAAGAAAGAAAAAAAAAGAGGAGAAAGGAAAAGGAAAATATAACAAAACAAAAGTGGAAAAAACCGAAGGAAAATAAAAGAATCTGAGAAAGGAAAAAAGGGAAAATAACGGGGGGAAAGGAAAATAGGGGAGAAAAAAGATAAAGAGGGGGGAGAAGCCCTCAGTTCCCCACCCTGGGCATTCTCCGCGCCCCAAGCAGGGCAGGGGACGCGCAGCGCTGCGTGGGTCCTTGCGGTGCCCGGAATTGCTCCGGGGCCGCAGAGCACGGACGAGGCTTCCCCGGGGTGGGGTCCGGCCCCTCCGCCCCCCGACAGCCCCGGCGARCTCCCGGCCCCCGGACAGGCTCTCTCTCCGCCGGAGCGGGGTTTGGTCGCCACACGGCTCGCGGGTCGCTATTTGGGGTACAAGCGGGCGGTGGAAGCTCAGCCCGAGTTTCAGGCCTCGCTCCGTTTCCCTTTCCCCCCAGTTTTCCCGGTTTTCTCCTCCGGCCGGATCTCCGGGACGCGCCGGTCTCCCCGTGATGGAGGGAGCCCCCTGAGCCAGGCGGTGACTTCCTCCCGTCCCCTATTGACTGTAGGGCTTAGGCGGCAGCGCTGTGGGTTTTTCGGGGCTTCTCGAGGAGCCGCTCAAGGGGAAGCTAAGCCAATATTTACCGACCATGAGGGCAATTCTCGGCGGTGTTTATTAAGGAGCCGGGGGGGGGGAGGGGGCGAAAGGGCTGCGGGGAAAGCCCCGGGGGGCGGCCCCGCGACGGTGCTGGAGGGCGAAAAGCGACCCGGGCGATGCTCCGGAAGATTTGCGCGGGCTACCCCGCGTTACCCCAGCCCAGAATCACCCCAATCTCACTGAAAAGCACCCCTGGAGAGSCTTCTTGCTTTGCATAAGGGGATGGGGTTGATTTTTTTTACTGAGGGACGTGTTTTCTGCGGACCCCCGAGCCMGCGGAGCGGCCGCGGGGAGGCAGCAGAGCCCCGCGCAGGCCGGAGCAGGACGGGGGGAGGCTGCGCTGCCCCTCCGCGCCCCCGGGGATGGCAGAGGGGGGTCCCCGAGGCGCTGGGTCCCTGTCCCCAAACCCTCCCCCCCACTGCCGCCAGGATGGCCGCGCGGCGGCGCTGCTGGATAAGGGACGCGCGGTCGGGGCCGCCCCCCGGGACCCCCGAGGGGAGGGGACCCTCACAGCCGCGCGGTGACACGGAAAAGAGGGACGGGCCGGGGGGTGGATGGGGAGAGCCTCGGGAGGCAGGGGACAGCCTCCTCCAGCACCYGCCTCGCCCCGCTGCGGGTGGAGCGGCCTCAGCCCTAAATCGAGGGCCCGGGGAACACGACTTTGAAATCAKGCACGGAGCTCAAGGCGTGACGAGATCTGTCCCCTGATGCCCATGGGGGGCAGGACACCTTGGGAGTAGGGACTCGTGCCATTCTTTCTGCCCCCAGCAGCCCCCCAGGAACCCATCTCTGGGACAAACAAGGTGTCCCCAAATGCCGGGCAGGGTTTGGTGCTCTGCAGTCGCCCTTCCCACACCAGAAGAACAAGCAAACCCACGGGCGAGGACAGCGTGGAGCTTCGGAGAGCTGGAGAGGAYGAGGCAGCGCACCCGCGGCTTCGTCCCAGCGCTGCCACCCCACGCAAAGCCAGGGGACGGTGACAGCTCCCTCCCAGCARTGGGGACACTGGGGACACTGCAGCCTGCACACCCAGAGGGTACGGAGCACCTGGGCATGAGCCTCGGACARCCCTGTGCTTCTCTCTCACCGGGTGATGCCTCACTAAATTTTGGGTTTAATTCAGTGCTGGCGAATCGACTGCACTAATTAATGGTAATTATATAGAAAATCAGGGACTCTGATAAGAGAGACACAGGAGAGACCCCTCCTTTCAGCTCCCCCACAGCCCCTGCAGGCAGCACCCTCCCTCCTTTCCTCTCTCCCTCTTTCACTTCTCACCCCTACCTCCACCTCCAATATTTAAATAATCAGCMGACTCAGGGAACCTGGGATGCTCCAGGTGCAAAGGACAAGCATTTGATAGGGGGAAAAAAAAAAAGAGGATTTAAAGTTACAGAGTGAGTTATGTTTTGAGTGCAGCACACTTTCCTCCACAGGACCCACAAATCACACCGAGACACAAAAATTAAAGTTTGTCTGAACACATTTTATTGGGTCATACAGAGGTTTGGGCAGTTTGAGTGGGGTGCATGCACCAGCCCCGAGTTCCACTAACACATTTGGGATTTAACCACCAGAAGTCACGTCCATGCTCTCAATAGAAAACATCGTGGATCTGTTGGAAAAATCCAAGAGYCTTGAATTGTTCCAGGTTCACTTGAACAAACAGTGCCTTGGTCTTGCCTTGGGATCTGCTGCGTTCTGTGGGATTTAGCCCCAGTTCAGGGAGAAAGTTGTCCACGAGATAAAAACTGCAAGAAACAAATTGTGTCAAATCATGCTGTCACTTGCCTCAGATCAGGTCTGACCGAACAGCCTCTACTATTTCAGGGAAAAAAAAMCCGATTTAAGAAGTGGCTGTGTCTCTGGATGTACAGGGATGGAGCTGTTCCTCCCCACAACCTGTGGGATCCATCTCTCTGGGCTTCTCCACACATATTCTTCAGGGAAGAGGTGCCTGAAGGAAAAGAGTTCATCTCTGGTTGTTCAAGACTGTTAAAAAAAAACAAAAACAAAACAAAACAAAAAAAAAAAAACCGGAAGATTTTCCCAGTCGTGGAACTTCCCAGCTGTTATCCAGACATCATTTTCCCCCTCTCCAGTTAAAGTTGTCCCACAAAAAGTCACTGACTCCCAAAAACARCCACACAGCATTCTTTACCCAAAATCAACCCAAGTGATTCAGCCTCAATAAAGTTTTGCTAAAAACGGCCTTAAACCCCTCAAATCCTCGGGGGTGTGTCTCCATCCTGTGCCACACCACGGAGGAGCTCTTGGCACCACATCCCCCAGGTAACACCAACTCCCAGCCCTCCTTTGTGCAGCCCCTCCCGGGGCTCCCCGGGGATGCAGCAGCTCTGGCCGGTGGCTTTGCTCATTCCTCTTCCTCCCTTCACAATTCCCGCGTTGCTCCAGTGGCTCGGGAAATGCAGCCTGCGCTGCGGTTTTCCTTCCACAGCCCGCACACCGAGCAGGAACGTGATGAATTCCGACAGCAGGGCAGGGATCAGACTGAAACATTTCAGAGAGAGCTGCAGAGAAGCGACCCCTGAGGTTCTTTCCCCAGGAATTTCCCCAAAAACCCCTCAGCAACTCAAGAAAAGCGTTTTTGGGGCCTCTTTGGCTGAGGCAGGGGTAAGGTACAGCCCATGGGGTGAGCCCAGGAGTAACCCAGGGAATCCTGAGTTGGCCTTGCTCTGCCCCTGGAGAGAGAGGAGATGCTGCTCCACGTTTATCCCGAGGGGTTTGGAATTCTCCCAGCAGGAGAACAGCCCTGGCTGGGCATCAGACCCAGCACAGGTGAGGAAGGGAAGGGACCAGTGGTGATCTCAGGCATAAACTCAGATCTGGGGAACCCACTGGTGGTCATCCATCGTGATCATCCCAGCCTGTGTGCACTCAGACATGCCAGATCCRTGGATTTACACACCTGTAGGAAGTGCTGGCAGTGCCAGGCATCACATCAAGCTCCTCCTGCCGCATTGCAGCCAGGATGAAACCCCTCATACAATCCCAAACACACAAAAAACCCCCAAAGATGAAAGCCTTAAAGGGCAAAACTCACTCCTGGCTTATGGGATGCTTTTTAAGTGATGGATAAATGCAGGACTTGCCTCTGATGTCCCTCTCAGAGTTAGGGAACAGCTGGATGAAACCCCATAACAAAAGGGTGTTGTCATTAACGGTGACTTTGGGGTGGCAGCTGTTTGCTGTGGGTTTCAGACAGCTCCTCTCACGTGAGGCCACTCCAAATTCCCTGTTACAGGGGAAAAAAGGCAATGGAAACATCCCCAGCTTTTTGTGTCTCAGTTGTCTTAAGGGAAGTGATTCTGAACAAGGTGAAAATAAAACTCAAGCCAGAGCCATCAAAGAGYAAATCGAGCTGGTTGTGGTGAGAAGGGAGGAAGAGAGGGAGGAATGGTCACTCCATGTGTACCMAATCCCTTCCTGGGSTATCCTGGAGCATCCCACACTCAGGAACTCCGAACCCTCCTTCCCATATAAACGCTTGAGAAAAAGAAACCACTAAAAGGATCCCACTGTGTATCTAAACAGACAGCAGAATGGTCATATTGAAAGTAATTTTGCCCTAGTGCAGTCCAGGACATTCAGGATTTTTTTTTTATTCCTCTCCCTTCCTGTTGAACCCAGCAAATAATAGACCCCTGTTATTAAAGAGCAGTCCCAGCGCTGTGTGGTTGTGTCTGACAGACTCCTGGTCAAACCTTGGCCTGTCCAAAGCCACTCTGCAACAAACCAGCGGCTCCCAGCTGGGCCACAGAGTCACAGCATCAAAATATTGTCACCTCTTGCGCCACCATAAGTGTTCAGAAGGAGTGGTGTGGCAGTGGGATAATAGTTCTGGGAAAACCCACACCAAGCTCCATCTATCCTGGCATGGGTGGGTGCCACTCCAGCTGATCCAGAGGCACCACTTCACCTCATTTGCCTTTGGAAGACTTTGACTTTGGAAAATGTGTTGTTTTTTTTTCCTGGGTCCGCCGACATCTGTAATGGGATAAATCAACTCAGCGGCATGCCTGAAGCCATCTGGCCTGACACATCATCAGGTTTTTACCACTGGCATAAAGAAAATAATAAATTAGCCCGGATTTTCCATGTGGCTGTTGCCATTGTGCCAGGAATCAGGCAGGAATTCAGRAGCAATTCCTGTTTAACTCCATCTCTGTATCCCAAAGCCAGGTTCTGCTCACGTTTTGAGCCAGGTGAGGATGCAGAACCTACCYGAGTTTGGGGTTTTCCTGCCCCAGCTCTGTCACCGAGGAGCTGAAGAACCTTGCTGTTCCTTCTCCTCATTTCATTGATGATAACCATTAATTACCARTCAGGAGGAATTCCACACATGTCCTTCCGCCAGCTCCTGCCCCAGATCACCACCAGGGACAGCGGGGACCTCTCCTGTGCCCCAAACAAACACTAATTATGCCCCTAAATACTCRGCCTCTCCTTCCTCCAGCTCGACTTTACAGGCACACAGCAGCTTTTCTCCTTGCCATCAATAATTCATGGGCCACTCCAGATAGCCATCGAATAGATAATCAAATTAAATTAACATATCTTGAGGTTTGTAACCCAAGGTTTGCTGCCTCAGCCCTCGGGATGCCTGCCTCTGTTTGGGTTGCTGCTTAATCGCTGCACAATCTTTGTTTTGGCTTGGCTGTGTGTGAGGAGAGATTTATTCCGTCCCATCTGGCTGCAGCGTGGGAGTCAGCAGAGGGGAAAAGCCACCCTTAACTCCTCCACTGGCGGCCTTAGGGATCTTTGGGAATGAGCACCATGGTGGAGGGGCTRAAACAAATCCAGRTCCCTGGTTTGACATGTTGTTTWTCCATATCGCYRRTTTTCGAKGAATGACTCCCACCACTCCAGGCTTCTCTYGTCCCTTGAGCTGCCTGCACAAACYCACGCAGCTCTCAGAGGGAACTGCGGTCAGMGCAGCCCCAGCTTTGTCTGTGCCCCTCCAAGGCCCAAAAAATAACCACAAGGGTTTTGTCTGGCTTTATTTGGGATGATTTCAGCATCACTTGGTGCAGCTCCTGCGGGAATTGAGAGGAACAAGGATCCCGCTGTGCTCCGTGTGCCACACTCGAAGCCCATCAAAGCCAGCGCCAGCCTGAAGGAGCCTCGACGCCCACTGGAAAAACTCCCAGAGACTTCAGGAGACTCTGAATCAGGCGCTCCAAGGAGGATCAGCCACGCTGGCRGTGACAGGCTCCGTGTTTAGCAGCGTTTGGAGATGGAACAAGGAGTTCTGAGAAGCCACAGAGGCGGCAAAACGAAATATCAACAACAAACCTCGACACCATCGTCTGCCATCGARTGTGAAACAAGTGGAGAGAGCACCAAGAACTTCCCAGACCTGCCCTGAAAACACTGGGATTAGGGAGGGTAAGGGCAGAGAACCCATACATGGAGATGGGTTTGCCACAACTCAGGCATGGAGCAGGGAGAAACAATTTTTCCCCAAGAGGGAATAACGGGAACAGGGAGAACGTCAGCCCATCCCACCCCATCCCACCCCCACCTGCTGGGTGCAGCACAAAGGAGGAACCAGCCCCAAAACAACAAAGAGCAGCAGGGCAGGTGCCCCAATGCATCCTCCCAAGGGACCAGCACCTTTCTCGCATGGTTTGCATCCAGAAAACTGCCTGGAAAACCTCTTATCCTTGGAATGCTTGCATGGGGTCTCCAGCCAGCACCTGGATTGGGAAACAAAGAGACAGTTTCAGAGTTATTTGTAAGAAGGAAAAAGCAGCTGCCATCAGAAGAGGATTCATGGGCAACAGTGGCACGGGAGGAGCAGTTTTATCCCTCGGGTGGTGTCTGAGGCCCCAAGGTTTGTGTTTCTGGTAATTCCCRGCATTCATTGAGCAACAGTTGCTCCATGAGACCATTCCCAGGCTCTGAGCAGAACAGATCCTAATTGCCAGAGAGACGCTTTTCCTCCCTATCTCTGGATCCCTGCTCAGTGGTTTCTGCGCTCGGAAAACTGCAGCTCTCTCCTGAYTAAGTGCTTAATTGTGGCCAGAGCTTTTCCAAGTGTCTTCAGCCCTGAGCTGGAGTTCCACTTCAAACACGTGCTGTTATTGACTTCCTTATCCATTTCCTCCCAGGGAATGCCTTCCAAAGGGTGCCTGAGGGGCCTTGGCTCATCCCTGCTCCACAGGGATCYGAGTGGAGAGCAGGGTGCACTGARAGRAAGAGAGCACTCCCTAACTTGTCCAGRTGTTTTCCTTCAAGAAGAACCCAGGTGAAAACAAAGGAATTTACCCCTGATTTGAAGCAGGTTCCTCTCCCCGGAAATATTCAAGGAAAGTTTTGGGCACCTTCATTCTACCTGAGGCAGTTCCCACCTGTGAACTCTCCAGGATCAGCCACAGCTCCCCAGAAAGTTTCCAAAAGCTGTGGTGAAAGTATGAGGTTAAAATCTATGGAGACCTTGCGATGGTGACACCAACCCCCATTCAAAGCTGCTTAATCGTTAATGGAATAATATTTCCATCCGTTGTAGATGAGAAAAGATAATTACTTGCGGGGTTTAAGAACCAAATGTGTTGATCCAAATGTAATCTCGGTGTTTTAGCATCTGATTATTACATCAGAAACACAAATGTCAGCGGGCTGCAGCAACCGAGTTGTCAGAAGGGAGAAAAAGAGACGTGTGACTTAAATTACACGCCAGAGGGAGAACAGAYGCCGCCAAGGGACTTTTAACTGGAKTTAATTAAAAATATTCTGCTTCCCAAAAAGCATTTTGGGAGCTGAGAACGTGTGTTTTTCCTCGGTGATCTTTCTGCTACTCCCAGAGCAAGGGACAGTCAGAGGAGACAGACGCGGGTCGTTTCTGTCCCCTGCTCACCCAAACCAGGGATACAGATCCCAAATGGCTCATTCCTCACAGGGAGGAATGTCCAGAGGAGCTTTACACACTGAGGATGCTTTGATGCTCCTGTTCTGGATCTTGTTTCCACAATCCAGCTGGCACCTGGCTCTGGCATCTTCTGTCATCTCCCTGAGCCCAGCCGGGCCTGTTTGTCCCTCCTGTCCCCAACCTTCTCTAACCAACCTGGCACAGGACAGCTTTCCTTCCCTTTCCAGCCCAGCCCAGTCCAGTGCCAAACCAACCCAGAACTTGTACCAGCAGCCCATCCTCGGGGCAGTTGAGACAGGAATCTCCATTTTCCAGGAAGAGATCCCTATCCCAAAAGCACCCAGCACCCACCGGGATCAGGGTGTGATGTTAACACGAGCGTGCTGCAACAGTCGACTCAAACTGTCGTGATTTGCTGCTAAACAAAGCCCTCRCCTCGATTCCTCAGCCAAGTTCAAGTTCCCAGCAGGCTGATCACTCCCCCCCACCCCCCAGCATCCCTGAAGCACCCACTGCCGTATGGAATTTTATTAAATTGCCAGCACAGGCGGCCGTTCAAAGTTTGTGCAGCTCGACGCGATCGACRACAGCAAAACACGGAAATAAAGGAAGGGGGAGGGGGGGCACCCCTGTTTGTTAAGGCTTTTTCTTCTCCCTTTTGAATAAAATGTCAACTCCATTATATAGATGTCAACTCCATTACTGTAACGCTCCTGTGGCAGCCTCAACACGGAACTATCTGCTAATAAAACGACTTTCTCGCAGGGGGATCAGAGGGCAAGTTACCTGCTGGAGGTTCCAATCTGGTTAAGAAAATTCCTGTTTATCCCCGCAGGCACAATCACCATTTCCATTATTCTGGTTTTCCTCATCGTCTTTGTCGGTCCCAAAATAAAAACCCGCTCTTTATCCTGATGAGCCTGCTCTGGTCACGGACCTGTCCTTGTTAGGGAAGGCAGAAAATGGGGACAACAGAGCCTGGTGTGCTGTGGAAAAAAAAAAAAAAAAAAATCTGTGTTAGAATCATGGAATGGTTTGGGATTGAAGGCACCTGAAAGATCATCTGGTTCCAACAGCAACAAAGGCAGGAGAAACAGAGGAGCAGCCGCCCCAGGGTCCTGCTCCAGGGGATGTGCTGCCCAACCCTCTGAGGAGGTTTTGGGGGGCAAATGCCCCCCAAAAGCAGCAAGATCTGCCCACAGGCAGAAGRCACCATAAGCACCACCCCAGGAGCACTTCCAGTGAAGCCCCTGAAGGGCTTTGGAAGATTCATGTAAAACCAGGATACAATTTGGGGACGTGAAACTGGGGGCTCCCATCCCTCCACAGCCSCTTTGGAATCACAATTCTGTTTTTAAAAAGGTGGGGAAGCCCCTGAGCCTCACCAGGCAGTGGCTGCGAGAGGCCAGGGCTCCTCCCTCACTCTCCGGCTCGCTGGCTGCTCGCAGCCCCACACAGACAAAGATGAGCACACATTTAGACAAGAATAAAGAAACCCATTCCACGACGGGAGTTGTTTAGATAATTGATTTCCCTTGGACTTACAAGCACTAAATAACACCCAGCGAGCCGCATCTCCCAGATAACCTTTTCCTTCAAATCTCTCTTCCAAAGGATTGGCCTTTGACAGAGGCGTCTTTCAGAGTGCGGCTCCAGCCGGCTCCGAGGCAGCTCGTAGGTAAGACCTCGCCGAGAGGAGGCCGTGACGATTCCTCAAGCAATTATTTCTCCTCGGTACCCTTTGCATAGAGAGAGCTCATTAAGTGGCTGCCCGGTTCCCGGCTCCGCGGCGCAGAGCCGAGCGGCACAAATGCCATCATTAATGAGCGGCTCAGCGCCACCACGGACACGGCAAAGGTGCCGGCGACATTCCAGCGGCAGGACCGCCACGCCAGAGCCCCCGCGGGGTGGGGACATTCCGTGGGTCAGGCACAGGGGGAGATCTGGCTCGGACAGCAGCAGGAATTGCTTCAGGGAAAGGGTGGGCAGGAGYTGGAAGCGCCCAGGGAGGTTTGGAGTCGCCGTCCCTGGAGGTGTCCKWGGATGTGGCGCTCAGMGCTCCGGGCTGGGGACAAGGTGGGCGTCAGGCACAGCTYGGACTCGATGGAGGGATTTTCCCATGGAGGGATTTTCCAGCCTCACTGGTTCTGTGGTCACACTGCAGGGCCCCAAGTGTGGGAAGCCCAGCTGGAATCACAGAGAAATGAGGAATAATCTGCTGTGTCCCCCTGTGGAGCTGAGCWGGGACTGCCCACACCAGGCAGGAATTGTCCCTGTCCCACCACAGGCTCTGCTCCTGGCCCTGCTGTTTTCCAGAGACATCCACRCCCCCTCTCCMCCATCCATCAGGAYCTTCCATTCCCCYATTTTTCAGTGAGYGTGACCCTGCTGGTGGCCACCASGCAGSTCCCAGCCCCCTCCCAGCCCACCTGGCCATGGGGACAGGGATGTGTTTGGCACAGAGACCCAAAGCTGTCACACAGACCTGAAGGTGTCACTCGCCTCCCATGGGCAACAGTTCCTTCCCAGGGATGGAAAAGGGGCTCAGCAGCATGGAATTCCAAGCTTCTCCATGGAACAAGGCAGACAGAGTAGGGGTTAGACCGAGCATCCCTAGCACCAGACCTGCCACACAAATTAAAAACAAACCAATTAAAGTCATCAGGGCTGGCTCCTGGCAAGAGCARAATCCCAAGGACTCCCTGAGAAGACCCTCAGCCCTACCCTTGACCCCTGAGGAGATGGTCCCAGTGCTGGTGGGCACTGGAAATTGTATCCCCCATATCTGGAGCCCAGCATGGGACAGATCCCCATGGGACACCTCAAACTCTGCCTTGATGCCCACGTCAAGCCCTATTCCTACACWGCACAATGGAGCAGCCCCAAAAACAAATAATCCCAGAGGTCAGGCATGATTCTCTCCCTGAACAGCCCAAGGGCTCCAGAACAGGGCAGATTCCTGTTGGAAAACAGGAGGGAGAACTTACAGGCACCCGTGTCTCTGTCCACCCTTGGCTCCCTCAGCTCTGCTCCCTTCCCCATGGGAAATGTTCAGGAGGGAAGAGCAAAAAGTAGGATGAAACCCCTCAGCCCTGCATCCATTTGGGATCACCYCAGTGCCAGGGCCAGGCTTTGCCAGGCAGGGAAGGCAGCACCACCGCCTGAGCCCCATTTGGGTTATTGAAATGCCACTCGTGCCTTGCAGAGCCAACTCCATGGTGACAAACAGCGCCGGGGGAGCTGTGACACCAGCGGGTCAGAGCCGGCACRGCAGCACGGGGAGGGAACAATGAGCTGGAGCAGGAACCGGGGCTGTGGGAAAAAGGATGGCCTTGACGAGGAGAAAACACACGGCGCACGGGAGAAGGTCCTTAACTTTAGTTTCYTCTTTTTTTACCCAAACCAAGTCTTTCATTAACACCATCTGGGAGAGGCCAGCACCTCTCCAGCATCTGCCTGAGGGCTTTGTTCAAGTGAGAAACTTCTCCGCTGTTTTTCCAGGCATGGAGTATCCCAGCACTTCAATGGGATGTTCCCAGAGATTCTTTCCCCCCAAATGTTGACTTCTCCAGGTGRCAGCCCCAAAACAGCTGCTTGGTTATGTCCATCAGTCATGAGGGACCGTGCACTGCAGAGTTCCACCTGGGAATGCTGCTCCTCACAATAGAGCAGCCTATTGCCACACCTGGGAAGGCATCAGCAGGACACTCATCCTGTCCCAGCTTCCCACAGCCTGGAGGAAATTTCCCTGTGGAACGGCTTTAGATCCAGGAGGAGGTGGCTACAGCAACAGGGATTTCCGTGGCGGGAGCCTGGGAGATGCCTCCCCCCACCTGTGCTCATCTGAGAGCAGAACTTGTCTCCTTTGGGGTCACATCCTCCATAAATCCGGTTTGACTGACTCTTTCTGACTCAGTCTCATCCTGATCTGTTATTCCCAGCTCTGGGCATTCACCATCCAGGATCTGGATCACCTCCATACAAGGCTGCCCCACATATCCTGAGATCCACACCACAGCCTCCCTGGGTCCCTCAATCAGATTTAAAGGATGTTTGTGTGGAATTTCTCCGACCTGAGTGGGCTACTCCAGCACCTGGAGCTGTTGGCAGTATCCAAGAGTGCCAGGAGGAGTCGATACCCGACCATGGATGCTCTGGGAGTGCTGGAGAAGTCCAGCAGCACAAGGGGCTGAAGCTCAGGGAGCCTTGGCCAGGTCGTGTTTTGAGGTGATCCCATGGCAGGACTGGCTGGGTCCTGTTTTGAGGTGATCCCATGGCAGGACTGGCTGGGTCCTGTTTTGAGGTGATCCCATGGCAGGACTGGCTGTCACACCACAGCTCCCACGGGTTTATCCCAGTGGGAAAATGCTGTGTCTGGGCTCTGGCTCCTGCTCCAGGGACAGCAGCAAGCCCTGAAGCTGCTCCTCAGCTGCCAATGGCAGGGGGATAAACATCCCTAAATCCAGGTTGAWCYYCWCAGCTGCACACCAYCSATGAGCGAAGCTCCCTGGACCATCYTCCCTGGGAAATGACACATTCCCTATTCCCTTCTCACATTCTGCACCCATCAGACATGATCCTGCTCCAACAGGGTTGTACAGAAAAGAGGGATGGATTTTTCCTCCAAAAGAGGGGATTTTCCTTCACTTTGGTGTTCCAGGGCCCCGACTCACCACACTTACTTCTAACTGTACACGGAATATTGCTCTGACTTAAAAAGTCATGAAGAATATCCTTCAGGAAGTATCTCTACTTCACAAATTCATCACACTGTGTCTAAATCTAACCCAAATTGAGGTTTTTCATCATTTTATTTTCCCTTTTCCCAGGAAAACCCATGTGCTTTGTCTGAGGGTTTGTGTGACTCCAGCTCTGTCAGGAAATGAACTTCCTGACTGGGCACAGGCAGCCTCTGGCCCTTCCATCCTCCCTGCCAGCACAGGGATCTCTCCTGGGTGGCAGAGGCAGGGCCAAAACTCACCCCAAGTCCGCAGCAGCAGCACAGTGTCCCACACATGCACTGAATCCATTGCCAGGGAGCATGGAAACATTGGAAAACCCTGGAAGCACTCCAGACCAGGTTGGATGGGGCCCTGGCACCCAAATCTGGTGCTGGCATCCCTGCCCACCGAAACAAGATGGTCCTTTATGTCACTTTMATCCYAAACCAGTCAGGATTTTCCATGGCRATCCATCTGCCCRTGCCAAGMGTAGCCCAGRCCAGGTACAAGCCATGGAAAAACATCCGTGTCCCATGTCCATTCCAAAGGACCAGTTACAAGCAGCACACACCAGGAGGGAATTGTAACCAGCAACAGAACCTGGGAATAACTCGAGAGCCCGGATTTTTCCGGCGTTCCCTCACACACACTGCAGCAACAGCAAAAGCCAGCCTTGTTATTCCCACTAATTAAACCAGGAAAACAATATGGAATGGAAAACACCATCCCAACAAAGGGAGCTGGGGCAGCAGGCCCAGCACAAAAGAGCCGGTGGCACACGCTTCTGCCAGGCAGGAACGGGGCAGGGATCAGGGATCAGGGATCCGGGCACGGAGTGCTGCTGTGCCAGATAAATATTTACAACCTGCTMTCTGAGGGAGAGCTGGAGGAGATGCCACAGGAATATCACACAGCCCTGGAATATTTTTTGCCTCCTCAATAATTAAGAAAACCTTAAAAGCAGCTCTGGGATATTTCRCTTTCCTGCTGCCCACACCGGAGCCAGCTCTGCTCCCATTCACACATCTTTCTGTTCCCAGAAACTTTTCCCAGCTGGATCTGAGGACACAAGCCTGGGATTGTGGTGGATGGAAACATCCCCTCCCACAGGCAGGAGGAAAGCTGGCTCGTCCTTCCTCTGTCACCCACACCCACACCTGGGTTTGGAGGGATGCACAGCCAGGTGAGGTGACAGGCACTGCCCCTGGCTGCCAGGGGGCAGGGGACAGGCACAGCCAGCCACAGGAACCTGCAAGGGAATGGGATGGAGAATCCGGGATTTGGGGGGGATTTCAGCCCAAAGCAGCATCCTACCTGCTGCGAGTGCCGGGAAAGAGCCCCAAAGGAACATCCATCGCAAGCAGGAATTCCAGGGAAGGGTGCGTGAGACCAATGCAGGGGTTTTATCCCAAAAAAATAGCGTAAAGAAAACCTGCAGGACAAGGATAGACATAACGCCGCGGCAGTTATCACCAGGTGAAGAAGGGCAGGGAACCTTAAGGGTGCACAGGGAGAGTAACAACCCCCAAAACCTGACCGCGGGGTAAGCCACCCCCCAAACTTGCCACAAGGTCTCCTGGTGCGGCCCTGCCACCGCCGGGCATTCCTGCTGGCATTCCTGCCCGGCATTCCTGCCGCCGGCACTGACCCCCGGAGCCAAKCCCCGGCCCGCGGTTCCTCCTGAAGGGTTTGATTTCCCGTGGCGAGGGAGAGGCGGCGGCCGCAGGAGCGGCGGTGTCCCTGCGCCGGGTTAATTTCTTGCCTCGCCTGTGAACAGCCCATTTAGCGCCACTTCAAACTCCTAATTCCGGGCTTTGCGTGGAAATGGTTTTAGAGTGCGCTGGAACCCCCGGGTTCCTTTTCCAATCTCGCGACGTCTTCAGAAAGCAATTCCTTAAGCCTCCGTTTCCGAGACCCTTTTAATCTCTGCAAATTATTGGTGAGAGCTGAATCGAGGCAAACTGCCACCGCAGCGCTGTCACTGCGCAAAGAGCGGCTGTCGCCGATTATTTAGAGGAAACCATCGCTTTTGGGGCGAGAAATAAATTAGCATTTATACTGGATTATTGAAAAACGCCCCCCAAAAATCAGCCTCCATCTCCGTGTCAATTGTGCCTCACCGAGGTCAACACCTCCGCTGTGACAGGCACGGGCTCACWCAGCAAAGGACAACTTACGTGTGGAAATGAGCCCCAAATGTGTCATTATTATCAGGGAGACAAGCCGGGCTCGGAAATAACATCTGCACTCCTGGAAATAACATCTGCACAGCCCGGGATCAGGGCGACCTTCTGCGGAATGGGGGTAATCAGGGAGCGAGGAAAATCATTCCCAAAAATTAAAACCCAAGAGTTTGGCTTCTTGAGTCCGTGCTGTCACATCTCCTACATTTTCTACGTGATTTTTTAAATTTTTTTTTCTTTTCACTTGGAATCTACAGTTTGATCTTCCCAGGATAGGGAAGGATGCAGTCCAATTTTGTGTGGCCCCTCCAGGTGATGGAGGATTAGGTCAGAAAAGCAGACATTCTGTAAGCGAGGAGAGTTTCAAATAGCACTGGTTTTATGTTTTGTTTTGTTTTATTTTGCTTTATTTTTGGGTTTTTTTTTGTGAGATATTTGCTACATCAGTATGATTTTCGTTACACCCACGAGCGAAATGAAACCTCTTTCSCTCACAAAATCCAGTCCCTGAAGTTGAATCAGAACAAAGGAGCACACTGGGTTTCTGCCAGAACCAAGAAGCAAAAGGAAAAACTGCCTAGGTCCTTCATTTTAGTGTTTGGTCTTGACCCTGCCAAAAGTCTCTATCCCAGAGAAGTCTGGGAAAGGCAAAAACCTTCATTGCACTGCTACACTTTTAATCCAAAACATCATTTTACTGATGTGGGAAAAAATCCAGGGTGTTTTAAGTGCAAAATGGCCATGGGRGGTTTCATTGGCTGCCTTTCTACCAGCTCCCTCCGGGCTGTGCTTCCCTTTGGGATCTGTAAGGGGATGCAGGGATGCCTCTGCTCCCAGGATAAGGACACGGGCTGTCCCAGCAGGCAGGGACCTGGCTCAGCCCCTGCTGTGCCCCAGGGACCCGCTCCAGCCCTCAAGAACCTGTCCCAGCCCAGCTCCACCCTGCTCCTCATCCCAGCTCCGCCAGCAGGAGTTGGGGGCAGCCGTGGAGTTCAGGGTCCTTTTCCCCCTGGCTGTCCCTTCCCGGGCTGCTGTGCCAGAGCACACTCGCTGTGTTTCACTCCTTGTGTCCAACGTTTCCAGCTCAAGGCCCTGGTGTGGAAGCAGAGGCTGCAGGTGCTGGTGCTACACCTGTCACCTGAATCCCTACGAAACTTTGCCTGTGCCACGTCTCCAAATTCCGGGTGATAGGGCTAGTCTGACGCAAACAGAGCCAGTCCCACTCAGCCCTTTGCCTTATTTCTGCCTGTTTTGTCACCAAAGTAGCACTGGGGCTGTGGTGAGATCCCAAACTGCCCCAGTGGCTTGCAGGGAATCATCCCTCCAGAAGCAGACTCTCCCTTCCCAGAGGGGAGCAGGGGCACCATTCTCTGCTTGTCCGTCCATCCATCCATCCATCCATCCATCCATCCATCCATCCATCCATCCATCCATCCATCCATCCATCCATCCATCCATCCATCCATCCATCCATCCATCATCCATCCATCCATCCCTTCCCAGGGCAGGGTTCCTGCTTTGCCAAGCTGCAGGTTGATGCCAGGGTTCTCTCGCTGCAGGGCTGGGCGGGGTCCCCGCCTCCTCCTGCCAGGCCGGGAGGTTCCATCCAGCCTGATCCCCCTCTGGAGAGCCCCGACCTGCCCCAACAGCACGAGGCCACCTCCATGTCCRGGGAGAATGGAGATTTCAGCAGCTCCTTCCTGCTGTGTGATTCCCAGAAAGGAGGGGACCTGCCCAGAAGGGATGGGAAACTCCAGATGACAAAACAAACCAAAATAAAATGTAACTATCAGCCTTCGGAGGAAGACTGGTGAAGGACAAGCTGGGCTCAGACACCGCTCAGCAGCTCACCAGTGGTGACACTGGAGGGCACTGGGGGCTGTGCTGGGGTCCCAATTCCAGGGACAGAGCTGTGTCCCTCCCCAGGTGCCCTGAGGGCCAGGGGGTGCCCACCCGTGGGCAGGGATGTCAGAAGCCCCTCTGCTGCTCCCACAGTGATAGAGGCTCTTTTTTTTGTTTCTTTTTTTTTTTTTTTTTTAAGCAGGGGAGGGGGCAAGAGGTGCAGGGAAAAACTGTGGAGCTGACAGAAATTCTGCCCGAATGTTGGGAAGATTGCAGCTGAATGCAACTGGCAGGAAGGGGGSATTTGGGTGGCGATGCATGGAGATTCGGGACCCATTTAACTCCTGACCTGGGTGTCCGACTTCCAGCGGGGAGCACAAACTTTAAAAAGCAGTCCTCTCTCCCATCTTTAATTTTTAACGATCACCACAGAACTGCAGGCACTTTTCCTCCAAAGAAATCCAAAGAGATCGGGAAAAAGAAGGAATTTGAGAAGAGAAAGCTCCAGTCTGGAGAGCGCGGGRCACCCCTGACCTCAGCCACTCGCAGAGTGGTTTTGGGGGGTGGCCAGGCAGCAAACATCGGGGGCAGCCCCGAAGGGGGTGCCAGCCCGGAAGGGAGGCGCGGGTGCTTCTCATTGCACGCATCGGGTTTGATCAATTCGTGGGGAAGGCACAGCCCCGGGGTGACCCCCGGCACTGCCCGAGCGCGGCCGGATGCGCACCCAGCGCATCTCCCCGCCACAGACACGCAGGGCTCCGCCCGCCCCGTCGCGGCGGTGCCCGGTCTGGGGGAGCTGGGGAAAGTTTGGCCGCAGGGTCTGGCTGCGTCCCGTCCCGTCCTCTCAGCCCGGCAGAGATCCTGCTCAGCTCCCCCCGCCCCGGGAGCGTTACCACGGACGGGCCGGAGCCCCGCAGCCACTGCCCCCGACGGGCGCGGGGTACCTGGGCGGGAGCCCCGCAGCCGCTTCCCGGGGCGGGGGGAGCGCGTCCCGCAGTCGGCCCGGTCCCCGCCCGTGTGCTCGGGCTGCCCAGGGAGCGGCTTTCGTTGTGACCAAACCAACGAACAAACGAACAACGAGCGAAAAAAACCCCAAAACACAACCGCAAACGAAGCATCARCCCTAAAGGGGCCCCAGTGTCGCTTGGGTCCCCGCCGGTCCCGTACCCCGCTGCAGCGACTCCGAGGGACCGGGACCGGGAGAGGGGAGAAGGTTACCCGGCTCCTGCCGTCGGGGCCGGGGCCGCCGCGCCGCCCCGGGACGCTTTGCCCGGGGCTCGCCGCGCAGCGTGGGGAGGGGATCGGGGAAACGGGCAGGTACTTACGGGCGAGGGCGGCGGGGCCAGGGCCTCTCGGAGCCGTTCCGGCGCTGCCCCGGGGTGGCCGGGCTTAAGAGCCGTCGGGCGGGCGCAGGACAATGGCCGGGAGGAGGGGGCCGGGGCCGGGGGGCGGCGGGAGGCGGGGAGGGGCCGGGGCCGCCCGCCGCCGCTCCGCCCCCCCGCGTCTGGCGTAAACCCGGCGCCGGGCTAAAAGAACCGGCGAGCTACCGGCGCCCGGGGCTGGTGGCCGCCGCCGCGGACGGCTCGCCGGTGCCGGCGGCAGCGCCCGGCCCGGCCCCCCCCCCGTCGAGTCCCGCCCCGCCACGCCATGTCGCTGAGCCCCAAGCACACGACGCCCTTCTCGGTCACCGACATCCTCAGCCCGATGGAGGAGAGCTACAAGAAGTTCGGCGGCATGGACGGGGCGGGCGGGCTGGGCGCGCCCCTCGGGCCCTACCGCCAGGCGCCCGTGCCCCCCGCCGCCGCCGCCGTCCCGCAGCACGTCCCCGCGGGCGCGGCCGCCTACCACATGCCCCACGGCGTCTCGCAGTTCCCGCACGGCGCCGTCGGGGGCTACTGCAACGGCGGGCTGGGCAACGTGGGCGAGCTGCCCGCCTACCCCGAGGGGATGCGGGGCGGCGCGGCGGCGAGCGGCGGCTGGTACGGGCCCGGCGGCGACCCCCGCTACTCCAGCAGTAAGTGCGGGCGCGGGGTGCGCGGTGGAGGGGGGCGGCCGGGCGGGGGGAACCGCGGCCCCGACGGGGCGGCCGCCGGCGCTGAGCCGCCTGTGCCGCTCAGTCTCCAGGTTCATGGGCCCGTCGGCGGGGATGAACGTGGCCGGCATGGGCGGCCTGAGCGGCATCGCCGAGGGCGCCAAGGCCATCGTGCCGCTGCACGCGGCCCCGCGGAGGAAGAGGAGGGTGCTCTTCTCCCAGGCGCAGGTCTACGAGCTGGAGCGGCGCTTCAAGCAGCAGAAGTACCTGTCGGCGCCGGAGCGGGAGCACCTGGCCAGCCTGATCCACCTCACCCCCACGCAGGTGAAGATCTGGTTCCAGAACCACCGCTACAAGATGAAGCGCCAGGCCAAGGACAAGGCGGCCGCCCAGCAGTTGCACCCCGACGGCGGCGGCGGCGGCGGCGGCAGCATCTGCCAGCAGCCCTCGCCGCGTCGGGTGGCCGTGCCGGTGCTGGTGAAGGACGGCAAACCCTGCCCGCCGCCGGGCAGCGGCACCCCGGCCCCCGGGCAAGCCACCCCCGCTCCCCCGGCCGCCGCGCCGGCCGCCCCCGCCGCGCACCCGCACCCCGGCTCGCTGGGGCAGGCGGCTGACCTGGAGGAGCTGTCGCCCAGCCCGCCGGCGTTGCACGGCCCCCTGGACTCGGCCGGCGCCGACTACAACGGTGGCATGGTCAGCCCCAACCTGCTCTACGGCAGGACGTGGTAATCGGTGCGTCCCGTGTGTTCCCCCCCGACAGCCCCGCTCCTCCGGCACCGGACGCTCCCGGCCCCGACGGCCGCCGCCCCGGCGTGGCCGGTGCCCGCGGGAATCGCCGACGGCCGCCCTACCCCCGGTCCCCTCCTGGCCTCCCTTCGAGTTTTTTTAAGTCTCTCCGGTTTTCGGACAAACAGCCCCGACAGCAGCCGCGAGTGCTTGTGTGTGAGTGCGGGTGGGTGTGCGTGGGGTGTGTGCGTTTGTATGCACGCGTGTTCGCGGCTCCGTGTCCCGTCCGCCTTCGAGCCGCCGCATCCCGTCCGAGGGCTCCTCCCGACGGGGCGGGGGCAGCCGGGGCAGCGCGGGSTTCAGCTCCCGGCCCGACCGCGGTCTCCGGCGGCAGCGGAGCCCGGGAGCCCCGGCGTGTACCGCGACAGCGCCGCGGAGCGCCACAATAAACCTTCTGAAGCGCAACTTATCTCGGCAGAATTAATTTCAGGGGGGTGCCCCGAAGTGCGATTCCGTTCTTATCCCCATCGGAGGTAAATTGAATCGCAGCTCGAGGCGGSAGCCGTGTCAGAAGAGCTCTGGAGCGCCGGTGCTCAGATTTAGGGGGAAAACCCTTTTTTTCTCGTTGTTGTAATTAAATATCGCCCAGTTAATGAATGTCCGCGCGTGGACGGGGCGCGCGTCCCGCGGAACCGCCACAGCCCCCGGCCCTTCGCTCAGCTCCCGACGAGCTCCGAGACCTGCGGAGGTGACGAGAGCCCGGGGATTCCCGGGGCTGGACCCCGCTTCCCGCTGGGATCGGGCCCCGCAGCAGCCGGGGCCAGAGGATGCGCCACGCCGGAGCGGAGTTTATCCCCGCGCCGCTTCCCGAGGAAATACCGCACATCGGGAAACACTCGTCGGGACTTTCCGGCAATTTTTCTTTCTTTTATTTTTCTTTCTTTTGTTTTTCTTTTTTTTAAAAAATTTTAATTTTATTTTAAACAATAAAAGGAAGCCTTGTTCTCACAAGTTGGCTGCTTCGTTCTCGGAGTACCAGCGGAGGGACAGCCTCAAAATCCCCTTTTTTCTGCCACCCTCATGACTACCAAGGATTTAATTCCACAGCCCCCCCGCCTCTGCCAGGCTCCCTCATCCTTGGGGCACCTGCTGAACCTCAGCCCCGCCGGGGCTCCCCGGCGCCGGGGGCCCGCTCCACCACTCCCGGCTGTGCCATAAAGGAACGATCCTGAGGTGGAAAATCGGGATTTTGGCCTCTGCGAGAGCACGCACCCCCTCCCAGACCTTTTCYCAAGGCCCGTGCAGGGGCCTGGAGTGGAAGGGGGTCCCCATAGCTCTTCTGGGTGGCAAAAGGCAGAGACCCCCTTTCCCTGGCGGCAGATGCCACATGGGGACCCCCACGGCTCCCTCCCCTTTCCGTGAGGGAGAATTTCTCCTCTCTGGCTCCCACACGGACTAGCTCACAGTGTCTGGGGTGGGACTGGCCCCAGCCTGGTGAGTTTTCCCCATCAAATTCTGTTAAATCCAAGGGGATATGGCAGGCTTAGTTCCAGCTTGGAAAAAAAAATATAGGTAGAGCAGCAACAGGAGCTGCACAGGGATGCTGTCCCAGGGTGACCCCCAGAGCCACCAGTAGCTGTGGGGGCAGAAGCAGAGCCCCAGGAGGGGTGATACTCCCCGGTCAGGTCCTCCATCCCCATCAGCCCTCCATCCCATGGAGCCGAAGCCCCTCGGCCAGCACGCTGCTCCAAGCATCACTCCAAGGGTCTCGGTGGGCAGCGCAGCTCCCAAGGTCCAGGCTGGCTCCACTTGGGATCAGACTGCAAGGGGATGAGGAGCTGGGCAAAAGGGAACCTGCAGACATGAGCCTGTCTGATAGCAGCCCCCAAAATGTTTATCCAGACCTGTTTTCATCCCCCAAAAAATGAGAGCCAAGGACAAAGCCACCAGCACCCGAGGTCCATTTGCCGTTGGTATGGAGCCGACCCACCCCACTCCTTCCTCCTGCCCATTCCCATGAAAACTCACCCTCACTGCTAGTTTTATCCTGCTGGAAAAGCAAAATGGCCCTTTTTGAGCTCCCAATCTTTTCCCGGCTGAGGGAGAAGGCCGTGGGGAGGGCTTGGCGGCTCCCAGCCCCGGGAACGCTGCATCACAATAAAGATTCTGCTCCACCCTCAATCACTTGAAAATAATGAATCCAGGTTGATGATTTCTTCCTCCCAAGGTTACACGGGGCTGTCTGGGCTTCTCCCTCGTTGCTGGTGATTAACACCTGGATGTTTGGAAGGAAGGGAGCACAGTGTCCTGCACTGAGCAGGGCAGGGAAATTTACTGATTTACACAATACCTGGAGTTAATGGAAAAGTTCAAAGGGGAAGCTCAACTGGATGCTCTCCTCTTCCTCTTTTTTTATTTTTAACTTTTTTTTTTTAATTAAATGAAGATTTTAAACACTGGGGTAGAGGCTGGGTGGAATTATTTTTGAATAAATCAACAGAAATGTGTGCACACAAGTGAAAAAGATACAAACAGGCTCTGGAGGAGCTTGGAAATTAACCACACACCACCGCTCAGAATTTCAAAAGCCACTTTATAAATCAAATAAAAATATTTACTGATTTGGTACACTGACACAGAAAAGCCCTAGAAAGAGTGCTAAAAACGAATGGAATCTCTGCCCTTTGCCGCTATTTTAAATTAGGTATCAAACAGACAGATCCACGTCCCCTTGCCTAGTTATGCCATGACAAAACTCACATCAGAAACAGCCATACAGTTGTAAAAGTTGAAATGTTTTACTTCAAAGTCCGAAAAATCCCTTCTCTTGTGAAGAACTGAAGGAAGCATCTGACAAGGAGCAGCCAGGGCCGTGCCTTTCAGCGCCGCCGGCTGCCTGCTGGGTCTGCCCCRGGAGTTCATAAAATCCCATTTCTGGGCATTCTTTCCAACTCCGTGTCTGTTTTCAGGCTCTTGTGTGTAGAGTAGAGGATGTTTGGAGTTCAGAGTGGCAGGCAGCGCTCGGCACAGCTTGGATACGTAAGGAGGACAGCACAGCACTCCCACCTCATCGGACAGCAATCCGCTCTTTCCCAGTCCCTCCCAAAAAATCATCATCATCCTCAGGTCCGTAAGAAATGTGCACATTTAAAACAGGCATTGGTTTAAAAACTACAGAGATGGTGCTTAACAACTTATTCTTTTTTTYCCCCCGCCCAACAAATAATAAAAACAACAAAAACAAAAAATCCGGACATTTTCCATATTTAAAAAAAAATAGGAGGCAGGAGCTAATTCCAGCTGTACCTTCCTGCGGGAGGTGGGAGCGGGTAGGGCCTCCCGGGGCCGTACGCCTGCAAACAAACAAACAAAAGCAAGCATTTATTTTTGGGATTAGCAGCACAAGTAAACAAGTGGGGCGAGCTTGAGGCGCCACAGGAACAGGCTGAACATCCCTCATCCATCTACGGAGTCTMCCGAAAACACCGGCTAGGGCTGGACACCCCCAGAGCAGAGCGGAGCTGCGCAGCACCAGCTTCGGAATCACAAACAAATCCACCCCCAGCCAGTGCCGTGGGCAAGGGACTTCCCACCTGGGACACCTCTGCTGTGCTCTGTCTGCAGCAAAGGGACAAATGTTGGAGGCAGAGATAGACATTGATACTTGTATTTTTGCACAGAAGTATTTGAAGGAAAAGCTGAAGCTGTATTTGTTGCAGAAGCGGTGTTTTCCAGCACTCATTCGCTTTAATAAGAGGACAAAAAGATCCATATCCCCTCTTGGAAATTACTCCAAATTAGATGCGTATTTGTACTTAAATTCAGGCATTTGGTACGACAAGTATCCAGTGAAAAAATCCATTGGAAAATTTCACAGAGCCCTCCTGAAATATTKAAAATTATTTCCAAACCCAGTATACTGCAGAGACCAGCAAGTTAATTAAATGTGATGCACCAACACCAGCTACAGGCTTTCTTTGCTCTTTACTCAGGTTTTTTTTTTGGTGAAAAGGAAAAAAGGGGCTTCCTTTCCTTTCTTTAAAAGAGAAATCCACCTCTATCCCAGGCTATGGTGGCCGAGATAACCACAGAAACAGCAGAGCTGGTGAGCAAACCTGCTGGGGTGGCTCCTGCAGGGAAGGTTTGTTTCCAGGTTTGATTGATATCAATTAAAAAAAGGAAATAAGTTGGCTACATCGCTTAAAAATTCATTGAAAACCAGCAGCAAGGAAGGACAAAGCGRAGGTCTGGGAGAGCCGCACCAGCCACGGATCCGGACGCTCCGTTGTGTGCTGCTCCAGGCTGGAATAAAAATGCCCAACACCTGCACCACCCCATCAAGTTTATTCTTTGGTTCTCTGGGAGCGCTGCAAGGCAGTAAAGCCCCACTCCCAGGGAGCCCCCCAGATCTATGGCAGCTGCATTAATTTTGTAAGGACTCCGCGGCAGCGTGTTTATTAACCTCTTCAGAGCATGTTCTGTACTCTGTAAAAAAAGAATTCAGAGGTGAAAGGGCCCAAAGATAATTATTTATGCTGCTACGTGTCACCACTTCCACTTGAATCCCTTTTCAAGGCTTTAAAGCTTTGAAATTTTCAGGCAGCAAGGCCGGATTCAATGATTAGGTTGGCACCCTAAACCCTTTCAGGTACCTTCTCATTTCACTCCAGCCTGGAGGAAATAATGACATCTGAAAGTTCATTTAAAAGTAACAACAGCAGAAAAAGACAATGCAAAAATGTAAAATTAAAAGGGAGATAAACATTTGCAGCACAACTGCAAARGGAATTTTTTAAGGAAGCAAATTTACTGGAGATGAAAGATTTGTCCTTAATCATGGACCCATTCTGTATGTGAATAAAAATAAAAGGGTTTTACTACGGGGTTTTAATGTTTCCTGCACCGGCAGATGGGTCCATGCAAGTGTCAGGGGAATTCTATTTTGGACAAGAAAACACCATGACTCAAGCTGTGGATGTCCACAAGGCTYCCAGGCAGCATTCAAAGCAGAAACTAAGAGGGACACCCTCCCTGGGCCCCCACTGCAAACTCTGCTGGAGTGACTATTCCTGCTCCCCTCACGATTCCAGCTGCTGGATCTTCCAAAATTTAAGGCTGGGAATGAACTGCTATAAGCACAGATTTCTTTAGCAAGCTTATCGTGCCCGGGATGAAGGCAGAGAAGGGTGTGCCATGGCAGACAGACTTTTTCAAGTATCCATTTCCCAGACTAATTAAACCCTGCCCAGACTCCAYGGGACAAAGATCCTCCACTGATTTTTCCCCAGGAGCACATGGATTAGTGCAATCAGGCATTTATTCCTCTGACTCTGGGGTTTTGAGTAAACCTGTGTAGCACAAAATACAAGATTTCTGAAATCTGATCCTATCAATGCACCTCGTTCAAATTTAAAACACATTTTAAAGCACCACCAAGGACTGGGGCCAAGGTTCAAGCCCCGCTATTTCCCTGTGATAACCCACATTGTAGAGTTCTGTTTCCAGTCAAAACCAGTGCTGACAGATTGGTACTGGTGCWGTGCCATGTAACACACATCTGGTAYTAGGGAGGTGGGCAGGCTGGGAGGAATAAAATTAAACCTAGGAATGACTAAAAAGTGATTTGTCCTGGGCTGAATCAGGCCCTAGCAGAAGGCACATTTCCATCAGTTTGTGCCTTAAAAGACGGGGCAATAGGGCTGTCACCCTCCCCCTCCCTGGTACTGCTTAGTAACCTTCCCACAGTTTTGACTTCCCCAAACAGCAGCAGAGCTAAGCATTTAATCTAGAGATCTGAAATTTATTTTAAATGAGTATTTAGCAGTGTAAACACCCAGAGTTCTCGTACAACAGCATATGCAGATCGTATTTTACTGGGATCACACACCCCCAAAAATTCCCTAACCAAAGTCACCTGCTTCTTTCAAGCAGCATCTTCCCTCTGTGGCATTTTCATGAACTGCTGCCCAAGTCACCTGTAATGTTGGCTGAGGTTCTMCCCTCACGTTTGCCTGTTTCCATTTAACACAGAGCTATTTCCACATGTTTATTCCTCCGGCCACGAGAATCCAACATTTGCATTAAGTAGTTTTATCAGCTCACAGAAAGCCAATAAACACTTGAGGGGAGAAATCGGGGAARTTGTAAGAATCTGCATTTTAAACACACTGGGGAGGACCCAAAAGGTACAGTAGGCAGATCTCCTTGTGGAAGACTGGTTGGAATACTTGCCTCAGGCTGCAGGAAGCATGGGACTCAGGACAATGTTTGATAAGTGCTAATGAACACTGGTGGTACAGTCTTGTCCACGGGCTGGACAAGGCTGGAAAGTCACCTGTCCGTGTGTGGTGACACAGTGACACAAAAACCAGCTTGGGAATGCCACACTCCCTCCCTCCCCACAGCCACAYAAAAAGGAAACTTTTCTTGGGAGAAGAGTACAATGTACCACCTGGGGCCCTGTTTTCCTACCTGTCTTCCCCTGTCCATGCGATCCTCGGGTCTCTGTGGRTATCCCATGGGTCCCAGCCCCTGGTACTGAGCCGGCTGGAACTGATTCTGGGATTGCAGCATGCGGTTCCAGGCCAGGAGAGGAGTAGCTCCAGCAGTTCTGTGCAAGGAAAAACACACTGCAGTGTGAACTTGGCTGCTGGAGGGAGTCCCACAGCACAGACCCACACCTGGATTTGTCCCAGGGCTGAGCACAGATGGCCAAGCGCTAGAGAGAAACCAAGTGTTAGAGAGAATATCTTCCCAAATCCTCCTAAAGGCCACCTTTGCTGGCCACWTCCTTCATCAGAGCGTGAAAGCTGCACTGCCACAAGCAGCAAATTCAGCTGCACCCAGCAGATTTTTCCAACATCCTGGAAGGCTTCCGTGCACCTTTTATTCCAGGAGAGGATTTGCGATCCCAAAGGTTCCCCAGCGCCCCAGGGGTAAACAAGTGCCACACGGGAGCCGGGGGCTTTCTTCTCTGAAGGCCCAGACTCTTTCTGGGAGTCCATTCTTCCCAGTTAATTGCAGGTTGCAAATGAATTCTTACGGCGAGCATTGGGAATCTAGGGTAGGGGCCTTGGCTGCTTTTTCCCATCCATTATTCTGCTCAATATGTCAGGAGGTCTGATCGGGAAGAAACCTTTTCAAGTTCTATTGATGCCGTTTTCAATTGACCACGGTGACCTAGCAACATAAGCACTAATTGGCACGGGCTGACTGACATTTGGTGTACAGTTTATATGGGAACACAGATCCGACATCCATTATGGCCCRGTTTGCCAGCCCGGATTACCCACGGCAAGAAATGTTTTCATTTCCTTCAAGTACCCCATCCAACGTGACAATTAGAAAGCAACAGGTAGAACRTGTCCAATATTGTTTGATTAAAAATATTTAGGGAAATGCTACAGGCATGATCTGGTTGTTAAAGCAGAGCAGGGGTGAGRGACAATTCCTTAAAGGATTCAGAGCAGGTGGGCTCTGCAGGACAATATGATGTTGTGAAGGAAAAACTGGAGAGTGGAGACAGTTAATCATTCCTGACCCCTGCTGAAGAGGGACTTGGCTGAGCAGAGCAGGGCCAGCCTGGAGGGAGATGGGGATAGCAGAGAGCACAGCACTGCATCCCAGCTTTGGGATGGGGAGAGCAGAGAGCACAGCACTGCATCCCAGTTTTGGGATGGGGAGAGCAGAGAGCACAGCACCACATCCCAGCTTTGGGATGGGGAGAGCAGAGAGCAGGAGTCCTGCATTGCAGGTGTACCTGCTGCTCTACACATCACCCTGTGCCTCTCCAAAGAGCCTCTGGCCAGATGTGCTGGATTTCAGCCCTGGAGGCTCCCTCCAGAGGCAGCCAGACTCGCAAACATCCTGGCAGCCCAGGAAGGTGTGACTGTCCTGGCCAGGACTCACAGCCGGCTGCACAACACCGGGCAAACGGAGCTTTGAGAATGGAGGGAGAGGTGCTGGAAGGGGTAGGACTTCAAACTCGCCTTGCACCAGCTGGAACAGAGGCTAAGCTGGAATCCAGACAGGTAGATGTGAAATTAAATGGATATAACCAGGCATTTGGGATGTGAAGGTGTTGTGGTTTTGTACCACAGGCTGCAAGGGCAGATGCTCCACCTGGTCATGGCAGGGCCTGCCTGGATTTCAGGAAGGCAGAAGGAACTCCTGGTGTCTCCAGAAACAGGTAACTTACTTGTTTCCCATTGAGAACAGCACTATCCTATCTGATAAATACGATGTGCAGAATGGACCTGCACAAAGGCTAAGGGGTGACACTGAGTTGCATGCTTTGCTTTTCACTCCAGAAATGCACAATGTCACCCAAATCCTCCTCAGAAGGGGCAATGCTCTGGTTAAAGCTAGGAGCACATTACATTTGTGGGGACTAAGCACTCAAAAGCAACATTCTAAGTTCATCCTTGGCATGAAATAAATTCCTCTTTGGTTCATATTTACTCCTTTTGATTAAATATTTTGAGAAGTAACTTTTTTCCCCTCATGATTCCTAGAAAACAGCAGACTCTCCAGGAAAAATACACTGCTCAGCCTAAGGAAAACTACTGGCAATTACCTATGCAGCCCCACTTCTGGGACTTTCATTAACAATCATTCTATTCTGCCTCTACAACAAGCGCTGATGATAAATATGACTGAGGGTCACAGGCCAGCACTTGCTCCATGCCTGGAATGGGCAAGTCTGACACAAATTTCTTTTAATATTAATAGTTATTTGGCACAGAGATTAATCTTTTTTAACTGTTTGGTGAAAAGTTGGGGTATTTAACAAATTAAGCACAACAACACTAACATCACTGCTTTGTTGGAGCATTGATTGGTGATTTCAGTTATCTGAGGGTGGGGATTTGTACACAGCAAAACTGTAACAAAAAAAAAACAACCTGGAAAAAACCAAAAAAACCAACTTGGTGCCACTTGGAACACCCAGGGTAGTGGGAGAATTACCCACATGCACTACCCACAGTTACATCAACTCAAACACATTCAGGAGAATTCACACCTCAGCCACTTTGGAAATCTCTCCTATGAACAATTAAGCAAAAGGATTTGCCTAACCAGATGACACATGTCCATCAACCAGGTAGCAAATCTCCCTCTATAAACTCTGGACTGGCTCAAAAGCATGAAAGGATCTCTGCAATGCCCACGAACATCAAGGACACCAAAAATCCATTTCCCTGATGCACATCAAGGTGCATCACTAGATTTAAAAGCAAGAAATCCTACACAGGAGCATCTGAAGCTGCAGCAACAAGAGGAGACAGCAGTCTGGRGAACCAACAGCTCCTAGGGAATGAATGGGAAACTCAAAATGCCTCAAACAGGTTCAGACTTTTGTTCCTGTACCAAGTCAGTGTTTAACCTTCTGCTTAAGTCTCCYTGCTTGCCTCTGTACAGCAACTAAACATCAGCTCTAAGCGTGTTTGATCCGCTTCCCAAATCCAAAACCTTYCAAGAAGACAGCAAAATTATGTGTCCTCGGTGCTGGCAGAGCTTTTCATAAACCCTCCAAGGTGTAACAAAGAGAAAGCAATGACAAGTGACAGACCTGCAGCAGTCCTTCACAAATAAAAGTATATAAATTGGATTTAATTAAGGGGTGGGAGTAGCGGCTCCCATGGTCYGAGTAATATTAAAGTGTGCATTATGAATGAATCTTGCCTTACAATATTCCACACAGATGAGGCACAGGACAAGGGAGCCAGGCTTAGTTCAGTGGAGATCAAAATGGTTGCCATGGAAAGTGACTGTGGAGAGCTCAGTAAATTCCCCAAAAGCCCCATATTTTCAATGGTGAACATTTGCAAATAAACCCAAGGGAAAAAAGCTGTGCCTCAGAAACTTGTCTCCCTCCTCCATAAACATAAATAAATGTTATTATTCATAGCTGCCACAGGTAGCCCGGGTTTATTGAGCCCACCCCACTGAAGGACACACAAGCCATCAATGAGGGGACGCATGTAAAACATCCCTGATTATCAAACCATGTCACATTCCTTCTATTCGATGGCACTTATTGGGCTGCAGATTCCATAATCCTTCCCTGAGTCCCTTCTGCATTTAATTCAGTTCAGCCTTAAGTAGTTAAAGAAACTGTTTTCAGTGGCAACTAATAACTACTGACCTACAGTGACACTGCCCTACAATGGGCTTGTCAGGCCTGAAAAACTTGTACCAAAGAAGCTGATTAGGACTTCAAGAGGTTTGTAGCAAGAATCAATGGCTGGTCTGTGCTAATGCTGCGGCTGCGGCACAGGAATGATAAAAGTGGAACACCATTAGTTATGCCTCATTAAGCTCCACAGCCCTCCTAAAAAGAAATTTGTTTAGCCTGTCCAAAATCTAATGCAGTTTTAAGCTCTCTGTGTTCAATTTCATAGTATYTCAAAAGCTTCAATAAGATAAAGGCCAAAGAACCAAGAACGGTACCAAAGCACCAACAGTAAAGTTAATTTTGAAGCCCGAGTTTTAATGGAAAGTGTTTTTCCCTCCTTTTTTTTAATACAAAGTACTCGAGCCTTTTAAAGGATGAACACCACGTAGTGGCCTCTTAAAACATCAATAAATCATGGACATTAATTAACTCAAAAAAACTGCTGTACAGCATCATTTCAACAATTTTAAACCGCAATATTCCAAACAAAGCAGGAAAAACAAACATTGGGAAGGCTKGCAGAGCCCAGTCCACCCTCCCAGGCACATTTCACATCACTCCTGCCTTACCTTTGTGGCGTCTGCTGGAACAAGGGCGTGGGACCTCGCCAGGACTCCTGGGGTCGAAGATCTGGAGGGCAAAACAAAATGGCCAAATAAGAGAGAGAGAGAGAGAGAGAGAGAGAGAGGGAGAGAGAGAGCAAGTCGAATTCAAGAGCTGTGCTCCATTCCTCTGCGTTCCCCAGTGCTGCTTTTGGGAAGCCAAACAGGAAAGCTCAGACTGCAAGTGCCACAAACACGCTCCAAGTCATGGGTTCCTGCTGCTGACTTGGACAGAGTCCTGCTGTGAACTGACGGARGGCAACTTTTTTGGCTTTATACCCMGTAAGCTAAATAATAGAGAATTATGAATTTTAATTGCAAGAATGAGCGTTGGTCGGTGATTAAATGCTTTGCAGGTGTCTCCTCTTCAATTCTGGAAGATGCAAAAGCTTGTCTGTCACCCTAACAACTCCATATAATATTTATATTTCTCACCAGTACATCCATCTCACCAGTACTCCATCACATAAAAAATGTGAGCACTCAAATACACATCCGCCACTGTGTTACATGTTTATGACCAACAGAGCTTTAAAAGTCAAAATATGGGCCWGTTTTCCTCTGACTGGGCTAAGTTATTCCATAAAGGCAACAAAAAYAATGGCCAAAACATGGAATAAAGCAGATAGTTCTGCTTTATGTACGTTTAAGTAAGTATAGTTACATTTAGGATGCAAAAGATAAAGAAATCATTAATATAAAACATAAATACATTATCACTAAAGATAGTAAAGGTGCATTTAAAAGTTAATGTGGCCAGTGATAAGACACCAATAAAAATCCATTAATGATGTCTCAGCTAATGGAATCAGACTGAATTAAGCCTTTTTGGGGAAAACCTTGGCCAGAGCCCCAGCACTGGCGTGCAGGAGACCACCCACTCGTCCATTGTTCGTGCCACCCAAACCAGCCCCGCACAAAGGGCGAGGCAGGACCAACATTGCTTTAACAGGGCCCGCAATTAAACGCTTGTTGTCCTTCTAAATAACCTGGTCAGCAAACAGGATAAAAGCAGCAGCTCCTCAATAGCACYCGGGACGGCCCCGGCACTCGGGGCCAGCGTCAATCAAAAGCTCCAGTTTCACTGACACCTTTGATGGCTTTCAATGGCCTTCAAGTGGGACCTAATTCCAACAGCTGGTTCCAGCAGCTGGATAATGGCCGGCACACGGACACCCTGCCACGCTGCCAGGGACGAGGACATGGAAGCTTGGCCTCCCTTGGAAAGGGAAAGACGGGAAAATAAAATAAATAAGTCTGCACCTCTCTCCTAACTCTGGCTGCATTGTCTGTGCCAGGCCATGGTGAAGAGGGAACACCAAATAAATTCCCAGCCCTGGCAGCTCCGCTCTTCCTGGGAGCCTGCTGGGCAAAGCCTATGCAGCCCATAATCCTTTATGGATCCCCCATGCAGGGTTATTTATTCAGCATTATACCTATACACAACTAACTCAGCCTATGAACCTATACCCCCACCAGACACACTCACAGTTTCCAACTGATGCTCCTCAGCTCCTCTTTCCCAACCAATTTCCAGCCTGAAGCATGACCAGGACTGAAGGTGGGRAAGTGGCACTTTCCTACTGATGAGCCTGTGAATCTCAAGGGCTTTTCCATGCCTGAACAAGCCCCACCCACACAATGCCATGTTTATTTTGGAATACAAGGGGAGCGCAGCGCAAGAGAACCCACAGTGCTGCTTTGAGGGAAACGAGCAATTTTTTCAGCTGGAGCTTAAAAACCTTTACTAGTTTGGGGTAGCCTCAGAGTGTAACAGCTCTGAATCAAAACTACCCTAAAATTACTCTCTTTCTAGTAATTTCCAAGTTTCACAGACAGCAAGAGCACAGAAACAAAAGCAACATCTTGTTTCCAGACCCTTCTCCATGTAAGCAAGGACCCACCTCTCCTGCTGTAAACACACCTTTCTCCAGCTCAGCTTAAGCAAGACTTTAATGAAATCATCATCARAACATTTAAAGACTCCCTATTACTMTTCATTTGTATGGGTGACAGAACAATCTTGGAGCAAAAGAGTCCAGAGCAGTGAATTGCACTTCAGAAAGGTGAAAAACAGGAGAAGGAATGACAATTAATATTTTCTTTAGGCTGCAAAACTTAGACATTTCCCAGGGCTATAAGGCCAAAGAAACTCCCTTCTCTAGCAGCTCCTCAAGTAACAATTTATCTAATCAGGGTGGCAATCAAAGAGGAGATTTTGTGTTTACTGATTGCACTAATCAAAATCACTTTTCAAACGCAGCTAATTGACAAGTTTACTGACTGCTACGCAAGTCAGAAATCAGATGTCCTGTGCTGCAGAAGCCAAACCTGCCATTCCCAGAGCGCTGCCACCCTGCACTTGACTCCCCAAGTTATCAGCACAGACAATTATTCATCAGCTGAAAATTGGCACATCCAAGGCAAATCAGGGAGCACCGGTGAGGAACACCCCCAGCCGGCTCTTGAGGAGCAGAAGGCTCCTGGCTTGACTGTATTGCCCTTCCAGAGGCTGATTTTACTGCAGAATGTGTATAAAAATACCACACACCAAATGGAAAGTTGCCCTGCATCAATCCCACAAAATGAGGGGATTTCAACCACATCGGCTGTGTTTTTTCAGGAATGTGTGGGTTCTGGATGTTTCCCAGTCCAGCCATGCGACAACAATGRTTCTCTCACAATGGTACAGCTGATGAATACAACTTGGACACAGAAGAGAACCTGGCATTGTCCAAGGTCCAAGAGGCCTTCCCCTTTCTTCTAATTTGGTTTTCTAGCTGAAGGTACCTGTGCTTTGATGGAGACACTTGTGGGCTGAAGGGGGTGACTGCAAAAGGGAAGAAGATGGCTGTGCTGCCAGACCTAAGAACACCTTTGGGGACTCCATGCAAAACACTGTCAGGGGGAAATYGGCCCAAGTGCTCATGAATTCCCAAACACACTGTCCAGGCAGACTGCTCCCACTGAAGAAGAACCTGCAAGAACCTCACTGCAGGGAGGTCTGGGGAGCTGCTGACACTCCTCATCTTCACAAGTCTGCCAGGCATCAGACCCACACAATCTGTAATCCAGGATGGGTCATGAACTTGGTGCAGCTGAACATCCAAAAGACTGATCCCAGCAGAAACCTGGGGTTAATTCCCCTGAGGGTGTTCTTCTACCAAGAGTTTAAGCAAGTCTGACTCTACTGGTAGGAGAGGAGGTGAGACACACATGGTTCACCCAGMAGTGACAGTCCCAGGTGGGTAGGGCTGGGGCCTGGCTCTCCAGCCAGGGAGCAGGATGTGTTTTGGGAATGGTTCTAGGGAGCAACACAGGCCTCAGGCTGTTTGATCCATCCTCCTGATGGACACAAGCTGTTCTCAGGCCTCAAATAACAAGGCACTGAAAGGAAGAATCTCCAGACTCTAAGCCAAGCATTGCTGTAATTAGTTGCAAATTCTTCACACCGCAGTCAACGCAAATGAGAAGTTAATTGGAGTTTGAGTCTAATCTCCTAGGCCAGCTCAGTGTCTCAGCAGAAGAGGAGGAGAAACAGCCCAATGAAGTGCCAGAGAACACATTTGCAGCATGCMGCACTGCGGTGTCCTGTGAAAGCAGAGTGCCAGGAAGCGGCTCCGGAGAGGGCGGCTGGCGCACGACCCTGTRCTGGAAGAGCCTCTGTGTGGCAGCTCCACCTGGCTCCTCGCCCTGCTGCTCCAGACAACAGCAGGACAGCAACCTCTGCCTTGTGGAAAAAGCAGCACAAGCAGGAGGGAAGAAAAGCCCAACCAATTGCTCTGAGGTTTGCCAGGCACACCTGCAGCACAGTGACCAGGGATGGCTGTGGCACTCCGAGGGGAAAGGAGGCACGCACAAAAGAAAGCACCAGACAGTTTTCCCAAGGCCAACAGATGGRCTGGGAGTTCTCATCCAGCAGCGGCTCCAAGCCTGCTCAGTTTGAACCAAATGATGGCACTGGGGGGTATTTGCCTGCAGAGTGCTGCCTGCTCAGCACAAGGTGCTCAGGTACCACAAGGATGAGAGCTTGGGAAGTACCTCACTGGCAGAATCAGCTCCAGGAACATGGGACAGACAGAGCAATTTGGAGTGTTTCCCACAACGCACCGACACTTGACAGCTACAGCAGCACAGGAACTGCTGGGCTCCCAAAAACCACAAAAATGGTCTCTTTTTGGAGATGAATTTGAAACCGAGATGCCYGTCTGGTAGTTCTGCCTTCCCATTCCCCCCATTCTTCTTTCCAGACCACAATTAACCACAGATAAATCAGTGAAACAGACAAATAGAGATCATGTTTAGACCAACCCAGCTCTGAGAAGCAGGAAGCAAAGTCCACTTACTTGACAGCAGTTTGGGGATCTGCTGCTGCCCCGCCATGAGGGGCCTGGCGTAGGGGCTGCCATACGCTCCGAGTGGCACCGCGTTGGGATACATCCCTGGCATTCCTCTGTCCCTCGGCATCGTGTGGCTGTTACAGGTAAGGAATRGCAAGGAAGGTCAGGATACTGTGGTGAATTCCATCTCCCAGCACAGCTTCCTCCTAGCCCATCCCATGCTCCAGCCCTCTCCRGTGGGCCAGGGATGCACTCATGGATTGGGGCCCAGGCACAGGCCTTGGGAGCTGCTCCCAGGGAAATGCTCAGCTTTCCAATGACACAGCTGTGCTTTTTATTGTAACTATGATGTGGAAGGAAAGAAAAGGGCTCATAAGCGCAGCCCTGGGACAGCTCTGCTTTCCCTTCCTAAAAAGGGGTATTTTTCCTTCCTGCAGTTGCCCCCAGAGCCCTAAGTTGAAGAAGGTATTTTCTCTTCCTGAAGACACACTCCAAAGCTTAACTTTTATTTGCCAGTATTACACAGGCTCCTATAAAACATTCTCTTCTCTCACTCTGAAAAATACATGGCTCCCTGTACTCCCCAGAATGGAAACCCATTTCATTTTTAAATGCATAAAAAAATCTTCATTTTTAAAAGCATAAAAGACATTCCTGTCCTCATTAACAGTCTTAATTATCACTTGTGCACAACATTCTCATTGTACCTTATGTACTTTGGGCAAATATCCACCAAACAAGTTTTAAAAAACCCAAAACAACAGGAAAGTGAGTTAGAAATATATAGGAGGGRAAAAAATAGCAGGACACAAGCAAGRMATTACTGAAAAATTGTAATGTTCACTTTTCAGCAATACTGAATTTAAGTATCACACACTGAGGTTTCTGACATGGAACAGTAGCACCTAACCTTTGACAATCCATGCCCATACCTTTTCTTTTTTTAGTTTAAAAAGGGGAAAGGGAGGGCAGTCACCCCAGCAAGGCAGCAGTAACCCCACAGCCTTACCCCAAGGTTCTGAATGCAGACTGGTCCAAATGCACTGGTTTCCTGTCCCTGTTGAAGCCAAGCTGTGGTCTCCAAGGCCTGCCATCATTATTGGTTTTTTCCCAGTCTCCTGGCTTCAGAACTGGAGCAGGTTTCCTTAACAACAAAAACAGTTCCATAAGTGCTTATCAGAGCAAATGCTCAGATGAATAAATCAGAATTGCATTATTTGAAAGCTGGCAGCTGACACTTACTTTGCCCCAGGTAACACTGTAGCCTTGAAAACGAAGTCTTCAGCAAATTGTGGATCTTTGAAGGAGATGCTAGAAGAAAGTGTTTGAGGATTAAGTTCACTGGGTAATAAAGACACAGTGGAAAAGTAATCACTGCTTTRTTACCAAGGAAGTTAAAAGCAAACAGATGAGCAGAATAATTCCAGCTGGAATCCATGTTTTCCAGGATAAGAAAGAATGAGGCTACAAGGAAAGAGAATAATGGTCCCTTGGAAAATTCCACCTAAGTGACATGACCTGAAGAGCAGAACCCTGACTGCTCATAGTGTCTCCTAAGACAGGAAGAAAAATCCTTGTGACAGAAATGGGGAGAAGCGCAGAACAATTCCAACCTCGTGAGAGTGGAAGATGGAAAAGCCAAACCCTTCCTTTAACACMTCACTTATAGTAACAACATCCCCATTTAGGACATCCTTCCCACAGTGTTCTGACAAGGCACTCAGYATTTCTTACAGCCTCTACATGGTTCTCTAGTTGAACAAAACTGGGCTTCTTGGGAGATAAAACTGACACARATCACAAGTGATTTTCAGTGTTTTGAATGCTGTATGTTGTACACCCTTGCATTAAAGCCCAGAGTTTACTGACCTGACTGCAGAGTTCTGTGTAAGATCCCGCAGCATCGGTACAGGAGACTCCACCACCCTGGTCAAGAGAAAAACCTCAGTCAAAACACCATGGAATACATTTCTCACCATCTGCTGCTCTTTCTCTGACTGCTGCTCTGTCAACTAAGCCCACAAAGCATTTATTTCAAAATTAACTTGCCTTTCCTCTAAATCAAGTACATCTATAAACACTGGAATGACTGAATCCTTATTTCTTAATGCCACTTGTTTTGCAGCTGATGTGTGTGGATTCTCTAGTGTCTGCCTAGGGAAGGCAATGCTGGATGAGTTTTCTTGCTCCTGCTCCCTCCAAGAACAACTCTAACTTGGTGATACTCTTCACAAGCCATGACAAGAATGGAGAAATGTCTATTAATGTGACCTGGRGTACATTATCTGAGCACAGTCAGGGCAACCAATGTGTGTCATACAAAGTGAAGATTACACTGTGCATTTTTCAAGCTGGGTGCATTCTCTAGAAAACTGAAAATAGGAGTATTATTTGTATGTGTAGTTGGGAACAGTCCTGATTTTAGTGATACAGCCTAAATGGACAAAGCCAAAATATATTTAAGCTATCATTATATGGATTTTCCTTTAATGCAATGCAGGTTAGCATAYAAAAAGCAGAGTTTTGGGGTTTTTAGGCAATGTGCACTCATGGGAAGTCACATCAGCCCACATTAACAACCACAAAAGCAGAGAAGCCAAACCATGGCCTTACTGAACAAGGCCACTGAGCTCATTATTAGTTTTATTACTTTTTTTACCCAGGCCTTGTTTACCTCATAAAACAATTACTAAGCACATAAAAATCAGCCTTCCCCAGGTGAAATGAGAAACAAAAAAAGATTCCTCAGCAATTAAAAAAAACATTAGTGTTTAAAAGATATCTGAGGCTGCTTTAAAAGCAGTTATGAGTTTAAAAAAATGTTCTGAGGTTAAAAAAAAATGGGATCATAGCATGAAAATCTCACTTGCTTGGGATTTTGCACATGCTGGAGGTAACACAGGCCTGCTCTGAACCCTCAGAACCACACCTGTGGCCTTGTCAGGAACTTGAATTTACTCCTTGTGGGGCACAAAGACATTTCTGCTGGACACAGCCATAAGTGCAGRAAAGGTCCTTTAGCAGTAAGAACCCACCCCAAAGGCCACACTTACTGATCCGGGAGGACGGCGTTGTTGTTCAGGGTGAGCTTTCCCTGGATCCCATGGCACAGCTCCGGTGGGATATCCACTGGCTGTGGAGAAGGGTTTTTCAGGTGAAGAACCTCATTAGACACCCCACCTCACAAATTCCACAATTCCACAAGAGCAGCCTACCTCTGTGTTTTTGGTCTTGTACTGTTCTACAATGAAGTCGCAGAGTGGATGGTGCTTCCCGACAAAGAGAACATCACCACCGAGGCTGTTCCTTCTGCCTAGAAAAATGATGGGAACGGGGTAAGAGTTCAGAGGAAAGTGGGAAGGAAGGAATGTARCAAACCAACAGCACTGTGCTGGTGACACTTCCACAAAAACCAAGTCTCTCTGTGATTTAGGAGAAAGCTTTGAACATTCCCTGAGAACATGGGAAAGACAATATCTGAACAGAGCACGATGTGTCTGGTCACAAGGATAGCTGGCAAGCAGTAAAACAAGGGGAACCTTGTGTTCAGTGGAGGAATGCTGAGTTTAGAACAGGGTGACACTGCAGATACASACATGTCTTGGGGATGTCTTTTTATCCCACTCCATCTTTGGTGGTTTTGTTTTTGTTTTGTTGCTGYTCTCGCTACCCCACCGTGGGGATATTGTGATAGCTGACAGCCAGCCCGAGAATTCCTGCAAGAGTTGCATGGGCAGGGCAAGGGGTGGTTGTCACTCTCTCCCAGTGAAAGATCTTGGTTYTGGGAGGTGCCTGCTGTATCTCATGACAGATACAGTTGCTGCTTGGTTTTTGCCAGTTTTTTCCTCCATTTTTCCTTCTGCACTRTGACTGGAGCTTACTGGCTTGCTTTCCCTCTTTCTTGGGAGCCCAGAGCCAATGTCTGCTGCACCAAAACCTGAGAACCACCCGTTACCCGCCGTTGGGGGACTGCCCTATCTGTACAGCCCGGACCCAGGAACCAGCCATTGCCGATGAGCTACCCAGGGAGCGATCTCCTGCCTGGCCCCGCTACTCTCTGCTACTGCTTCAGGGCTCTTTGCTGTACTATAATGCAATACGCAGATCTCCTGTGGCTTTGGGCACGGGTCGGAGTCTCTGCTGCCTTTTGTCACTCCTGGGGTGAGCCAGCCCCTGCCGTCCCCTGCGGCTGCTCCGAGACCCCGTTCTACAGCCTGCCTCATCATCTGGAGGGGCACCAGCCTTGGCCTCCCCCTGTGAGGCTGTACACAAAGCCCCTCTTCCATCTTTCTCCCGCCATTGCCACCCGCCATTGCCAGTGGGAAAGGGAACTGATCTCGTGCCACAGCGCCCCCTGCCCGTGCGGCGGAACCATCGCACCCGCCCCGCCCAGGAGCCCCCAGAGCCCCTGCCGGCTGGGACCGGAACTGCAACAAAGGAGAGGGCGTGGGACTGCCTAGAGAAAGCTGTCCCTGGGTTTCTGCTTTGTTTGAYGTTGCTGCCATTTTTGTTGTTTGTGTACCTTGTTWTACATATTARTAAAGAACTGTTATTTCTTCTCCCATATCTTTGCCTGAGAGCCCCATGGTTTCAAAGTTATAATAACTCAGAGGGAAGAGGGGTCATATTCTCTATTCCMAGGGAGGTCCCCGCCTTCCTTGGCAGACASCTGTCTTTTGCAAGACAAGACAGGATTGATAAAAAAAAAACAACCCCACATACCTCCACAGCTGACCCACAAGAACCAGATATTTCTTTACAACAGAGAAACAACATTGGCCTTTATAAGCTGAACAAGAATTACAAAAACAAACCCATCAAGGATCACTGTAATTACAAGCAGCACTCATGAGGGAGAGTCTGCCATAAACTCAACCCAACCAAACATCCTGTACGCCTTGTTCATTTTGGGTGAAATTCATAGGTGGTAACAAAATCCCAATTCTTTAACAAAATACCCCAATTCTTACTCTCTTCAGGAGTGAGGTCAGGGTAYACTTCCTCCAGGGCAGCTCTGAGGCGTCGTTCATCCACAAACGGCAGTAAGGCCACACCTGGCAAAACCAAACCAGCATTTTCTAACATCTGAAAAATCCCAGARCAACCCCAAAACCAGACACTAGGATGGCAAGTTCTGATAGATTCCTTAGCCAAKAAACAGCTTTTGGCAGCTACAGAGAAGAAAACCTTACATTTCTAGAGGCTGGGAGCCTGCAAGGTGCTGAGAGCAGACCCATGAAATGGGACACTTCATTGTTCTCCCCAGTCCTGGGCAGGCACTGGGAAGCAGGAACCCAAACCCACACCTGCCTCATTTCAGAASAGGAGCAGCTCAGCAAGACTTGTCTCACTTACTCGAGTTGCTCCCCAACACAACTCAAGGCTGCTTTATTTAAATTAATTTATTAATACACAACAATGGAAGAGATCACTCCAAGCTGAGTGATGAGGAGACACAGGTATCCCTCAGGGAACAGTCATACCAGCTATTCCTTTTATGCCTGGATACTATGGGACTCCCCTCAAGATCAGAATCCCTTCCCCAGCAGCACAACKCAAACTTTTGCTTCAGAAGTCAGATCTTTTGGTGGCTTTATTCAAACAAAACCTGTCAAACTTAAGTAAAGGACAAACTAAAACTTTACCTGCAGTGTAAAGTACAACCAGACACAGAACTTGGCAGCCCTTGAAAATAAATACTCTTCAAAAAAATGAAAAGCTGCATAAATACTGTAGCTCTTTTTCCATTCTTTTTATGCTCCAAAATATTTCTATATTCCTCAAAGCATTTCTGGCATGGTACTAATGAGCCACTGATTGAGCRGAACAAGATCCATTAATTAAATGCAAAGGAGACAAAAGACAATTACAGAGGGAGGCTGATAAAAACAGAAGAATGATTAATCTAGTTCAGGATGAATTAACAAATCTAGAATGACTGCTGAAATTACCAATAATCATTGCCAATCCAAAACCAGTTACTGAACCATAATTTGCTCTTCATACTAATTTGTTTTCAAAAATACACCTGCTATAAAATACTTGTCCCYGCAACAAGTAACACAAGTTACCTTTATGACTCGGTGAAGTGTTTTAATTTTCTCAATWAAATAATCTCCTAATTTCTTTCTATTTTTACAGATTCTTAAGACTAATGTCTAAAAGAAAAAAAATATTGAAATTTCACCTTGCCAAGCATACTTCTTTCCATTCAAATCAATAGCAAARTCTTCAGGGTAGAAGTCAATGATACTTGACTCCTGGAATAGAGAAAACAAAAATCACCCTTAAAGCCAACTTTGACATGGGTTCAGAATGTCACATGGTACAAAACACAAATATMTTGGATAACAGAAACATCTTTCATTAAATGCCATTTAAGCCCAAAGTGTGGATGGGCACTTGCATTACTCAGAGATTTAAAACAAGAAATTGAGGAGGAGAAAATAATTGGGATAAGGAGGAGAGCTAATTGGGTTAAGTTATCTGCTCCCCAACTGAAGTTTTGAAGAAGACACAAAACAATCTGAAGTGTAAAGGAGCCAGGAAATGTCACCTGAATTCCAAAAAATCAGTTTTAAGGATTTTTGAAGAATCCTTGCAATCTACCAAAAGCCTTTCCTTCTGTCTGCAGCATTTTTCTGCCTGAAGTGAGAAGCAGCAGGTCACATTCACACCACTGCAAGATGACCTAAGCTTACAGACAGGAACAGGAACAAAGCACAGATTCTCACCGGATCTGTCATGAGTTTCCTCCACGTTGGCGGCAGAAAATTCCCACTGGCAGCCGGGAACACCCCCATCAGTTGCTCAAGAGGCTTGAACTGTTGAAAGCAGACAAGCAGATGTGGGACTGTTCTAATGAGARGGCAAATCAGCAGTGAATGAATCAATAAATCAAGAGCCCTACCGGTTTGGAGCCCTTCTCGAAATCTGAAGGCATGTCTGCAATTCCCTCGAAGTCTGAGGCAAAGGGAGCRTAGTGGAAAGGGTAATACCAGTTCCAGGATGCACAGCCCTGGGGCGGGGGGGAAAGAGACAAAAAAAATCAGACATATCAAAACAATTAAGGACAAAAAAAATTAAAAAACATGCAGTCACTAAACATGACAAAATGGCAGAGAGTATTTTCCTGGTGGCACATTTACACTCCTGATTTCCACGGCAAAATCCCACTGCTGATTTGGGGAGATGCGGAACACCGACCCCCASTACACTCTCCTGAGTGTGAAAACGTGAACAATACTTGATGCAGGTTGAAAAGCATTCTGGTTTCAACTGTTTCTTCTCTCTCTCCAGCACCGGCACTAATGAACACTTGGAGTAGTAACCCTTTGCTCTTTCCCTCTCGTTCTTCTGCCTTGAGCAGTGGGGAATACAAAGTGTGTCCTCCGAAAGGAGAAAATCAAGCAAACTCCAAACACACCAGAACACCGTGCACCTCCTAAAGGAAACGTGGCTCCTGGAGGTCTAAGTCAAGCTTTCACCTCCTCAGCTATTTTTCTTAGCAGCACCACTTGAAACAAAAGCCCACTACTATTTTGACTTCCAGCTCTGAACAATTAAATGTCAACGAGGCTCCTCCAGTGGTATTTTTGGTACAAAATTATAGTGCCTATAATTATTCGACGCAGTCCTTCAGACAGACTCAGAATGTTTCAAAAGCCAGGTGGATTGCTTTCATTCTTTCTCTCTCTTTATTTTTTCTTTTTTTTTCTCCCCCTCTCCAAACAGATGTTCCCAGCAGTGGGACATGCCCTGCATTATTAGCTTTCTGAAGGAATAGAAAGGCACATAATGTATTCTGGCAGAACTTTTATGGACAGCCAGCAGTAGTTRTTGGAGTCAATTTTTCTTATGGGGCAAAGAAAAAGAAAAATCAAAGAAAGATCCTCTAGCAAACCTATTTTGAAGTTCCCCAGGCCAAATGGATTCCAAATCTCATTTCCATATGAGCAGGCAGCAATTTTCCTGCAGCTCCAACCTCATACAACAGACCGGAATGGTTTTGTACTATCATAACACTGAAGGGGACAGTTTCACCTACAGCTCACCTGAAGGTCATTTCCACCCTTGGAGGAAGATGGGCACTGAGGGAGTTGTAGGAAAATACCCTCTCATGGTTAAAGAAACATGGTTTGCTTCCAGCAGACCTTAACTGTGCCCAGGATATTGGGAAWTTCCACTAGTAGAGGTACTCAGGTCCCTGGACACCTGTCCTTTGTAAAAGGAGGACATGCACACAAGGATGTGGGGAACTCAGCTTTCTTGCAAATCAGCTGCACCAGAACTTGCAAACCTTAAACTTGATAATTTTCATCCACYGTAATATGTGAGCCAGAGCCCAAACTCAAGGAATGGTTGGAGCAAGAGCGAAGGGAATAAATTCCCATTTTGTTCCATGGGGGGATGAAAAAACCTATTTGAAACTGAAGTTTTGTAGGCATGTGGGGTATCTGCCCTGCCTGTGCTCCCAGCAGGGCAGGTGGGAGCCACTGAGGAAAAATGTGCAGTTTTAACAACACAGCCCCGTGTGGAAGCTCCAGATTCCTGCTGAGACAGATAAACTCCATAGGGCTGGAGCACATTGTGCTCCCAGGTCACACAGCCAATCTAACTGTCTTTGCCTTCAGGGTACAGAACTCGTTATTAACCATCAGTGCAACAAACGCCACCATGTCCCRCTAATCTCTTGCCAATCTGACATCTCAATTATCGGAAGATTTAAATCGGATACAGATTACTTCAATCACAACACACTTCATGGAACGGCATTACAATCTATGGAGGAGACTGACAACTCGGTCCCTTTCCAATTCTTACTGGTATTCTACAGACTTTGTCCTTTGTTCTCTGATTTAGTCACTTGCAATGCCATTATTTGTGGCTATGTACTGCAAAGGGAAAACAGCAGCAGTTCTTGCTGCACCAACAAGTRCTGCTACTGCATGTGAGATACCTGAATGCAAGAATCACTGAGACTGGAAGAGACCWCTGAGATCAGAGTCCAACCTGTGACCAGTCACCCCCAGMCMGGAGCACTGAGTGCCACATCCAGCTGTTCCTTCAACAGCTCCAGGGATGGTGAAACTGCATCTGAACCCCCAGTGTCAAACAGAATGGACACACATTTATTCTTCAAAGAACCTCATGGATCTTCCATAACGAGCAACAGACTGAAACAAATTCCAACAAAAAATTTTGGGGTACCTGATAATAATATCTGAGAACCCAGCAAAGCCCTTCCACGTACGACTGCACAACCTTGCGACGGAATTTCTCATCGGATGCGTCCACATCGAATTTGTTTTTGTAGTAGCGCTGCTTCCAACCAGTTTCCCACAACCTGCAACACAACCAGGCATGGATAACATGTTAACACKGACAGGCATGGCAACAGATGCACATTTGCAGGTCTGAATTACAATGTAAGACAAAGTGGTTTTGCTACTTCACTTGCCATTTGTATACYGTTTAAATGAAAACAGGAAAAGTGATGCTCAGCAGCAACAGAGTAAAATGGGACAGTTGGCAGAACTAAGAGAGTTTTCCTGCTACTCAAAATACAAAGGCAAGGAAATAAACAATAATATCTGTGTCCTGCTGCTGTTCAGACAAGCTATGGTCACCAGCAGCACTTTCTGCAGCTCAGCATGCTGTGCTTGCTGCCTCACACCAGATGAGCTCCCTTTCACCCAGGATTTTCAGTCTCTCATGACAGAGATGAATGTTGGGATCAAAGGAGCGACCTTGGCCACAATTCATTCTTCCTTCACACAGCTTCCCCTCATGTCTGTACACAGATAGAGCAGGGAAAACAAACACTTGTTCCTCTCACACCTGGGCACCTGAATCCTTCAGCTCTGCTATATCATGTCAGGAAAAAAAACCAAACTGGTTAAACCAGATAACCCCTTAATGAGGATCTGTTTTCCTAAACAGAATTTTATTCTAAACAGGTCCAAACCTGGTATCCCATTTGCAAACCAGCACCAGATCCCTCTCCACGAAGGCTGTGACTGCTTTAAATTACACAAGGAATCCAAAACACACAAGAAACCTGCGAGATCACCTCAAACTGACTCTCCCAGAGCCAAAAATCCAGTGTGTATAACTTTAGGAGAGCCGTGATCCATTTATGCTTCCTTACACAATGCACATCCTTTTGCTTCTGCAAATAAGATCTTCTCTTGCTTCTATTTTGAGCCAGTTGCTCAGGATAGGGACACTATCTAAAATCTGGCCTAAGGTACTTCCCAACTGCTTCACACTGATGAGCAGGCAGAGAAGCCAAGAGATGTTTTCAACACTTCCAGAAATAACCAGGTGAGCAGGGGCAGAGCTCCTGGCACTGAAGGCTTTAGGGATGCAGTCAAGAACATCTGCAGGCTCCAAGCTGCCAGGCACTTGTTTAAATTAAAAAAATCTTTCTGTGAGATAAAACCCATCTGTAGCTGACTAGAACAATTTATTCTGGTTTCAAAGTCATTCTAAATACAAAATATATTTTCACAAACAACTTGGTCATATCTAGGACATCTATGCAGTTCTTTTTATTTACAATGGCAAGCATAAAATTAATTTCCACTCAGAAAAGGACATGAAAAAATATTCTGAGCTACAAGAGCTTAAATAACYGTGATTGAATGTAGCAGATCCTTTTCCTTGGCAATACCAATCCTGTTAGAACTACTGCTGCTCGTAAATCACCATAGTTCATTCACACTGTTAAAGCTTCTTTTAGAAGCTCTGCTAACACTCAGATGGAAAGGAACATTAACATTTATACCAATTTAATATAAAATTTTTGCATGCTTGATTTAAAAAAAAAAAAACAACAAAACAACAATCCATTCAGATATAGACATACAGGAAAGAAAGTAAGAATGGGAGCTCAAATATGTGATACTGGAAGAGCTGACGGGCCAGATGTCACAAATACACTATGATGACTGTGACCAAAACTCCACAAGGAAACAATGCTGAGTGTTTTCCCACATCCACCTACAGCCTGGCTCCACAGAAAACAAACCACTGTGGCTGCATTTCTCAGGAAGAGTTGTAAGGGCCCTCACTCTCAAATCAAACAGCAAGAGCTTCATTTAAACCCTTGATCAATGCAGATTCACTGGTGGTTAAYTCTCAGAAAATTCCTGTCTCAACCATCCCAGGCTCAGCCTTCCTCAGACAATGAAAGAACTCAGACAAACCAGGGCCTGCTGCAAGCCAGAGATGGAGGAGACCACTGGAAGTCAGGATGAATGCTGCTGCCCCCATGAACGCATATGAGCTGTGTGGGTTAGGAGCTCCCAGATTCCAYGGAGCAGCCGCATTCTGCTCACATAATCAGGGAATGTCTCGCCAAGCTCGGTCTCAGAGGGAGCAGTGGCTTGGAGKCTGCAAACCTGCACGCATACTAATCTGGATACTTAGGTTTAACAGCCAGAGCTTACCCATCTCRCTGGAATTTACTGGATATTCTAACCCTCCACATTAATTACCGCTGGATAAAAAGATCATAGAAAAGCATCCGAAGGCRCCGTTGCACTGAGCTAAAAGGCATTAATTAGACTGCATCTATTTCAGCAATTTGCTAACAAAGTGCTACAAAAAATGGCTTCACCTGATATTATCCTCTGGCTCAGGTTCACTGTCACTGTCCTCAGGTTTCCGCTTAATTCCTCCTCCCGGGGATGGGCTGCCATTGGGAGGCAGGCTGGTGTTTGGAAACGGTGAAGTTGTCTAGGGTCAGAATTATTACAGATAAATAGGGGGAGGGCAGGAGGAGAAGTTATTAGGCTTTTTAAATACAAGTTAAAATTAACAGCTCTGTGATAACCACAGGCCTTCTCTTCAGCTCAAAAAAAAACCTCCAGGCAAAGGCTACACAACCCTTAACCCATCAAGTCAAGGAGCAAAAAGGAAGAACTCATCCCTGTTAAAAGGCAAGCATTGATGCACTGAGGCAAAAATGTCATTGGTTTAGAAAAAAAAAAAAAAAAAAAAGATGCAATAAACAACACAGTATCAGCAGCACTGGTGAAAAGAAGGTGCTTGTGACTCAGAACTGCCAGAAATACTCTGAGTTCTTTCACAGCTGGTCTTTTGAGCTCGTCTCAAATGAATCTGTTTAAATATTAGACACCAAAAGAAACGTCTCCCATTCCATAAAGGAATTCATTTGCGTAACTCAGGTGCAAARAAGTTTCAAGATTAAAAGGGAAGAGCAGCAGAAATTAGACTTTGAAAAAGTATGTTGTGTTTAGACTTCAGTCAGAACACACATCTTTGTGATGAAAAGAACTTTTAATTTGTTTGCTGTATGGATGAAGATTTATCCTCAGAAAAAAAAAATTGTCATAATTGTTATTTAAAGTTAACAGGACTTCTAACAGAGGACTTCTTTCCAGTTTTCCCTCACTAATACCTTGCCCAAAACTTCATCCAAGTTCCTCCTTTCCCCAGGGAAAAGCATCATTTCAAGCAGAAATAAAGACAACGCTATTCAAGCARGCTTAGAAAAATTAGTTATTAAAAGCCACTTCCTTAAAGAGCAATGTTATAGGTTTCAGCTTTTCAAGGAAACTTGATGGGGCAGAGAAAAAGATGCCTGGAGTAACACGGGGTGTGATTATTTCCCTTCTCTGTGCAAACCCCTTTGAACAGGTACTCACCTGAGAGTTCTGCCTGTCATGCATCCTCATCTCAAAGGCAGCTTGTCGAGGGTTACAGATTGCCTGAGGGCTRGATCGATTACCCAGGGCTTGAGGGGAAAACTGGCCACCAGGAATAAAGGAAGGCTGATCCCTCTGAAAGATAAATGCAGACAAGGGCCGTGTGATCTCCCCAGCAGTGAGATGACRCTCCCTCACAATTTTCACATTATGCGGCAATGAATATACGAACGCCCAGTTTTTAAATATGGAATAGAWTAAAGATCAACACAATTCAAAATTTTTAAACTTTGAAATAGTTTACATACACGCCAGAAAACACCATGATTACATCTGCAGTTTCAACCAGCACGTCCTCCAAAAACTAAAGTAGACTTCTTAATCCTTGCTAATTTCTGCATTGGGTAAGGAGTTCATTTACCTTCAATCTTTTCCTTTTTTCTTTTTGTCGTCTTTTAAAGTTATCCTAAATGAAGAATAAAGGGAAATAAAGTCAGTCCAGGATACAGATTCCCTGGAAAATGATTTCATTATAATTCTCATCTGACCATGSCACAAGGTTTTTAGGGAATGTTTTGAATACATGGGTCAGTTCTCATGTCTGTATATTCAGCAGAAATCGGAGGAAATTTTCTACCCTACCCTGAAAATCTATGGGGAAAAAAAAACAGCTGGGTACTCAGCCCCCMAACAATTTTGGTAATGATTTAAATGATCTACTGAATTTAACTGTAGCCTTATTTGGGGATGAYGGAAGTGTCAAAGGGCACAAACTCTTTGCCTGTACCGCAGATCTGCCAAAAAAAAAAGTCAGAGAGACACAAAAGTCTCAGACAGAGGAAAAGAGACTCAAGGAAAGATATTTCCTATTCTGTGATTCCTRAGCCAACTGAAAACTTAAAACATCAAACTGGCATTTCCAGGAAAAGAAACTCAGCTGGATGCACCTGATTCTTTTTTAAGCACCAGAGATTATAACAGAGAAAATACAAAATTTGGCTTTTTTTTTTTTTTCTTATCCTCTTAAAGGAGTGTCCCTGGCTAGCTCTAAGTAATTAAAACAGAACTCCGGGAATGTAAGAACAACAGCAAAAAAATTACATCATCGTCTTTTCTCTTTTTGAAAATACTGTCTTCAACTTCCCCAACGGCCAACATGATCATCTGGACCCGCTGAAGGTTCACAAACCCACTTTCAGTGAGGTAGCCCTGCAAGCCAGAGAATAGCAGAGCTGAAAAACAGACCTGTTTTGTGGCACAGACACAGACATTTTTAAGGGAAAAGGAAAATCTCTCACCCCAGTTTTGTGCACCACATTTTTATAGATGTTAACCAGGCGATCGATTGCTCCCTCCCTAAACACAAACCACAGGGTGAGACTCTTGGTAGTTAAAAGCACAGGAGATGTTCTTGCAGGGAAAGGAAACACATTCTCATCTACCTGATCTCCAGAGATGGCAGATGAGGGAGAAAGTCATTCCCAACGAAGAAGCACATGAAGACCCAGTCATCAACACTTCTTTCAAAATCAAATGTGAAAGGCAGGCTGGCCATGGTGAGTTCTCTCTCCAAATACTGCAACACGCACACACACACACAAAAGGAGCTTAGAAAACACTGCACAGGGCTAAAACAGCATTTCCAGCAAGCAGCTGCAGCAGCTGCTGCACCTCACCTCTCGCAGGACACACAGGCGGATGAAGATGAATTCTTGCTCCGAGATTGGCAGGGTGTCGGCAAACTGATCATGCTAAAACCAGAGAGGAACCACATTAGATCCAAGTGCATCCTAGAGCGTTCTCCAGCCCCATTTTGCTTTGAGAGGAGATAAAAGGGATCCAAGAACTAGCTCCCAAGCCGTTGTGCCAAGCAGGTATTTATTTTGCTGCTTTGCACATCTGTTCAGTTACTGATCATTTGTTCTCATTCAGTGGGAAAAACCCCCAAACAACAAAACTTCACAAGGGAGGGTATCAGGTTTGGCATGATACTTTTGCATTTTTATTTCTAAGAGGAAAACTAGATATTCCCAATTACAATCTGCATTGTGCTTCAGATAAAACCAACAGCAAGAACAATTTGAGGATCTCATACAACATAAATTAAAAAAAATACAGAAACAGCAAAATTCTTACCTTTCCCTGTTTTTCTCTGGGTAGACCTTGGCAATCCTTAACCTCATGCCCCATCTGGTTACAGAGAGCACATGGCTTGGGTTTATTTGGTTTGAACTCTTCCCTAATTATGGTGAAGTTTGGTTCGTGTGTAGCTAAGCCAAGCATGATCAGATCAGCTACCAAGCAAGAGAGAAGAATAAAATGCGATGAAGGATAAATATCATCAAGTTTTGTTTTTTTAAAAAAAAATGTTTAAAAGCAAAGCAGATTCTGCCTTAAAAAAGATGATGATGTCATTACCCAGATACCACAAGTAAGAGAAAACTCACCATCAGCCCCACACAGACAGTGGTGAGTGTTTGGATCATGGTTTGGTTGAGCTGTAAATACAAAATTACATTTAGTCAAAGTCACCTAAAATAAGTTACTACTGATCCCACCTCAATTTAAAGCAAAATGTCCACATTAATTGGAATTTTACCTCTTTGTCTCCTGATGTAATCCATGATTTTATGTTCCCCTTCACCAGGAGCACTGGCATCTGACAAAATAACCTGAAAAACATTTAAATTATGACAACAAGCAATGCTGCTACAGGAAAAAAAAAAACAAACCAATAATTTACATACTGAACACAACATCTGACTTAGAAATATTTGAAATTCTAATTTGTGACTTGAACTAAAATACTGTGATTTAAGAAGACAGTAAGATTTAGGATAAAACTATCTAAAAGCATGGAAGCAGTGAAGGGAGCTTCGTTTTCCTCTACCAGTTCCAGGCTGAAGCTGGCATTGATTCTAATTCTACTGAAATGATCACGTCATGTTTGACGTGTCCTGATAAATTATCAGGGCAATGAAACTGGCACTACAGAACTCATGGATTCAGCTCATTGATGCACTGGGAGATGATCTCATCACCCTCCTTCTCACCCTGACATCCTGACGAGCATCAGTGTTTATAAAACCCCTGTCTGATGGGGGGAATCAAGCAGAGCCAACTGCCCTCTAATTAGAGCACTTGAGCAGTCAACTCGTGGCAAATAACACAGGCAGCTGCGTTTCCTGACTGCTCTGCCCCTTATGTGCAGCAAACACAGGGCTGTCAGACACAAAACTGAGGGAGTGGAGTGGCTGAGCAAGAAGGGAGAATTTCGAAGCCCAGAAAGGCAAGAATTATTTATATATATAAATGACATGTATTATYTTCACTGCCTGCCATTAGAGCAAATGTGGCCTGCTGAGGGAGCAAAAACAGTGCAAAAAATACAACTACAGTGTATCGTCACACTATCCCCAAAAAGAAGAAAAAGTGTTCCTAAAGGCCTGTCTCCCATTATGTAAAATTGTGGCTTTCACCAGCAAACCTTCWCCCTGCTCTTCAATAAAATCACAGCAAACGGTCCTGGGAGATGGASTTATCAGGATGAAATGGATCTCTGAAGTCCCAGCAGGATGGGCACACTGGCTCATTGTTAATAACAACTCAGAGCCAGGCCAAGATATAAACTCCCTGTTACATTTCTACTCTTCAATTGGCTCCCAGCCCAGCCAAACACCTCCTTCATTTTYGCCAAGTGTGAAAGTGGGAAACTCACTGTCAGGTTCTTCCAGCCCGGGTCACTGTTCAAGCGGTCAGCGATGTAATAGCGGAGGCATTTAGCAAGATTGTCCATAAATTCAGTTCCCTAAAAAGGGTTGGAAGGAAAAAATTAAACCTTCATTCAGCCCATGGCAATTGCAGGGCACAGGGCCAGCTCACTCACCGGCGTGATACAGTTGCTGTCAAACCTCTCCTTCACCTCCTCGGGAGGCAGAAAACCACCTGGAGCAATAAAAACAGCGAGCAGAGTTACATCCACATGGACCATTGTCAACATTTTTGCATGGAAAACCCAGATGGMTCCCCTGCCAATAATGAAGTTGTTCAAACCAGTTTGTTTTTAAAAAAACCCACCAAACAAAATTAATCTAGCTCTTACCATTATATTACCTCCATCTTACAGGTGTTTCTGCATTTACAAACATTGTTACTTCAGCAAAGTGATTTCAAAGCCCAGAGAGTAGCAACACTCCCCTATCACTCCAGCTGTGTCACCACCACCCTCAAAGTTGCTGTGACTTTTGTTTCCTCATTGAATGTAGAGTTTCCACTGTCAAGTAACTCCCCTTGCTCGCAGCTCATTATCCCTGTSTAGGAGTATTTCCATCTGATCCCTGCTTTTAAGCTGCCATCCTCCTTTCATCAAGCCCTACAAATGTGTACTTCCTTCCATAAGGGTTTTGGTTGTTTCCCACTGCATTTATCCCTGCTCTTCTGTTCAATTTATTTTCAAAAGGAATTAAGAGCACTCAACACAAACTCATTTCAGGCAAGAGACTGGAGAAGAAAAAGATGACATTTTGTTTTGTCTCAGTTCGTAACTTTGGAAAACACAGATCCAACCTTCTGTAGGCTTATTTGCCCYTTCTCTCAGCAATGCACACACACAGCCCTTTGTTAAACCTTACTGAGATGATCAAACAWGGCGATTCTCATGGAAAAACCTCTGATAAGATCACTGTCCTACCTTTGGCCAGAATTTCTTGTCGGATTTTTTGCTTCTCCTCAGCAGCTTCCATGCCCTCCTTTGAGGCTCTGAATCTCCTCGACCGCTGTTGATTCATTTTGGCACGTGGAGCCTAAAAAAAGTACAGGAGAGCTCAGGTCATCTTTTGCATCTGGACAATCTCTCTCGTTCTGAGAGGTGGTGTGAGTTACAAGTTATTACAAAGAGCTGGTGTCTTTTATCAGACCTACTGATGGYCAGGTTGGATGGAGCAACCTGTGCTAGTGGAAGGTGTCCCTGCCCATATGGAACCAGATGATCTTTAAAGTCCCTTCTAGCACAAACCACTCCATGATKCTGTGTACTGAGGGAAGATAAGGATTTTACAGCTGGAAACCAAAAATGTCAATGCTCACCACTCCATCTATGGCCATGTAAAGGAGTCTCCTCGGTCTCACAATGTTGAAGATCCTGTCAATGTACTCAAAAATCGCCACCATCATCTCATCCTCATTTTTGGGTGCTGGCCTAAAACACAGAGCATTCAATGTAACACCTGAAATGCTATCAGTACAGAGATATGGGATCTGCAAAGAGCCACACAAAGTGCCTTACTTGTCCTCTGGGTGTGTGCAGGGGTGAATGATGCCATTCATGTCCAGGTACAGGTTGTCAAACTCCACCTCATTGGGGTTGGGTTTGCTTGTATCAATGGGGACCTTGACACCATTGCACTCCTTGGCCTGCGGATGCAGTTGGGACAAGGATTTCAGTACAAACAGCCAGCAGGTATTAAGGCACAGACTCACCAAAGTATATTTTGTTTTCAGTGGCAGCAGAACAAGAAGATAGCAACAAGTGCCCACATCATTACCCGAAACCACACTTTTCACTATTAAACAGCACTTCTTTTGTACAGCTGTTTATAAGCCAGAAAACCTTACCCTGGGCTATGGCAGCTGCTCATTCCTGCAGACAAGAGAAACTCCCTTATCTCATTTATTCCTCTTTCCTAAACCACCTAGAGCCACTGGTGTGCCTGGACTATTTCAGCAGTGGATTCTTCAACATCCTGCACAACCAGTCATTTTTGTTTCTTCACCATAATTGCAGGTTTGTTTTGTTTGGGCCTTTGTTGTTGTTGGGTTTGCGGTTTGGTTCCATGGTTAGTTTGGTCAAAAGGCAGTGAGCAACACTCTGATTCTCCCTTCCACTTCGCACCTGTAACATGGGTTAAATCCCAATTGTGTGGAAGAGACAGGAGCTGAGCAAGGAAAAACTGATGATTTTCAGAGGAATTCTGGCTGGAATGGGTTATGACACACCACAAAGGTGGAACGAAGTGTGCTCTTGAACAGCTGGGCACAAAGCCAAGTTTAAAAATAAATGGCATATTTTAGTTAAAGGCTACAGTCACAAAATTGCATGGCATGGAAGAAAACTGGGATACTGCTGGTTGTCCCATCACATGGAGCTCAGCACCTGCTGCTGAGCCAACATCAAGCACTTCCCTGAACTTCTGTCTGCACACTGCCTGCCTGCTAYTCACTGAGTTCCCTGCATCTCTAATGGAGAGTCAAAAGGAAAACCCKTAAAATTTACAGATCATGACACCAACTTTGGACAATTTTCCTGCCTAAAGCAGCAGCAGGACTGGCTGAGCTCTTACCCCCATCCTAAAGGCCAAAATTAAACCCTGTGAAGTCTTTATTTGGTATTTACATTCAACACAGTTATCCTGACAGATGACATCCTTAGCCATTGCTTCATTTACTGAACTCTCTGGACACACACATACACACACTCTCCAGCTGCACGGTTTCAGCAGAAATTTAGTGTGAGGTGCAAACATGGCACCCTGCTCAGGGCAACCCTCCTGGATTCTCCTTGATCCCCCACTCACCCTTTCTCCTGAGCCAAACAGGATCAGAAAGCATGGAAGGCTCACAGCCCTGTGATACAGAGAATGAGCCCCCCCTTCACAAACCCATCAGAGTTTTCATGCAGCAGCCTTGTGGAAGGCTGAAGTATCCGGCAGGGATATCTCCTGTGATACAACTAAACTGTTCACTCCTCTTTTGAAACCATTGAAAACAGATCTTCAAACGTGATACTTTAGTTGCAGCTTTATTAATTCCTATCCATTTGATTAAGAATATTCTCTCCTGGATTTTTTTATTATCCTCAAGATCTTCCTCTCATTCTTCCTGCTCAGCTTAAGAAGAAGATTATTTCTTTTTCTTAAATCTGATTAATCTAGCAAGGTAAGAGAACAAGGATCAACTTTTCAATATTTCAAAGAGACAAGCTACTGGGAGATACAAAATTTCTGATTAGAGAGATTTATAGCAATCCTAAAACACACACGGAGCTGATTACATTGTGAGAGAAGCTTAAATTCATCTACAGTAAGACAAACTACAGCTTCTCCCTGCTGTCCTAGTCCACTCTCAGATTTATGACCAGATTTGAATATAAAAAAACGTTAATGAATACGATTTATCCATGTGCTGTTCTGGCTGTAATTGCAACGTGCTCTTGAGTTGGAAAAAGGCAATGTGGATGAGGAMGGCAGGAGCYGCCACTTTCTTTATGGTAAATCTAMCTCAGCCACAAGGAGTTTGTTGTGCCTTTYCATTTATTTTAATAAAGAACTTCAGCTATTTTGAGCTCAGTTACTAAAGACTGAAAACAAGGGACACACAATCAGTCAAAAGCAGGACTATACAAACCTTTGTTTTGCCTAAATGTGAGAGCAGCTTTGATTGCACAGAATTAATCTAAACATTTACAAATGTGGTGAAAAAGGCAAATCTGCTCTCAGAGAAAAACCTGCACTGAACTGTTACAAATGTAACAAATGTAAAYTGTGGCTGCTTTTAAGTGACAGATCTTGAGGGGTTATCCATGAACAGCTGGATCCCCATGACAGCCCCTAAAATGAGGGTTCCCAGAGCCTCAGGACAGGTCACTMCAGGATTTTGGTACAGAGACGAGAACAGCCAATGCTGTTGGAGTGCAGCATTAAGGGAAATTGTTAAGCCCACATCCTACCCTCCCCCCACTTTCTTCCATAAAAATTCCCAGACAGATTCTTAGATCTTAATTATCCTCCATTAAAAATTCACTTCTTGCAGCGACAGGTAAAATAAACTTCCCACCCCRCTGAGAGGGGCTGAAATCACGGCTGTAATAAAACCACAAGAGCAACTCTCAATTTTAACCAAATCTCTGTTTCACTGCCTGAACCTGAAACACAAAAATACCCTGGAAAAAACAMAGAGCTGAACACTAAAACTAACTGAAAACCCTGCTGCAGGCAAGCAGGRCACACGTGCAGCCTCAACGCAGAATTCCATCACTTCATTTTCTTTTCCCTTATCTCTTCCACTGTGCTCCCACACTTTATCTCCTTCTCAGGTGTCTCCCCAAGGTGAGGCACACCTTGGAAGGAGGAGCAGAAAGGCAGAAGCCCCAGCACAGGCTCTGAACTTCCCAAACCAGTGTTAAGAAGAGCACAGTCAGTAAACCAAACAAAAGAGAACACAAAATYATTTGGAAAAGCCTACAGGAGAAGCAGTTTGGGAAGCAAGAACTGCAGAGCTTGCCTTCTCAGAAACACTCTGAGTTAGCCCTRAGGAGGATGTTCAGGGCACAGCAAATTCACCACGGTGCAGCTACTCAAAGCCTGCTGCTGAAGAGAGACCACCCCCATCCTCCCTGCCCCCTCCCATCGTGTCCCATAGGATGGCACCACATTCCCACGGCTGCAGGGATGTGCCTGAGGGAACCGACCTCATAAAACAACTATAAACAAACATCATTTCAGCTGCAACACTGCCCGGAAAGGCACCCGTGGGATTCTGCAGCAAGGCTGTGGSCGAGCCTTCACCAAAACCACCTTCTGCTGCTACAGAAAGCCAGAATTTAGAGGGTGTCTTTGGAATAGTCAGCTCCCTGTTTGGCCAGGAGATGTTTATCCTGTACAAGAACACACCAGCAATGAGATAAAACCACCTGAGGCTGCTCAAAGTTGAAGAGTACAAGCACAGACTTGTTSTAAGTCTTGGATGCAGCGTGGCATCCTGGGTTTGTGGGGGTTTTCCAAAAAATAAAGCCCCAGGGTAAAGCAGGAAGTTGGAGAACAACTAATAAAGAAACGCAAGACTGATAAAATAATGAKTAAGAAAATGAAACACTTGTGAATTACTCAAGCATGAGGAGGCTGAGAGACTGAGGAAGCAAGTGATCACCTGTGGATATCCCAAAACCCCCCTGCAGCTCCAAGGAACAGCTCAGCTCCTTCTCCAAAGTCCCATTCCTGCCCTCTCTCCCTGTGCTGGCACTGCCTTCCCCGAGCCCATCCCTCAAGCAGGATCCTGGAACTGTGTGCCTGGAAACAGGGAGACTGAGCTCCCAGATCCTCAAGCTGCTTTTAACCATTTCCTTTGCGTTTTCTCTCTCTTGTTTCCAGCAAGCCCCGGAGCTTGCTGTGGCTTCTGATTCCCAAAAAAAAAAAAAAAAAAAAAAAAAAGTCGTCGAAAAGCAGGGACAACGAAAAAACATATAAGAAACAGCAAAAAGCATTCCCGCTGCTCCCTACTCAGCCCAAGCTTCACCAAACACTGTCACAAATCCTACTTTTCCCGCCGGAAGTTTCACGAAAGCAGAATCGACAGTGCCGGGAAGGGCTGGAATTCCAGCAAATCGGCTGGAAGGGGGGAAATTGGAGGAGAAGCCCGATTCCCTGCTCCGAGTGCCYATTCCCACTTTCTCCATGTGCCTATTCCTTCCAGGAGTGCTCACACGCGGGAGCGGGAATGAACGAGGCGCTGGGATAACTCCTCCCGAACAGCGGCCGCTTCCACCAGAACTAAAAGTCCGGAAAATTCCCCAAACAAACCTAAACAAAGCCCCAACCAACGCACCCACCGAGCCGCCCTGGAAAGGCCCCGGGAGAGCCCACGGGAGCATCGCGGACTCAGCACCGCCCGCCGCTCAGGGCCAACCGGCCCCGACACCCCGCGGAGCCCCGGGGCGGCCGCCAGCGGGCCCGTGCGGTACCGGGCGGCCGGCTCACCTTCTCCTCGACGCAGTTGACGATGATGGAAGGGTACTTGCGGCTGAGCCAGCGGAAGAAGGCCGGGACTCCCATGGCGGGAGCGGGACGGGCCGCGGCGACACAGACCGGCGGCACTTCCGGGGTCGGGGGGCGGCGCGGGGCACGCCGGGAAAGGGGGGTGATCACGTGACGCGGGCGCGCGGCGCCGCMGCCGCCATCTTAGGTGTGGGCTGAGGGCGCCGCAATGGCGGCCTGAGGGGGGAGGTGAGGGGTGTGTGGAATCCKCCGCCTCGCAGCACCCCCAAAACGCGTCCGGGCAGCTCCTGGGGCAAGAAATGGACACCCAGAGGGGGACAGCAAAGCCTGAGGCCRCAAAAGTGATATGCAGARGGGAAAAGYAGGAGGAAAAGCAAGCCTGAGGGAAGGCTGACCCATGAGACAGCCCCATTGCCACCCTTTCGCTCAGCCAAGACACAAAGTGCAACGATTTCCCTCCAAAACTAGCCTTAAACAAGCAGCGTAATAGGAAAAACACCCTCCCTTAGCATCTTCTTAATAAAAAGCGACCACACACACGGCAGTGTAGTCCAACAAGCCAATAATTAAGAGAGGTATCGATGATTTATTTCAGCACTGTGCAAGCCAGGWACTCAATGTATCCATAAATCCAGTACAACCACCGGACTTCCAACACCATATTTATACCCAGAAGCCAAGAGTTGGTATCTTCCCAAGCACAGACCCTCTTTTAGGATTGACCAGTGACTCCAACAAAAGTGATGTAACCCCAGCCAATTCCTGCACACGCTCAGGGGAAGGATCTGCACTGCTTTTTGACCTGTAGGTGTGAGTTTCAGCRTTATAATGAACATGGTTCAGCTATAGGATACGTGGAATTTGAGTGGTTTGCCAAGTTATGAATGTACAYATAGACAGACATCAACATCTGGATTTACTACATCCTTAAAGGGTGTCCTTGAGTAAAGGATGCACTAATTAGATCTCTGTGTGAAAGCATACAAAGATCTAACATTAAAGAACATCCTGGCTTCAGACAATTCTGACATACCCCRTATTTTGCAACAGTAGGAGGAATTCAGGGCATGGCTGCTCTGTCCCCTCTGAGGGGACGTTTTTGGTGGGAAAACATGATCCATGTGATCCACGGCAGTGGCACGAGGCACAGAGCTTCCGTCCCCTCGCTCTGCCCGTGGCATAAGCAAATACTGTTAATTTATTGCTGTTTGACAGTGCCGAAATGGAATTAAACCGTCGGGTATTAAATGGGATTAACACAAGGCAGGTTTTGCTCCGCTGTGTCCCGTCGCCGCACACCAGCTCCGTTAGCAGGGCAGCCATGGGGCCGAGGACAGGGAATGGCAGCCCAGGAATCATTAACAAAAATAACAAGATCTCAGCAGTGCTTGTTGAGTCAATGCTGCCAATTTGGGGAGCGGAGGGGAACCTTGGTACCTGGCTAATTCTCTGTAGAACAAATTAACCCAATATTGTGTCTCTCATTATTCTTATCCTCACTTGTCTGTTGTTAAGCTGTTTTCCATTGTCATTCCTCTCAATAAAATCTGTGACTTGAATAAATTTCTCCCTGCAACTTTGTAGTGGCACACCTACTGTATCAGCTAAAGATTGTCCTTTATCCGCTCCTTACAAAACATTGTCTGATTGAAGCTTCCTATTGTAGTACTCCTGGAATTTTGTAGGGAGCACAGCAGCTTAGCATTAATATTTTGTTTGTATTGATGGGCAATCCGTTGTTTTTCTGATAATGCCAAAGAAAACAGAAGGCTGGCGGACGCAACTGAAACGCGATCATCTTATCTTATAATTACTTGGGTAAACAAGTGCCGGAAAAATGAATACTGCGACAGACAATTCCTTGAAAAGTTGGTGTGAGCATCAGCGGCCACACCGGGCCATGAGCCCGGTCTCACCTCCGAACTGTGCATCCGTGAACGCGGCACAGAGCGGYGCGGCACACTCACGGCAGGAGCAGGGAAGGCTTCCCGCTCGGGCACTTTCCTTGGATGAGTGGCGTGCTGATGGAAATCTGTTAGGGCCATATTGATTCCAGTCCCCCTGTCCGTCACCGTCACCTGCCATCAGCCCCGGGCTGCCGGCRTGACAGCTGTGAAGGAGCCCAGGGAAGTTGACTGGCAGGATGTTTTGCATCTAATGAGTCTGTGCACAATAAGAGTATAATAAATCCTGCTCTGGAGGAACTCACTATCGCTCCGACAGCGAGAGGCAGAGATTGCCTGCGCACGGCTCCGCAGCCATCTGTCACCTGTCACGGGCCGCATGTCTGGGGCTGAGCTGGACTGTGGTGACGGAAAGCCCCACAGACTGGTGTCACGCTGGCAGATAGAAAGTGGGCTGACATCAGCAACCCAGAGTCGCTCAGAAGCAGAGCTGCAGAGACATTGCACAGCTCAGGTGATKTTCCTTGGCAGCACGGGCTGCTGGACTTTTCCAGCAGGGCCTTGGGCTGATGTTCCCTGAGCCATCCCGTAGCCCCAGCCTGTCTGTGACAGGATACTGGGAAGCTCACATTTAGCAGATGGGTAGGAGTGAGACAGGGATAAACAGAGCGATGGTCCAGGCACCAGCCCTCGACTGCTGAGGTCACACATTGGTGGCCATAGCAATGATGAGCTGGGGGCTGCACCACCCTCTCCAGCAGCTTGGCATGGCCCACAGCATCACCTGGCATGTGGGAATGGCTGCTTTGGGAAGCACGAGAACTGCGGTCCCTTGGACTGCTCCTCCTCTCCCCGCACCTCCCATCCCTTAAGCAAWGCACCCATCCCACAGCACAGGGGCTCCTCTGGGAGCAGCAGTCCCACAGGATAMGGGGAGTTGGTGTGGTTAAAAGGACATTAAAGCCCTCACTAAAGTCTGGCTTTAGTCCTTTAGTTGAGCCCGGCTCCCTCCCAGGACATCAGCCCCGGTCAYAGGCTCATCTCTTGTGCAGCTGATTTTCCCATTCCCAGAACATTCCAGGCTGCACCCTCACAGACTGAAACCCACAGCAGCTGGCTGTGCCTAGGGTTCTTGCTCAGTTCCAAACATTCTGCGAGTCATTTCATGCTGTGGAGCTCTCAGCCTACGCGCTCCTCTTATTAAACTGAATGTTGTTCCCATTTCTAGCTGGGTTGTGAGGGATGRGTGCGGAGAATGGTGCCCATGTTGGGAGATGTGGGTCTGCAGCACAGCACGCTTTAATTGGGGTGCTGCTTTCTGCTTTTGAACTTGTCATTTATGAACAGCTTTTTTTTTAACAAGTCCCCTGGTTTCTYCCTCCCAAAGAAAATCTCATGTTTAATGGACTTAATTTTAGATAAAAGGAATGAAAAGAAAATTAAAAATGCATGAAGCTCCTAAAGTCATCCAATTACTGTGATGTCCACACAGCAATGCCAGCACGAATTTCACAAAGCAGGGAAAAGCAGGAAAGCACTGGGGCTCGCCACATGTAAATGCTGCTCTGTTCCAAAATGTGCTGAATTACAAATGGCCATTTTATGCATTTCTTCTTCTTGATCTGTTGCAGAAGGAGATAAAGATCAAACATGCCAGCCCRCCCCAGCAGCGCCTGCCTGCATACCCACAATGCTTGTCTTCTTCCCAAGAAGACAAGTGCTGGAGTCCCAATATTGGGATGCACACAAATCTCAGGAGGGGACTGTCATGGGGCAGGGATCCTGTCAGAGMAGAAAAACACTGCAGGTCAGAGAGAGCACAGAGAGACAATTTATAAAGACCCCTAATGTTTATTTGGTGTTTCAATTTTCTTTCCCCATAAAATGACAAGCAGCACTTCAGTCCATGGCACACTCACTGTGTGAAAGAAAATACGCTTTGTTTCTTCCCAAAGGCCAGTGGGAGAATCTCAGTCGTAGAAGTCATCAAAGTCATCTGAGTCTGCACTGTGGGTCTGTGGGCGCAGAGCAACCTCGAGCTCGGAGCTGCTGTCGTCAGATTCACCCCAGAACGCTGCGGGTGAGGAGACAGAAARCAGAGGGGTAAAACCTTTTCTGTGGCAATGCCACAGTTGGTCCCAGACATGACCACGGCACAGCTCTCCCGAGGCTGACTGAGGGAATGGAGTTTGGAGCCCCAGCCCCAGGTGTGCATGTCCAGCACCGTGTCCAGCAGTGGAGCGGCAGTGCCCGGACAGCAGCCTCATTCAGCGCTCCCACTCCATTGTGCCTCAAGGTAGCCGGGCAGAACATTTCCACTCCAAGCAATTTACTTGACCAGCTGCTGCCTGAATYGCAGCTTTGTCTATTCTCTTCCATTTTCTCCCACCACTTGACCCTGTGGTGAAGTCACCAGTGGGCTGTGACATCACAGAGTTGGCACAAAAATAACAATGACATCACTTAAATATCACCAGTTTGAGATCAGATCAGATCCAGGCCAGCCTAATCTGGTGGCTTTAACCTAAGGCTAAAGGTTAGGTTAAGGCTCTGGGAGTTAGAAAACCCTTTCACTAACAGCAGCARAATCCCACTGCAGTTCAGAGTGCCTGAGAGATTTCTGGAGATGTGAATTCATTTGAGCCRTGAATAAAACAGAGCGGGGATCATGGCACATGGGAGTGAGGGCCACAGCGGCTGACAGAGCCGTGCTCACTGTTCCCACCCATTCCAGAAGCTGCTGGCTGTCCAAAGGCAGCACGGGAGCYGCAGTGCCTGGGACGAGGCCCAGGGCTGGGAGAGGGACAGCRGGAGGAGGAAGGCTGTCACACTCACATAGACACTGCAGCTCGCCTTTGAGGCACTTYGGTGCCTCTGATGGCACCAGCTCCATAAACACCTTATCTACAAATGCAGCAGCTGCATCTTTCATCCTCCATCCCTGGCCCCCTGGGCTGCAGCGCTGTGCTCTGCTGGGAACATCAGAGCAAGTCCCGCACTCACTCCCACACTGAACCGCTCCGAGACAGGAAAAGGCCGGGGACGCCAGCGCCTTTCAAATGCCACCAAAGCAGCCCTCTTTGATGGCATCTGCACCTCAGTTCAATGCCACACCTCCAAAACTGGGCCATTCTGGACTGCCAGGCACCCAGAGYAGGGCTCCAGGCAAAGAGCTCCTGGCTCCCGGTGCTGCCCCACTGGCAGGAGGCTGCCTTAGGGKTGGCTGCAGGCCCCGCAAGCCTTGCAGGGGGAAACACAGAAAACCAGAATGTATGGGAAGTGAAAACATGCAGGGCCCAGACACCAATTCAGAACAAAACCAGCCTAGCCAGAGACAAAACCATCCAGCTGCACCGTCACAGGGAAGACCAAGGAACTCTCAGGCTTGTCCTTCTCCAGGTTCCCTCCACCTGTTCACTGTTGTTTGATTAAACCCTGCAAAGATCCCGACTCGTTCCACACCACCCCACAAACACCTCCTCTCTGCCCTGAATCTGTTCTCAGATCCCTGCTGGCTCCCATGTTGAGACATGGGAAATTCCATGTCTTCCCTTCTCTGTACTTTATACGGGTCATAATGTTCTGGGAGGGCTTTTACAATATAAATTAAACTAGACAGAAACTAATTTTCCATARTTTAATATTTGTCTCTTACCTTTGGATTTTATGGCAGTTACCGTCTCCTTCCGCAATTCAGTCCTGTAAAAGATTTCAAATAATCAGCACAACATCTCTAATTAAAAAAACTTAAGTGGCTTTTAAAAAATACTCTACAATGGTTTAGAAAAACAACAACGCAGTAACTACTTTTTTTTTCCCAAATAACTATTTAATCACAGGCTTCTTCACCTAAAAGGTGGAGACATTCATGTGCAGCAGGGACACAGGTCCAGCTGTTCCTGGAGTCATTCCCTGATAACGGCACTGATTAACACCAGCACTGAATTAAGGTACAGAGGAGCAGGGCCCTGTCAAAYTGCTGCAGCCTTTCAGAGCACGCAAAGTATGGAAAGACAAAATCCAAACAAAAATAAATCCTCCCCAGTGATGCTCCCTGCACTTCTTCCCGATCCTGGTGCTGTCCCCCGGCCCCATGGAAATGTGCAGCCTCTGCTGCCTTTGATCTACCTTGATGTGTGTGCAGCCTGAGCCTGCTCTGCTAAATGGCTGCTCTTGTGTCTGGAGCATCACAGGCCCTTTTGAATCTCTCAAACAAGCTGGAATCATTTTGATCTTTTGTGTGCAGTGCATGCATTGTGTTGGGGCTGGGGAATAATCACACAGGGGCAACAACGGGGGAGAATTAACTGTTACAGCAGCAGTCYGGCAAGAAGCTCCAAAAATAAAGCTTCAGCTGATTTTAATAAGGAAGATCAAATAGGAAATATTTGAGACATCACTGGCCAYCGAGTGAAATGTAAGCCAATGTCAAGGTGCAGTTTGGAGCTGTGGCCTTGGTCACCACAGGACTCTCTGAAATGTCTGTGATTTGCTGTGTTTCATTTAAAAACGTGGCAGCCAGTACAGAAGTGCTTGAAGTGGGGAGCTACAAATATTCCACTATTGTGGAGGCATTTGTGAAGGAGACAAAAAAAAAGCAGGGATGTTTCCTTGCTTGTGTTACTCTCAGTATTCAGTCAGAATTTGGGATTGCAGCTGGAAAGCCCCATGTAAAGTTTCACACATTGCAGTACCAGTGGTGCAGCCACTTCTGCTTTTAACCCAGAGAAAGCTCCCACTGTTTAAGTCCCATTCCCGCTCCTCAAGCTCCCACTCTGCAGACAGAAATTCCCCAAATATTAAGCACAGCCCAGGTTCCACCAAGATGCCAAACCAAGGCAGAAGTGCCAGTACCAAGTGACAACATYAGTGGAGTAGTAACAGTAATGTAAYCATTATCACCTTATTCAGTAAAAACGTTTAAACTGTTGGGCTTCAAAGGTTTCTCCAACATTCCTTTAGTGTGCCATCCCACTGCCTTTCCCTTTTATTCTGAGCAAAACCCCACTCTGCCATACACTCTCACTTCTCCTTCAAAGACATTCACTCGACAGGATATCCAGAGGATTTGAAGCTAGAGCCTCTGGACTGATCCTGCAATACGCTGAATGCCCTGAGCTCCTGCTCCCTTTGGTGAGACCTCCTGCCCCTCAGCACTTCCCAGAAGGTGCCCCACACATCCCAGGCTCAGCCCATAAAAATGTGCTCAGAGGCTGCGATGTTTTCCCTGGGGTGTGGAGCAGGAAAGCACTTGTTGCTGAGCTGCAGCTGGTGAGGTTCCTCCTGTGGATGCCAGCACAGRAGCCATTTCAAGTAGCTGAGGAGGAGAACAGGCAGCAGCAGCCACTGCTTCCCCTGCTGCTGGGAAGGGAGCTGGTGGATTTCTGGGATTTCCAGTTAGCTTCTTACAAAAGCCCTTTGACAACTGAATATGTCAAATCTGTCCTACTTCTCTCTGTGGTTCAAACCCACAGCAAACACCAGTGGGTCAGTGCTTTGGGTCTGGTGCTAACATCATGCAGAGGATCACCAGGTCTCCAGGCTTGATCCTCCAGATGCAGCTGAAGGGCTCATGGAGAAAGGACCTGGCTGTAGGAAGATCTGGAGACATTCYCACTGCCACACCAGCTTCCCATGAAGAGAAAGATCAAAGCAGCAGGAGAGTGGGGAGACAGGTGTTTGTGCTCTACAAAACATTATCCATTCCCTGGGGTTCATCTTCCCAGGGCTAATCCACCCCATGTGGAATGGGGTTCACTCCCCAAAGAGCGCAGAGCCAAAGCCAAAYACAGCCATCCCCAGAGAGGCAGATGGGGAATGGGCTGTCACCAAAGGCTCGGCAGGGAAGCTGGCGGCAGATACCGAAAATGGAGCGAGGACATCAGAAAGGCCCAGAGGGGAAACCCCCAGACCAAGTCCAGAAAATGCTGCAGGGAATAAATCCTGGGACGAGGTGTGCAGCATTAGGCAAAGCTGGGGAGATGCAGCAGCGCCTCTGCGTTGCACAGCAGCTGCACTCGGCGCTCGGCAGACCTGGCTGTGGCAGCGGTCACCCAGCAATCGGAGCACACAATGGGCACAGACCTCCGCCGAGACATTTTCGGGGTATAAATGGAGCCAGGCCAGTTCCAGCAACTCGACTAATCCCCTGTCGTGACCCTCCGATATCCATTTACACATTTGCTTCTTCCCTAAAATAATTCCAAACTGAACCCAGGCACTAACAAAGAAAAAACCCAAACCAGTTTCACTTCAAAGGGCCTTTTAATCTCTCCATTTCTCTGATGAAACAGGCTTTTTGTATTGAAGATGCTGCAATAGCAAGAAATGAAAAAGCTTCAAGAAAATATTTTTTCATCTAAAAAGAAAATTTATATTAAGAGGAAAACACCAGAACAACCAGAGCCAAGTTAATCAAGGGGGCTTGCTGGAAAACAGCAGAAAATATTTACTGTGGCCTGAGTGTCTTTTTGATAAAAACACCTGTTGAACTTCTACGTTTTAGTGTCAAGCAAAAAAGACACCMAAAAAATCTGGSAAATCCTAAATGCCAAGAGATTTACCTGYTCTKGAAARCCARGTATCTACAGCACATAYAMTGCAGACTGTTCCATAGGCAKTATAAACCAAAAAGCCCATTCATCRTGCCAGAGTTGGAGTAATAACACTGAATTTCAGTATTTACACTAYGAGTAGGATGATYCTTATTTTAGGATACAAAGATTTCTATCGAGCTGYGTGTAAGACTGGTCTCTGTTTAGATTCACCACGCAGAAGAAAAAAAAAACCCTCTGACACAAAGATGCATCACAGCGCTGTGAGAAAGCTGTGCAGGAGAGCAGGGGCAGTGCCAAAAAATCCACTGCTCCCTCTGTGCTCGGCCGGCAGATGTTGGTGCCTCCCCCCMCAGACCTGGCAGGGCATCACCACCCAACACTGCTGCCTCTGCAACAGCTGGGGGTGCAGGCAAAGGGAACAAAGCTTGCATAAACAGCTGGAAGAGCAGAAAATTACRCTGGATTTTTCAGTCAGCTTCTTACAGAAGCCATTTGAAACCTGGGAGTACATGGTGGGATAAAACAATTGGATCCTGACTGGTTTGTGGGTGCGTTTCCCAGGAATCCAGACCCACGCGATGATGCTACTGTCCTTGGATTTCCAAGAGAAATGCATTTGTGCACGTCCGAGCACTCCCGGCCCCAAAGCTCTGGGATGTCTCCTCAGAATATAGCCGAGTTTTCTGTTTCGGGACTGGTTCAGGAAGGGGGGAGCGGGGGATAYGCAGAGCCCGACTGCCCCCCAATGGCCAAAGCCAACGGGCCCCGTGAAACACCRGCCCGGCAATGATTAAGAGATGAATTCGACTCTGCCAACTTCTATTTGCATGTCACTACAGCTGTGTTGATGAACAGGGCTGGAAACTAGCCTTCAGAGACCCCCCCAGAGTCCTTSCAGCAGATTAATTAAAGTTTAAAATACTTTACACCGTGTTGGTGTCCTGACAAATCCAAATCGGGCTTTGGTTCTCAGCTGATAACGCACCTTTAATCTCCAGATTATTTGGAAACGAGACAGCGCAAACAAGTCAAGGAAAAATAAAACGCTTGCATCAGAAATGGGGAATTCCCAGAAAGCGAGTGACCTCCACTGGCTGCATCCATCGCTACAGCCCCCCGGAATGCCACACACATCGCTGCCCACCCGCCTGCGCTCGCCGGCAGCCTCAGGCCTGACTTCTGATACYTTCTCCCCCCAGGACCGTGTAATTTAATGGCCTCTCCCCTGCTGCAACACCCTAACACCCCAACCAAAGGTGCATCTCCGTGTGTGGAAATATTCCCCCGGGRAAGTAAAGGAGCCCCGGAAAAGCAGTTTTTGCGCTGAAGGTAGAGCAGGCGGCATTTGCAGGAGAAGAGGAAGCTCTGGCATGCACCGCCGAACAAAAGGGAACAAGTGGTCTTTACTCGGAGAGCAGCTTCCTATTAAGACTCACTCCGTCGTACATTATGCCTTTCATCCCCACTCAACCACAAAATGATTTTGCTGTAGGAAATACAATGGCAGAAAAAGATTTACATTGAAAGAATCTTTAATAATAAACTGTTGCAGATCTGCCTACTTCCCCATGATTTATAATACAATAAACATCGGATTCTATTAAGTCTCATGCACTGAAGACACGCACTGAAAACCCGAGTATGAAAGCCCTCAATTCTTCCCTTCTCCAGGCCCATAATAGTGAAACGAGCATGGATAAATGTGCTAAGAGTATCTCTTTGCATCTTTTATAGCTTGTGTGTATCAATCTGTAAAGCTTATTAAGAAAGTCATTGCTATGCAAAGCAGCACCCAATCTCTTTCTCTTGCTTTTCAACAGCGCGCAGTGTTTAGCCAATAGGGCCGGGCCCCGGCCCCTCATTCCGCATTCATAACATGCAACATTTGCACAATGTGTATCTCAAAGGCTGCTGAATAGAAAGCCTTAATACTCATGTAAACAACTGCAAACCAATTACTTAATGAATCAGGCCCACACATAATGAGGTGCCAGACAAAGAGCTATAAATGCATTTTTGCGCCCGAGCCTCCGCTTTAAAGTAAAATCCCTCAGCTGTAGTTTGGGCTTAACTGGCACATGATAATTATTGTCTGGGGGACATCAGAGGAGCCACGGTTTTTATTCCGGTCCGGCGGGGTCTGTGCCGAGGTCACTCATCAGCTCAGTGACAAAACGCGGCAAAGGAGAATTTATAAAGTGCCACGGCCGAGCTCGCAGGGATGTTTATTCTCAAGTAGTGGGTTTGAGACCACTTGTGAAAGCAATAAAGCCTGAGGAGTGGCTGCCGGGAGCGGAGCTGCAGCGCCGAGGAACCGCTGCACGGCCCGGCTGCAAACAGCTCTCTCTCTTCCTCCTCCTTGAGCCGCTCTCCGGGCAGYCAGAGCCAAGGGCTGCTCCCAAACCCCACCTTGGGAAGGCTGCACTCGGTTTGAGCCATTTAGAAAAACTATCTCTTACACTGACTAAGAGATTTATTACGTTGTGTTTCTAAAGCAGCATCATCACATATTCCTGCACAAAGTGTGCTGCTGCTGAGCACYGAGAGGCCTGGAATTACAGACCAGAGGGAAGTATTTGAAATGTATTACAAATTGCAATTCAGAAAAAAAAAAAGCAAACCAAAAAAAAAAAAACTGTACAGCATCTAACCAAGGCAGAAGTGGCTGCAAGCACAATTAGCYAGCAGTGCAGCAGCAGCGGGGTTTAGCTTGAAGAGATTCTAAATGAAAAATAGTTAAATTTGAAATTAYACGTTCAGCTGCAGTGATCCTGTAAATGAGTTCTCAGGGCCCCATCCTGTTCTTCCTGCTGTCCCAGGCTTCAGGGAAGGGCTAGCATGTAACATTTCAAAAATTCATCTATAGGAACACCCTTGCATTTTATAGCACWAGGTGGATAACGTGGCTCATCGTTCTCAAAGTTCCAGAAAATATAAAAAGAGAAAAAAATTGAATCTAAAATGGTAAGAATCCCAGACAAAAGCAGGAACACCARTCATTGATGTTGGGTATTTACTGTACTCGAATTATAGAAATTCTGTGATTTTAACGGCAAATGCAGAATTGGAACTGGCCTCACCCACAGCAGCCAGAAAGATCCGTGTCATGGACACAGAAGGAGCTCATAACCTGAGGTGGTCCAAACCTCCAGTGTTTGAATTACAGGAACACCAACTTTAGTCCCAAGTAAAAAAATTAATTGTGTGAATTTCAGCCCTCTTCTGTCAAGGTTTCTCAATCCCRGAATAATTTCCAATGTCACAGCTTTACCTGGAGAAGGGAGGAGCGCTTCCATCCAATGAGGAGCTGCTTTTTGAATGCGTTTCCAGGCTGTCACTTCCTTTGGGACTGTCGTGGCCACGATCCCGACCTGTGCAGGAAAAACAGGGACTATGAACTTTCCAATACTCTGCCAGAGAGTGATGCCACTGGCTCCAGTTTTCCAGGAGATGCCTGGTACAGCCACGAGCATGGTTAGAGCGGAGCATYGGCTGCTCCACATTAAGTGGAAATCAGTTAAAACCACAAAAACAATATTTCCTCCCCAGCAATTAAGTCATTATGGTGATTTCTTCGAAACTGGGCAAGTTTTGCACCTTTTACCTTGCTTTAGGAAAGGGGCAAACATGGAGCTTCTCTTCAGAGCTCTTTGCATCATAGCAAAACTTAAAGGATTTATRGAGTCTTTTTACTCCTTTTTTTCAGTTCCTATTTATTTTAATCAGAAAGGTTTTCTTCCCTTTTCCCTTAAATGTAGATTATTTTGGAATGCTACAATTCTGTCAAWATTATTTGATACCTCTGTGTTTTCAACCACTCTCTTGAATTAAACAAATTACTATACAGTAATAAATAAACTCTATAAAAATCAAATCAAACATGTATCTTGAAATTTTTATGACTTAAACAGCCAAACACCCAACTATTTCAAAACCTTTTATCAACCCTTTCCTTTCTTCCCCTTCCCCCTGTTCTGTGGATCTCATTTCCATGCTGTAAAGATTGATTTAAAAAAAAAGAAAGAGGCAAATGGATTCATTCACTGGAGTCAGACAATTGCTCATCTTTGTATTCGTTTCCAAAGCACACGATGCTYAAGCACAAATCCCACTTTAAAAGGCTGCTTTGCATATATATTTTATATATATATATGTGTGTATATATATATATATTTATCTATAGCACTGAAACGATAACCAAGCCCTGCTGTCACCAATGTCCCAACCCAGGAAAATTCAGTATTTCTGTCAGTGGATTCTCCACTTCCTAACTGGCTGTGCACCTCTGACTGTCCCAGTCCTTTCTGCAYTTGAATTGCAGCAGCACAAATCCTGCTCAGCCTCAGACACTTCCAGCAAAGAAGTGCCAGAGCTTGACCAGGAGGAAAGAGAAATCAAAAATAAGAAAGAAAAAAAAGATGGAAAAATAAAAGAATACCTGCCCTTGCCATGATCTACCACAGCTTATGGTATTGCCTCTCCCAAATCCAGCATTCAAGMTGCTGCTGCCTCTGCTAAAAGATGGATGAAGGATTTTCACCCAGAATTCACAATTCCAGAAAGATTTCAAGATCTTTTCGGAACTCAGGTATCAATGATGAGCTGCTAGAGGGCATCATCCAGCCCGACCCAAGTGCAGTGTCCGAGTTGGTGCTGTCCTGAGGAACTTTCTTCATCCCAAACATATCAAACTATATCAAACAGAGGRAGAAGCTGGGTGCCCTTACTAGTAGAACCTCAGAATGCTCAAAGGAGGACCTCACCAGGAAGGACACCTGGGCATGGGAAATGTGGTGGCAGGATTGTTAGCTCATTAAAGGTGACCTAAAAAGAAAGCAGAATTGGGCTTGTGCTGTTTCATTTTCCTGTAGGATATATAAAGAAGGGCTAATTTCTTCTTCTTAAGAGGGCTTTTCCTCCTTATTCCTACACTGGAGATTTTATAGCTGGAGAGTAGCTGGGGGTGACATTCCAGATGTTGTAAAAGCAGAGCCCAACGAGTGGAGCAGTCATGCCATTTTTATTCAAATCCTCTACAGCCTTAACGYTTGCTTAAATCAAAGACGTAAGTGAAAGGGAGAGAATCTGGTTTTGTTAAAGATTTAACAAACCTGCCCCTTCAATAAAATCAGCAATTTCCTACTYATAAATGAGACTCTTATACAGTCATCCAGCAAAACAAGAAATAATGGGTTTTATCCTTTTTAATCTCACATTATTCGCCTACCTCAGGAACAGCTGAAGAGCTGRACAATTTCTTTTACGTGTCTTTCCCTGATAAAAAACAGTGCATCCATGGAGGAGATGAGGATGAGCCCAGGCCTGGCCCTGTATCCTCACATAACCTGGGATCACAGGAGATTGCTGTTATCAGCCAGCTCCTCTCTGGRCTAGCCGGGCACCAGGTATGATCCCTTTAAAGCCCATTATCCACAGGCAGCCTTCCAGGAGCTCTGAACAGGGCATTAAAAAACCAACACAAATAATTCTGGAATATTTACAGAATATGAAAGCAAATAAATATTTTGATTCTCTTTTTATGTAACAGAAATGAAAGAAAAATGAACCAAAACTYCAGAAGCATTCCCAAAGTGCCATACTAAAGACTGCTTGGAAGTGCATCCACACAGCTCTCACGGTGAAGTCCATCAAGCCCCAAAGCCCCAGAAAGCTTCAAATCAAACACTTTAGGAATGCAGCAAATACTGAAATGAAAAAAAAAAACCCAACAAAAAACCACCCCAAAGTTGCATTCCTTGAGCTCAGAAAAAGTCATACAGCAAACAACCAAGTTGTTTGAGCCCAAAAGCCAAYGTGCAGAGATGTGGCTTCTATTTTAGGCCCATAACAATTCCAGCGCTCCAGAGCCACAGCAAATGGTGATGATAAAAAGGAATGAGCAGCTGCCTGGCAGGGAGAGGAGCAGAAGGAGAACAAGGAGCCTGGAGAAGATCATGGGCTAAAGAGGAATCGTGTCTGAAAGGAGCAGCTTGGCTTTCAAGTGAGGTGTGAGAAGCCTCACTCCTGGAGACAGAGGAACAGCAAAGACAGCTCCCTTGGAAGGGATGGGCTGAAACTGGAGTTACTGGGTTTGCCCGAGGAGCTTCTTGGCATTCTTGCATATAGGAAAGGTCAGGAAGGCGGGTGCCCATTGGGGCTTGGCTCTTGGCTGACTGACACTGAATGGCCCTGCAGGGTCCTGGAAAGTCTGCAACAGAGAATTCCTCAACACACTCAAATGACAAATTGTGCCTAAAAGCAGGATTGACAAGTCATAAAAATTCAGGGCAGGGAGAAGCAAAGCAAATCCATGGACAGTTACTGAGATCCAAATCCAGGAGCTGGAATTCTGCTTGGGAAAACAGTCTCAGTGATGGCACTGGCTGRAGGGAGCCACTGCTATCAGGCAGCTTTGGTACAGGAGGCGGAGAGGTGGCTCCTGGCTGGCACAGGCACAGCTCCTGTCTGGCAGGGACCTGCCCCACGCTCATTCTAATGATCCCCAGTCAATTACTCACAGAGGGAATCAAACCAGAAACATCCATAGCTTGCCATATAATTACTGGATCTTCCCCACGGAGACTGACCCCTGTAACACTGACAGCGAGCCCCGAAGGGCTCAAGGAGAGGATATTCACACGGTGCAAATGTGGAACATGATTACAAGGAATTACAGAGGCGCTGCTGCTCCCCATCCTTGTTTATGCCACCGTGAGCGCGGACGTTGTGATCGGAGGTTTAATCTTTGCGCTCAGTGTGAGCGGCTGAACCGACTCCCTCTGAAGTTGCCCCGCGGCACTGAGCYGCCGGGCTTTGATTCTATAATCGAGTCCAAAGCTGGGCCCGAGGTTAATATGCAGCCACCCCTTCTACCTGTAATGGGAATCTTTCCTACCACACTTTCTTCCCCGCTCTCATCTTCACACCAGCCTGTGACTTCTGGATGTGAACACGCCGTAATGAAACCATTTCAAAGCAGCAKCCATCACACTGGTTTGTTTGCTTTTAAGCCCTACTCCCTTTAATTTCCCACTTTTGTTATCTCTTGTTTATTGATCTAAACTATCCATTACTGCTCTTAAAAGCAGCGCCCACTGGGAGCTTGCCACCCTGCCTCTCTGTAGCTTCCTCAGAGAAGGACAAGCCAACCAAACATCTTGAGGAATTGAAGACCCAATGGATTTGGAAAACAAACAATTTGGCAATTCCTTCTGCAGTCTGGCTTTGTCACAAAAGGCAGCAAATCCCCCCAGTTCCTAAAGGGGAGATGTTTGTAAACATGCACACAAAACCCATAGATCCATTCCAYAGTGGCCACAGGGCTTGGCCTTTCCTCTCCTGCAGAAAAACCTGCCACCAGAGGCATCACTTAGTTTGGGAAGTAACCAGAATACCAAGCTGTTTAGGAAAATCCCCCAAATYTGTTACAAATGTACATTGATCTGCCAATAGCTGCATCACAGTCCCMTGGGTATTTGGACAGAACACCCCTATGCCCAGAGCAGGAACCTGGAGTGGCAGCCAGAGCAGGAACACCCATTACCTGGTTCTCTCCCCGCCAGTTCCACCTGCTTTCCTCTCTTGATGTTGGTCGGGGTCGAAAGCAAGCTGAGAGAGGATTCATCACCCTCGACAGGTGACCTATCTCCACGCTCTCCTGGAAGGGCTGGCAGAGCCTGAGCATTAAAAACAAAAACAGCCACAGCTCCATTATCTTCCCCCTCAAGCATTTTCCAATACACATTTAGGCTACTCTACACTCCACAGGGTAATGTGCTTTCAAGGTGTTTCTGTTAGATGTTTCATTACCTTACTTCTAGGGTGTCCCTCAGGGGCTTGTTTCGGGACAAAAAAGTGGACTTGAGTCTGTAAAACCTCCTGAATGTTCTGCCCTAACTATCTCACTGTTTAGTAAAACAATTGTTTAATACAGTAAGAGGCTGAGGCACTTGCAGCCTACAGAATGCCATTTTTATTTATTACTTAAAAAGTTGGCTATAGCCTTTTGCATTAACTTAGAAAAACCATGAGTGTGCCACCATTTATAAAATGCTGTGTTTAGCACCAAACCTCACTCTGCTTAAAAAAAGTAAAACACATCGTTCATGATAAAAAGTCACAGAAAAGTCAAAGATAGAAGCCTCATGACRATTTGCACCAGAGCAAAGGGGTGAGTTCATTCCAATGCCTCACTGGCATGAAGGGTGGGGACCTTAAAAAGCTCCTTTTCCTGTGGGATGAAGCAGTGGACWTTGTTCCCTGAGGACCCAGGACTGATCAACCCCAGATTGCTTGTCCTTGCACCAAAGGCCACACCCTGCCAGGGCACAGCCATAACAGTGCAGAGGAGTCTCCTGTGCCCTGATTTACCCATCGCGGGGTGCTAGTGCCCACCTGGCTGTCCTGCTCCTCCATGCCTGGAGCCAGCAGCTTCTCGAACATCTCTGCCACCCTCTCCGGAAGCTGAACCCGGTGCTGCTTCAGGAACAAGCCATGGTCGCTCAGGCGAATCCGCAGCGCCTCTGCATCCCTGAGGAACAAACCGGCACAGTCAGTGGAAATGCCCCACCCACACAGGGGTCAACACGTGCTGAGAAAAGCCATCGCCCATTTGGTCCTTAATTCCCACTTTCTCTTTTTAAAGATGTTCAAAGTGGAAAATTAAGAAGCCACTTGTGACTTTTGCAAATGTGGGGAAGATGGGCAGGGGTATCAGCCCTATCCTGAGGCTCAGGATCCAAAGATACAACACTCTTCCTACATTCCTGCTCTCATGGGGCGTAGTCAGGCACTCACGACCCCAGGCTTGTCTTTTGCTCAGAAAGAATAAAAAGGGAAAAGGAAAAATTTAAAAAAGGTGTCTTTTAATGCAGAAAATCTCAATCCTGCAATCCTTTTGTTTGCCAAAGATGTTTGTTTTTCCAGTTGCTCCAGTGAAGTTTCAGAGGAGTGAATTCCAATTAACTCCACAAGTGTTTGTCCCTAAGAAACCATTCAGGAGACACAAGGAGATGTTAGTGCTGGCAGGCGCGTATCAGCCTCTGCAGGAGAGGCGGGTACCGGCAGAGAGACCCTTCTGCAGTGCTCACAAGTGCCCCGATCCTGCCAGCACTTGAGCACTGCGGAGCCTGCGATGGGGAGGGAGGTCTAGACAGAAGCTAAGTAAGACAGAATGGAAAATCTTTTCATTCCTGTGTTAAAGAGACCTAAAAAAAAAAAGTAATTCTCACTTGTCCTTGTGGCATATGCACGGGAAAAAAAACCCACACTGTTTTGAATAATGGCACTTTGTTGCTTTTAAAGGCCACGTGCATCTCCTGTCTCACACAAAATAATTTCCTTCTCAAAATTACATTTTCTGTCCCTCCACGCCCAAGACTCATGCTGCAGATCCCAGGAATGACTGGCTGAGAGGTGTATGAAGTTCCTGCAATTCCCTGACTGCCAGAGRGGCCTGGGGTGGGAGACACTGCAGACTGGATGAGCTGGGGCACCCCAGGATATGGAGCCGGAGTCACCATTGGGGAATGACAGGGAAATGAATTAACTCCTGAATGCTCCTGCGCCGAGAGCTGCGTGTCACACAAGGATCTGTGTTCTGGAGGCCTGGCTGAGCCCGGCTGCCTCGGCACCAGAGGGCAGCCCAGAGCCGGGGGCAGACAGAAGGATGTTCCTCACCCCGCAGTGAGTCCTGTGTCCCTGTAGCTGCTGTGCTCCTTGCACCCCGCTCTGCCCGCAGCCCCGCCGGCGTTCTCCAGAGGGACGCTCCCGCTCCGCTTGCGCTGGGACAAGGCCTGGAGCTGCCAGAGCACCGCGGCTTCCATCGCCTCAAGGTCGCCTTGGGCCAGCCCGCCGGYCCCACTGCAACACAAAGCAGGGGAGACAAGGCCCGTGAGCACAGCTCATCCCAGCCAGCCTCAGCCTGGAGACGGGACAGCCAGAGGGACAAACATCCGTGCTGCTCTGGGACAGATGTGGGACTGTGGGGCTGGACWGGGACATCACACTCAGCACTTGGAATGTGCCAGGCACAGCCTCCCAGGGAGAGGGAAGTTGTGCACACCTCCTCCGAAGCAGGCAGGGGGCAGGTCTGTTTAGGGGCCCTCAGCATTAGTCCCCAGGAATCCTCCGATATCCAGGGCCCCCAAGAATCTCAGCCTATGGAGTTGTGCATCATTRTCAATAAAGTCCCCAACAATTCCCAGGTGTTGTACCTAAGGGCCCAAAGGCTGAGGAGAAACAGGGAGGGCTCTTTGTCCCTGGTTTTGGCAACACTCGAGTTCTGGTGATTCCCTTTGCTCACTTACTACAATTACTCCATTTTTCTGGCACGAGCCATTTGTCTCCTGGGCTCCACCCACTCACCTGGGCAGCTCCRCTGTCCCTGAGGGCTGGCCCTGGTACAGCACCCGATGCCTGGGACTCATCGTCTCCACCAGCTCCTCCATGAGCTGCAGCACACGGTAGAGCTCCGAGAGGTCGGCCAGCGTCCCGCGGCACCTGTGGATGGACAGACAGGGCTGGGAGAGAGCTGACGTGTGACAGGACTTGGCAATGCATTCCCATCTCACGTCCTGGAAAAACAAACACCCTGCTTTGGGCTTTCCAAAGCAAACAGCAGAAACCACGTTTCTGAGCTCTGTAGGAAGGAGGAAAAAAAAAAACACACGAGCAAACAAACCATCCAAAAATCAGCCCGGGCTGAGCCTCTGCATGAAAAGTGCCCCTGTGCCACGCACTAATTCCTTCACCTCCACAATCGAAACAAATCTGGTGACCACCTACAGGTATGGGGACAGCCCTGGGACCTCAGAGGAGTTTTGATGAGGCTGCACCTCTATAATGATGCAAATRAGGACTTAACCACTGAAACAATGCCGCGGGCTAATCCCGGGACAGAGGTGTAAATGGCTATTCAGGTCCCCGGCTGCCACTTTGTGGGGTTCTCAGCCCAGGTCTCCAGCAGCAATGAACACCCCAGCTGGGGCAAAAGAGTTTTCTTTCTTTTCCCCACATGCAGGAGCTGACATGTTTCCACAGTTAACCCTRGCGTACTCTGCCTCCAGGGAGAAGCTCTGTGCACAAAACTTGCAGCATTTTCACACTCGTGCTGAGCCATACCCAAAGCTGTTTTCCCTCGGAGTGTTGGGCAACAGTGAACAATTAAGTGGGGGCTGCCGTGCCTTTAGTCGAGTTTCCTAGACATTTAATAAGCAAAACAATGCCAGGGAGATCACACAGGCAGTTAAACAGTGCTTTCTCTTTTCCCCCAGCCTTACAAACCCTGTATTCCAGCGGCCGGCTYGTTTCCCATTGTTTTCCTCCCGCTGGGTGGTCCTTCCAGGGTGCCACTCGAGAGGGATACAATAATAAAAAGGGAAGGGGAAGGAAGGGACACCAACATAAAGAAAAACAAAATGTATGACAATCTGCAGCAGGCTACGGATCAGAGGTCAGCAAACAAGAGGTCCTTCTCTTTTACAGGTTGCTTCCTGGAAACAGTCTGATTAAGCTGACAGCTTGAATTATGTGTTACATTTTGTAATGCACAATCCATCTGTGCTAAGTCCTCCTCAATGCAGCTGAAGCAGCACAGGCATAAGCTCTGCCTTTTTCCACCCCCTCAGCTCAGGCCTTAAAATAGTCATCATCTTTCTCCACACTAATTCTCAGAGACCCTCTCCCCCCGCCTCTCGCCCCCCAGGTTTAAGCCCTCAAAGAAAGGGCTGGGTGCTGCAGGGAATCGTAAGAGGACACAGAGCCTTTCCCCTTGGATCAGCAACTCCAAGGGTGGGGACACCAGGAGCCTTCACAAACCCAGCAAGCCCCCAGGGGCTGGGGGAACTGCTGAACAGAAAACACATCACAGCGCAGCCTCTGATCTGCACCCCTGGCCTGTAGCCTCTGGAACACCAACGTTATCTCCCAAAAATCCTCATTTTTGATAACTAAGGCAGCAAAGCTGCAGCACCCTATACTGCGACCTGTAACAAGATGCAAACCTTCTGCTGAATTGCCTTTCCCGGCAACATCCCCCTTCCTTGGTTGCCAACACTTCACTGCAGGGAAAAAAAACCCAAACTCCTTCAAAAACACAGACTGGTATCTCTGCAGTAAGACAGGAGAGGCATTTTCTCCAAAGATGAAAACTTGWGACTTCCTGGTGAAAGGAATGAGAAAGCAGTGTCTTTACAAACAACTGACTCTGGGGGTAAGATAAGGCTGATACTGGGAAATAGAAGAAAACAATAGGAAGGATTTCCATAGAAATTCCACTGATTGACTTACCCCAGACTATGTTAATTGAYTACAAGAGCAGAGACACAGAGATGTATATTGAAAGGGGGCAATATATGATAGAAGGGGGGTTTAATCAGGTGTTTTGGGGAGCCTGTACCTCTAAAGTACCTCAGCCAATGCGGAAAGAGAGAGAGAACTGCGGCCAGGAAATTGGGATAAAAGGCTGCGTCCTCCAGCAATTTGAGAGACTCCATGGGAAATGCCCATGATCTCTCGCTTTATTCATGAATAAAGTTGCAGGTCTCCTTCTGTCTCCTTTTTGGACATAAACCTCTGGTGCTTCTGGATTAATTTTCCTGACACTGGCATACAGCAACGATTAGTTTTGCCTCTGGAGTCAGTCATGGTCTCTGCTCCTTTCAGCACCATCCCTTGGTGCTGAAATTATCTCATTTCAGGTAATTCACCAAAAGTGTATGAACAGTGCTTCCTTTTGATGCCACAGTGACACTGCTCCAGAGGAAGAGTCCAAGCTACAGATACTTCAGCTTAAGGAAACAAATACACAGAATYTGGCGAATTTCAGCACAGGAATTTCACAAGAGAAAACCACAGGGGCTGGAGGGACATTGCATGTTGTGAATCCATGCTGTGACAGACCAAAGAAAGCTGCATTCCYATAGCTTGTGTAACTTATACAATTGAAATTAATGTACTAATCACTTGCAAGCTTCTCCACAAGATTTTTGTCTCATTAATTTTGCAAAGCTGAAGTGTGCACGCTGCATTCCAGGTGCCTTGGAAAGCTCACCTGGCTGTGAGCGCAACAAGGGAACGGCTGTTCCCACACTCCTGCCGGTTGATCTGCCTTTTCATTTGCAGGTAAAGCAAATTAAAATCTGTATCTTTTCTGCAGAACCAGCAAGCAGTGGTGATCCCACTTCCATGGCCTTGAGAAGCARAGGCATTCAGCTTGGCATAATGGGAGGAGAGCTCTGCGCCGTGGTTCCAGCCATGCCCCGGGGACAATGCAGGCGCTCAAACCTTGTGTGTATAATTTCCCCGCGCCTCGAGAGCTGCTCCACGTCTCATCAGGCGCTGAACAGCGAGGCCTCGCAGGGGAGGGAACACAAGGTTAAACTGCTGGCGCTCAGCTCTGACTCCTCTCGCAGAGACGGGCGCTCTGCTGTGATTAACAGGTGGGATACAAAGGGAAAACTAGGGGAAAGCTATTTACATATCAATTAGATGATGTTTCCATAGCAAGCAACAGCCCGATGCAAATGGGAAAGGATAAAGTTACAGAAGTGTCTGCTGATGGCCCCCAGTTTCTGCTCAGGTGCCATCTATTAACACCCAAACCAATACTAAAGTCAGTACCAAGACCACTGCACCCAGGAATGGTGGAAGAACAGACATTAACCGATGTTAAAAGTTGCAAACAACCAAGATGGGAAAACACATGTTCTCCTGGGATAAAAGCACTGTTTCCTTTGTCGGTGGTCTCTGCCCGATGTCCCACTAACACCTGCCAGCCCTCCCAGGTGACCCGGGCTAGCCCCAGGACAGCCTCATGGTGGGCACTGCCCTGCCAGGCAGGGATGCACTTCCCTGTCTCATGAGGGCGTTGCGGGGCCGAAAATCCGTCTGGGATGGATTTACAGCCGATGCTCTGAYGCTGCACTTGTCAGCCAAAAATCCTGCCTCTGTCACATGGCAGCAAAGGACAGGCCCTGTGTCTGCAGTACACCGTCCTCGTTCTCTCTTACTCTACTCCCAAAATGCTCAAAAAGTTCACCCACAGGAAGTTTTACCAAGCAGAATCCTTGGAGCAAGATTTGTGTACATTTAAAGAACATCATCTGCATTTTAACAACAAATCGTTCACTTGCCAGCTCTRATCCCAGTGAGGCATCTGAAGCCCCTGAACCCCAGCACATGTACCAGGGACTAAAGGGTAGGGGAGAAGTYCGTGTGAGCTCTGGTGCCCTGAGCAGCCCAGCTGATCCAGAAAACAGGGAAGTGGTACCTTTGTGGTGCTGAGCTGTCCGAGGGCTCCCCCTGGGCTGTGGGAGGGCTCCATGGTGGCAGCGGGGAGCCCTCTGGAGCCTGGGCATCCCCACCCTGCTCCCTCTGTGTGCTGGAAACGCTTGGCACTGCCTCCTCTTCGGCACTAGCAGGGATCGGGAGCTCTGCACTGCTCCCCTTCTTGCGAGTCCACAAGCTGCTCAGGCCAGGCTTTGCTCCTGGAATTACAATAAAAAATAATGCAACAAAAATATAAACCAAATAATTATTCTTCTCAAAACACAGTACGACCATGGAGTAGATCATAGTGTAGGGAATGAAACCAAGATAACCCACACTACTTGTTCAGCCCGTGTGAGGGAGTATCCATTCATCCATCTATCCATCCATTCATTCATCCTCTCCCCTTGGCTGTGGGTTTCCCTGCCCATGACCCCTGTCCTTCCACACTGCTCTCACAAGGGGGAGTACCGGAAGGCTGCAGCCCTTAGGATTTGGGAACAAACCCGGAACTCCTCAAAAACCATCCCGGCACAGAGACCAGCTGCCTTACCAAATCAGATCTGGAGAAWTCAAGACAGAGAAGCTGGAAAAATCTTCTCTTAGGCTAAAAAAAAGCGCACCCCAAGAGGCTCCTACTGCACCCATTTTTTAAACCTTTCAGCAGGCATACATGCCTAGAGGCTCTGAGAGGAGAACATGGGCTGAATTGGGATGACAAAGATTTGTTGCCGGCTTTTCACAGACTGCCAAGAGTTAGTGGACCAGCCAGTGTCGTAGCAAATTGGGATTGCTACAGAAATACTCAGTTTTCCATAAAATTCACCTTGGGTTTAAATTAACTGGCTTCTGCACAGCCCCCAGCATTCCTGCTTGGCTCTGTCATGGAGTTTCAGTGGGACTGAATCACCCCAGGTTTGTGCCCAACAGGAGCTACACCAGGGCCTCGTGTCCGAATTTGTGGAGCAAAGATGTGCAACAAACCAATTCCTTTGCCTGCTGGGAAATGGGGATGCAGCAGAATCGAGGGGCTTTCCAGACTGATCCCCCACCTACATGACCAAATCCAGGTCTGAAAATGGATCAGCTATTCTGCACCAGCTCTGAGGGTGAAGGGAATCAACCTAAACCCGAAGTGACTCCTCTGGTGAGACAGGTTCACACTAAATCTCTTCAGATGAGACTCAGACTATGCCAGGGCCTCCATGAGCACAGCAGTGAGGAGATCCTYCCTAACAGTGCCCCTGACCAGGATTAGCCCCCAGCACGCCCTTCCAAGTCTGGGTGAGTGGCCTGGGAGGAAATGRAGTCGAAAGGAAGAAAGAAACAAAGAGAGAAAAAAGGAGTAAGGGCCACCACACTCCAAACCTGGTGCCAGAGGTGCAGGACAAACAACAGCCATAGRTAAGGCTCTGGCTGGGATGGAGGCAGACAGGGACACATCCCATTGCCATACCTGGAACACTTCCCTGCCGCTGTCCCTGCTGGGAGGGAGCTGCTTTGGCACCAGAAGCTGAGATGAGCTGCTCAGAGCTTTCCTCGCTGGCAGACAGGTCCCCGTGTCCTGCTGCTCCCTCCTCACTCTCTCCAGCAGCGCTCCCTGTCTTGGTACCGAGCCCCTCAGGGGATGGGGAGGATGTACGGGGGTCCTGCTGGGACTCCAAACCTCCTGTGGCTGAGGTAGCTGATGTGGAGAAGCCCACTGAGGCTGTGGSTGGATGGTCCAGTCCTCTTGGCATGGCTGTCTCGGTGCCAATTCCCACCCATCCTACAGCCTGCAGCACCTGGAAYACACAGCAGGACATGGCTGAAGGAGACAAACAGGACACAAACAGTTGTGGCAAGTGGAGCTGCTCGAAGGTGGCATGCTGGACTCTGGAGAGCAGAATGTCAGAAAATTCAAGTGTTTGCTATAGCATTAATGTTACACAACCACAGCACACGTTCCATGAATCCTAGCGTGAAATGAGGGCCCAGCCCTCCACTGGATCTCCATGAGCCAAAACACCCAGGGACAGAAGCTCCCTGCACCCCCAGCCYAGCCAGAAGGGACCCAAACACACCAAGGACTCAAACTCATCTAAATGGTGACTGGATTTTACAGAGAGGCAACCCTTTAAGATTAGGATCCTACACAGGCTTTTGAGACTCCAGACCAAAGCACATTTAGAGCTGCCCACCAAGGCCACAAAGCCCAGAGGGACCATCGTGTCCCATAGGTGAATCACTCCCTGATTCAYAGATCCAGCTGCCCTTCCTTCATGGAAAAAGGCAAAACTCTATTTCTCACTGTCTCACTCCAGCTCTTCCCACGGCAGTGACATCACCTTTCCCACCAGGTGATATGGGACACCGAGCAGACATATTTTAAATTGCACTTTCCTCCAAGGACTGTTGAACTTGCACAAAGACAGCTCCAGGAGTACAACCACTCTGCTGCTAAATCCCAGTGTCTTAACACTTGCCTCCCTTTCTTTGCAAACCTACTCAATCAGGACAATTTAAGAGGAGTGGCTGCTGCCACCACGACCACTGCAGGGTCACCGCCAGTTTAGGCAAAGCCAAAATTAGCCATCCTAATGCCATTGTTCACACTAAGCAAGGCTTCCTCTCCAGCCCCAAATCCCAGCAGGACAATTTACAGTCACCCCCACACCTCTCCCCTCGCTTTCACTGCCTGACCTCTTCCTCCCACACAAAGTCAGCTGCCAAGCCCAGCTGAAAGGAAACAAAGGCATCTTGTCTGGTGTGTGACCAAGGTTCCTTTAAAAAGCTCAAATTCCAYGTAACAAGGAGCAGAACAAAAAGCCATGAAGTTATTTTAAGTAGGAGTAAAGGTTTGCCATTCAGATTAAGTTCACRGCTTATTCCATCACCACTGCTCTCAGGTTCCTCCTAATTACTTCTCCAGTGTTGGATTTGGTGSTTTCTAATGCCTCCTGCCAGTCCTGAATGGCTTTGGCAGCTCCTGGATGCAGTGTTCCAAAACAAATGGATTTCAAAGAGGCACAAGCACAGCACACATCCCTAACGGATACCCTTCCAAGGGAAGGGGCTCTGCCACCCATGGGTGCTCCTGGGAGGTTCCAGCATGCCTGAGTCCAAAATCTTCTGAAGGCTTCAAGGAAGAGCTTCACAGCACAGAGGATCCAGGAGCCTGGGCATACAGCTCTGCCARCTGGGAAGGATCTCCTCAGTGTGGGGCTTCTGAGTTTAAGGACTCCCTTGGAAACTGGAAGCCCAAAAGGGCACATATCCCACGGCTCAGGGACAAACCAGACATTCCTGATGCTGTTGGGATCCTACCCATCTGTAGAAGACTGGTTCTGGGATGTCCTTCTGGGTCCCCAAGGACCTCAAGATGTCACCAAAGGGGTCATCACACAGTCACTGCATCCCAACCAGCCTGAAGGAGGCCATCCCAATCCCTGTGCTGGTGAATTAAACCAGTTCCATGAGCTGCATCCTGGGCATCCCACATCTGACTGCACATACTCTGGGTGACTGACTCAATGCCACATCTCTGAGAAGAAACTCCTGTGTTTTGGMCATAAGAACCAGGAGATTTGAAGAGAAAAACATCCAGAATGAAGAGCTGAAACACAGCCTCAGGACACAACAAAAGATGCAGAATTAGCTGAAGTGACCTCTGTATTTTAGGAGGRAGATGAGAAGGAAGAGGACAGGGGATAAAGGAGTCCCCAGTCAACTCCATTATTTTATACAAAATGACATTTTTGGGTTCACATCACACTTTCATACTGACCAAAACCTGCCCACAGTTTTTAAACCCCCAAGTCATACTACAAGCCCTGATGCTTTAGTATTGATGTCAACTTTTCCATCGATTGGAAATCCCATCTCCCACACCACCTGCCCTAGTTGGACAACTCATGTTCCAAAATAAACTCACCTTTCCCCAATTCCAACTGCAATTTGCACCCTGCCGCAGGCCAGCCCATATAGGTCAAGGCTGCTTGGGTTCATTGCTTTGTATATTATAGTTTAAAGAACGCTCTAAATTCAAGGTTTTTAACTTTTTAATCTATGGGGAAAACTTCCTATAAACTCAGATTAACAACTGCTAATGCACTGAAGAAAGGAAACCAAAAACCTTCCTCCTACTATAAAAACAAAATAGTGTGGCCTCTGTTTCTTTTCTGATAAGGGTCTTAAATACCAAACATTTAACTGCATAATAACATTCCCTGGCAGCCAGCAGCCTGCTTAGCAGATACATAAAGCAGGTAAAAGGGGAAAAAGTTAATTTCTTGGCTGAATGATTCCATCGGTAGCTATAGGGCAAACTAGAAAGTCTTTTAGTAAAGTAGCAGTTGATTCTTCTATCAATCTGCAGCACACACACTCTTCCAAGGAATGCATTAAATATGAAAATCATATCCCGTTATCATCTGTTCCCAGCTTTCAGCCCAGTAAGCTTTCCTTAATGAATGCTGTAGCCTAAGGGACGAGCGTGCTGCTGGCTCCTCGGAATAATGGAGTGATGCTCCCGTCCTGCCTATTCCGGCGCCGGCTGGCTGAGGGGCTTCCACACACAGTCACAAGTGACTACTCTTGCCAGCATGCTCCAAGTTATTACAAGATGTTTTTAGACATTTCATCTAAAAGAGCTTTGCTGCTTTTAGTGGAGAAAACAGCTCTGGTCTTGAACTGTATCATTTATATGGAGATAGGAGGAGGGATTAGGAGCCTGCATTACTGCAGATACATGGCAGCAGATATTTAAGTATTCCTTGTCAGTCTTTTTGTCTGTTCCTTAGATATGCAATCTCCTTCTGCTCCTTCTGAGAAAAGGTCAAAACACACAAAATTATAAACACAGCGCACGGCTCCTCCGCTGCAGTTCTGCAAATATCCCTCATTAGGAACATTTCCTCCTCGGTCACGACCATTTCCACACCATCCAGCGCAGGAATTATAAAAGCCAACAAGAAGACGTGCATAAACAGTCAGAGTTTTTTTAATTCCAGCTCTTTGGATGAAATAATTGCGCTTTTTACCCAGGTGATTCTCCTTCTCTCAGGCACTAAACACAATTTCACACTGCACGTGCCAGCACTGGAATCCCCACGGAAAGGCTGCGCAGCTCTGAGGAGAGCACGGCGCTGGAATAAAGCCCCTTTCCCCCCCATTACCTGCTTGCTGGGTCCTTCCTCCTTGTCACMTCCTGCTGACAAGCTGCCCTCTCGAAGGTTTTTAATTTCCCTTCCGTACCATTCCTAAACGGGAACAAATCCGTCACACAAAACTGGAGGCCAAACAACCACCCCCCGCAACCCAAGAGACAGCACTTTGCAAAATGTGCACCTTTAAATGCAAAGTCCCCACAGCCTTTTTAACTCCGACTGTATTTAAACGCAGAGATCTCATTTTCTCCTCATTTTTCCGCTCTCCCGCCCAAGCAGCGTGGCCTGTACACAATCTGCTGCAGGGCTTTAATACACATTTATTCATCCCCGTCATTTAGAATCCTACAGAACAGCAATAACTTGTTGACTTGTATTTATTGCATCCCAAGCAGCATCTGTAACACCGAATTATTGCTGCTGCATGCAGACAATGACTCGGCTGCTTTGGGATGAAACGAGCTCCACAATGTGTTTTTCATGCCCCATCTTATAACTGGCTGAGCTGCTGTGAGGAACAATCTCTGGCAGATGTTACATGGAGCAGCCCAGCAGGGAAGGTTTCATGTTTGCCGCTCCAAACCCGGCTCTCCCCACTCCAGGGTTTAATGGAGCAGTGGTAACGCGCTGGGAGCGGGGCTGGGTACCACACAGGCAGCACCTGCAATTAATCCTGCGTGCTCCTAATTGCAAACCCCACCAACACACCGGGGCAGCCTGGCTGAAAGCACTCCAGGACCTGTTCTGCGGCAGGGAAATAAATCCTTAACGCAATTAACTCGCCCAGCGCTGCCCTTCACTCCAGCGGCGCGTTCAGCTCTCAGGTAAGAGGCTGCTCAGGAAACCGTGAACGTGGAACTTCAAGGAACAAAACCTCACCATGAGAGGATTCAAGGTGCTCAAAAGAAACTTAGAAGTAACTCCTGGATTCTGATGAAAACTGGAGTGAATTTATTTATACTCCTAAAAATTACTGACCAAACACAGGGAGTGAAAGTGCATCTTTCAGAAACAAAAGGAGTTTTGTGAGCTACAGCCACGTAATAAATGTGCACAGAGTTGTGATAAAGCACTCCTAAAGGGCATTCTCTATGGAAAAAAAGGAGAGAAAACAGCAATAATTTCTTTCTGTGTACTCCCATGATAGATTAAATGATTGCACGCTCCATAACTCTCCTACTTCCCATAACTAACACGGAGGAGATGTCATTTGCTCAGCAGCTCTGAAAAGTAACTGTAACTTGGCAAAGATAAAATGGATGGCACAGGAATATCAAAATGGAAGGGCTGAACAAAAACCCCACGTGCAGATTGATGTGTGGCACTGTGACTGGGACTCACACCAGGCATCAGAACCACTGCCCGGACACTGGGTAGATGGGTGTACACCTGGGCTGCTGAGAAAAAAAAACCCTTCAAAACAGCAGGGGAAAGCTGGCACCACAGCACAGCCCCCTCTCCTGCTCTGCTTCAAACAACAACTGCAAATCAGAGGCAGGGAATCACACACCCCAGGGGCCGGCTCTGAACTCAGGGTTACTGCACGGCAGCCAGGAAAAGATGCACYGGGAATGTCACCAGATCCAACAGGAGCTACCTGGGAAAGAGYTGTGTGAGGAATAAACACAGCCAAATATTTCTGAGGAATGCCACTGCTCTTAGGAGGAATAGACACATTCCTACCAGATTGTGCTTCCCCAAAAAAATGGGCCTCATGCATCTGTGGCATAAGCATCTGCGGCAATTTCATTTTTAAAAATCTGAAATCATCACTTTGCAACATCCCAAATGGTACTTTGGGGAACAGCAAGACAACATAATAATAACAATGATAACAGTAATAATAAAAATAATGAGATTCAAGAAATTCTCAGGGCTTGGCTTTTTCTTACAGCAATCTTTTGAATCTGAGGTCCTTCAGCTCTATCCATTCTACAACCTGAACCACGGACCCTGATCAATTTTGCTTCCAGCTCTAAGACATACCAAGAGATTTCTGCAAAACAACGGCAAACACCCATGATCAAGTCTTATAGAAAGTTACTTCCATCTTCCGAATGCTCTCCCAGCCTGCAGTTTCCATGTGAGCCTCCAGCTGCAGGAATTGCTCCTGCAGAGCCCGGTTCCTGCGCAGGGCCAGCTGCTGCCGTGCTGACACCGCTGCCAGCCGCCTCTGCAGCTCCAGCTCTTTAACTCGCACTCTGCAGCAGAAAGAACAGGCACTTCAAAGTGTGAAAAGAAAAAGAAGCATCCATTACCATCGCTCTGTCTCAGACACACACACCCCAAAACTGAGGAGGAGCTGCCCCAGACCCCAAAAAGGAGCAGACTCATTCTTCTGCACAAGTATATTTATACAAAAAAAAAAAAATATATATATATGCCAATTCCCTGCAGATTTACACAGGGTCTTTGGTATTCTAAAAGGGGCAATACATTAAAAAACTCCTGTAATTGTGTTGTTTTAAATGGATTATGTTCCAGTCACTCCTATCCCATTAAATCAAAATGAAAACTGGAGCAGAGGAATGTGTTCTGAAAGTTACCCAAGCGGGAACACCAACGCTGAAGTTTCACAGCTGCCTAAATCCATGGTGCCACCAAGAGGGGCACARAATTCCATCTAACCCAATTCTCTCCCACCTACAAACCAGATTCCCTTTCAGCCAGACCTCTTTCCTGATGAGCTTCCAGGGCAGCCGCACGGCATTAATGGCAACACAGGGAAATGGGCACCCAAAATGCCCCTGGCTCACACCTGCCCACAGCTGTGCTTCAGCCAGAGGGAAACTGTGACCCAAAGCTTCCAAGATGTTTAGCGAAACTGMAGTTCTAAACTTGTTAGATTAAATCAAATCCAATCAAACCAGGAAACAAAGTACGTGTGATGCTGCCTCACATGTCCAGACATTTTTTCTTTAATTTGTATCTTCAATTTCTAACCTAAAGGMCCCTTTCAGAAGAGGGGCTCCTACAGCAACCAGCCCTCAGTCCCTGGAGCTTTAAAGATCATCTCTGAGGAAAGGAATGGAACATTGGATGACACTTCTCAGTCCTCTCTGGCTGTTGGGCTTTTGATTTTTTTTTCCCTTTGGTTTGTAGGTTTTTGTT
>NW_026623245.1:335829-513058 GCF_030028575.1 Malurus melanocephalus | reverse complement strand
TTTTACAGACTACGCAATTTACACTAAATAGACACTGCAGAAAGAATCCACAGAGCAGGACCAGAACCTGGAATATCCCCTAGGGTTTCTTAAGGCTTTCAACGCTCTATGACCCTGTTATTTTCCAACATGGACTAAGCTGTGGTGATTTTATAAAAATAGGATAAAGCCAACTTGCATGTTTGTTATTCCCAAGATTTTAGAATCCACAGAATGAGGCATTTATGCTACTGCTGCAGTTATTTCATCAATAATTTGGACATATGAATTTTACATTGTTCTTAACATRTGAATATAAATGTATTGTTACTGAAAAGCCTTCAAGGCAATATTCTAAAGGCATTCCAAGATAACAAAACCTTTCTAACTAAAATAAAATAACCCCAAGAAGTTTTTAAATGGGCTTACAGGTGTGGATCAGCCATTGTGTATTCCATCTGCTGCCTTCCTAATTCCAGCCTTTTGGCTTCACTGGAAGAAAACAAACAACATACAGTAAGATAAAAATATTTCACCACATAAAGTCTCCAAAGGCCAGAACTAAGGGGTTTTGGGGTTTTGCAGAGCACAGCCCTTGCTGGCTTTGCTGGAAGTTACTGACTCATCTGCCAGCCCGGCTCAGCACAAAACAGAACACTGCACATGCCTTTACCTCTCTCTTTGTTCCTCGCTGGAACAGGACTGTTGGAAAGGGAAAAGACACCAGAACCTCCACCATGGGACCCACCAGACAGCCAGAGACCCCAGAAAGCCCAGGAAAGGCTCTGAAGCCAAAGATGGRCAGTCCCCAAGCTCATCCCTCCCTTTCTTCCCCCACAATCCCACAGCAGACCCCCTTCCATGCACTTGGCTGGAGCTGTTCCCAGCACAGCGCCCCAGAAGCTACCACAGGGATGGATTAGAACACACTTCCAAAACCCTCCAAGTCTGCCCAGCTCATGGACCCCACATGCCAGCCAAGTGTTTTATTTAGGAATTGAACTTGAAATCAAGCCCCTATTTCCCTCTTGGCATCTAAGCCACATCCTCCTAGAGGCAGGTGAGCCCCACCTGTCAGCACTGCTGCAGGAACAAGTGTCCACCAGGAATTCTGGAGCTGGTGAAAATCAGTGGGACCATTGGAACTGCCCAGAGCAGTGCCAGGGCATCAGGCATGGGATGGACTGATGCTGAACCTCAAACTCCACACCTCACCTAAAACCATCCCAGAGGGAAGGTGGGTTTGGGAACAGAGTAAAGCGGCCACTATTTAATAGTTCCAAATTGTGCCTGAGAATGAGTAACCATCCCAAAATGAGCAAAATACAGGAAATAACCAGGAGAGGCTGCCAGCTGATTCACACTGCAATCCMTGGCCCAAGCAAAGCCAAAAGCCAAGTTCCTCTTCAGAAACAGTATCAGGCTTTCAGTTAGATGGGAAGATGGAGGAGTGATGGGGACACATCATTGTGTCACACATCCCAACACATCTGGGCACACTTATCCGTGGATTTGGGCTCTCCCTACACACACACACAAGAGACACCTCCTCCCAGTTTCCCGGCAGAGGAAAGCCAGGAAAAACCCTTCCTGCTGCTCTGCCTGAGAGATCAAGGCATCTGTTTTAGCCACRTGATCGTGCCAGCGCCTGGAGCAGGATTCGTGTCATGTACACAATTTAACAGCCACGCTTCATCTGGGATCTCATCCCATCAATTTCCTCTTACACCACTAACAGCCAAGCAAACGCAGATTTCAAGATCTTGTTTTTACACTTCTCCAAGTAATTTTCCTGCCTCGGTGGAGAACACCGATATCCTGAGGGATGGAGAAGCCAATGAATGGCCGAAACGGTCATTGGCTCCCATCCCATTTCTCACTCCCCCATCCTGCAGGTAGCACACTGCATTCCTCAGCTCCCCAAAGTCCATTTCCGCACCACCAGYGAGATTTTTCAGCATCCCACTGGTCAGTCTTTCGAAGCCATTCAAGCAGCACAGGGATACCCAGGGAAGGTCTCCTGGAGCAGGGCACAACAGAACAAACTCTTTCAGGCAGGAGCTTCTTGGCATYGGAGCATCCCCTGGGGGATTCTGAGCTCAGCTCTGCCCAGGGCCCACCCAAACCCACCTGGAGATCTGCCCACCCAGGTCTGGCACARTTCCTTTGGTCAGGGCACAGGTGAACCTCAAGGCACTACCAGGATTGGCCTGGCCACTGCACTGCACCACCACCTCCTTCTTCACAGGGAAAAGCCAAAGCCCTCTGCCTGAAAATGTTCCTGCAGTTCTGGGTCAGGTTAAAGCAGCACAAAGAGTCAGAAACTCTKTATCACCTTGCACAGCACACAGACCCCCTGAAGCTGCAGCACGCAGGCACTTCCATGTTTAGGCTGGACAAGGCACGAGCATTAGGAAATAAACCCTGACCAGCAGAGTCTGATAAGTAATTTAAGAGCTAATTAGGTGTTGTTGCAAAAGTGTCAGGGTGGTCCACTGATCAGGAGCTGAATCTCCAGTSACTGATTCCTTAGCCCCTTCAGAACTCAGATATTGAAGGGAAAAAGAAAAAGAGATTGATGAGAACAGAGGGGAAAGAAGCATCCTTGAGAAGCCCTCGGAGCTCACCAAGCCAGACAGGGACAGAACCGAGCAGCAGCTTCCCCACCACATCCCACCTCCCGCACACTCCCAGGGGCCATCCTGTGCCTGAGCCCAGGAGCACGGGAGCAAGGGAAGCCGAAATGCTCCAGCAATTTAACAGAAGTTCTGTATATTCACACTTCACAAAGCTGCTTARAGGTACCACTGCAAGGCGCTCCGAAGAGGCAGCTCCTCTGCAGAGCTGCCCGGGACCCCCAGCCCCTCCGAGCCCCCATCCCCACGGACACTCGCGTTTCTCCTGAAGCTCCCAGCAAGGGGAACACCGGCGGTGACTTTTGTTTAGAGAAGAGCAAGGCTCCCGCAGGAGAAACCTGCCCGCGTCCCCTCCGCCAGCGGCGCTCGCCGAAAGAAACGAAGGGGGTGCGATCCCAGCAGAGCTCCAGGGGSCCCTGCCCAGCACAGCCCCAGCCAGGGCGGGGGGTGACGGCGGCGCCCCGGCTGAGCCCCGGCCTGTCCCCTGCCCGGGGCGAGAACCGAGCCCCAACCGCCCCGCGGGGGGAGCCGGCTCACCTGTGGCGGGGCCGAGCGGTGCCGGAGGGTGCCGGGGGATGCCGCGGTGTCGGTCCCATCGGTTCCCGATCCCATCGGTTCCCGATCCCATCGGTTCCCGGTCCCATCGGTTCCCGATCCCATCGGTTCCCGGTGCCGCCGGCCCCGCGCACTTTCCGCCGGTGCCCACGTGCGGCTCCCGCCGTGCCCCGCGCCGGACCCCGGAAGTGCCGCCCCGCGTTGCCATGGGGACGGGGGCGCGGCCTGCGCCGCCAGGAGGCGTTTTAGAATCCTTTAAGGCGGCTTTTTTCCCCCGTTATTTATTATTATCCCGTATCTCACCACCACGTTGTTACCTCACGTATTGCTGTTTGTGCTGGAAGGCACCTGGGACGGGGCAGGATCCGTGTCCCTGGAAAAGGGGGAAATTTGTAAAGCGCCAATTCAAAACCTAACTGGGAGCTGCTGAACAGTTTCCAGCAGGGCACCTCCGCACCCCCCCGCCCCAGCTGGTTTTACTAATTTATTGTACACTACGGTTTTCAAGAAAGAAAAACCTGATTCCTTGTCCTCGGAATGCCGCTGTGTCCCTCTGGTGCTGTCACCTCTCCAAAATTCATATGGGAGAAGCCACTAGCCCTGCGTTAACATCTCCAGCTGGGGAATGAAAACAAAACCCCTGCCTTTCATTTCCAGATAAAAACTCCGAGCCCTTTGAAAGGTAGTTGCCAAATGAGCACTTAAATTCCAGGGCCTCAGTAAAGTCTGAATACCACGGGAGTAATTGAAATGAAGGAGAAGCGATACATCAATAGACAAAATTGCGGACAGCGATGAAATGCTTAAGCATAATTAGGACAGCAATCAGTGTACAATTAGTGCGAGATCATCACAGTAATTACCCTTAGAACTTCTGGCCAAGAACCCACACATGAAAGCTCAGCTGGAGCTGGGGATGTGCCCTGGACTCGGGGGGATCGGGAGCTTTTGGGGTTCCYAGGCTGGGTTTGGTGATGCARMAGCCTTCCTGGTGTTCCCAACACATGCAGCCTCCAGCTCGGCTCCACGGATTTAAACACAAAGTAAAAAGCTCTGTGGAATGATAGTGGGACCCAGYTGTCCCCAAATCAGCCTGGCTCCGATGCTGCGTGTCCATGTAAATACCCGGCTCAACAAGGTATGRAAGGCTTGGACTCAGGTCAGAGCTTTACCGCTCCAGGAATGCCCAGCAGAGGATGTGCAGATTCAGCAGCCTTTCAGTACTGAATTCCCATAAAATGCACTCATCATAGAGACTATTCTATCTCCATCTTCTATTTAGTGAAAGTAAAGATGCATTTTGGAGATCTCACTCACACCTTCAAAAGAGCCCACAGGTGAACTCTGGACCTGCTTTCAAAAATATTTGTGCTTGCTAAAAGAACACCTAAAACAGTAGAGAACTTGCAAGTGCTTCCAGCAAAGTCTAAAGTCCTGAGCACACTGGAACCTTTATTTCCAAATAGTGTTTTGGTGGGAAGAGGCTGATCCCTGACACATCAGGCTGCACAATTTGTCTCCCAGGCAGCCCTGGGAGGGTTTTTTTTCACCATGGACCTCAGCCTGGGGCTTGAGGGTGTTGAACCACAGGCAGGGCTCAACATCTTGCTATTTATTAAAAAAAAAATAAGGAAATAAGAAACCTTAGCGTGGTCCCTGCGATGTGTTTCCCACTTTGTTCCGTGTCTCGGTGCTCACTGCAGTCCACGGGCTCATAATTGACTCAAGAATAATCTCAATCTCCATCATCCCATCCCTGATAAGGAATGTGGTCCCTTCCCTGAAAGCCTACAAAGAGGAGTGTTTTGTTTGTGTTCTCCCGGTAGTACTTCACACTTCTTTTAGATTGTTTTAATTTAATTTTGATGTAACCTGATAAGAGATGTGAAACTGYCAAAGGAAGCTGCCTCCTTCTGTCGCATTAAAATACACTTTGAATGAAATGGTGGCTTTGTCCCCAGTAGCTGCTAAAGCAAAGCATCTCTTGATTCCAGTGCAGGGACCAATGAGCGCTAATCTTAACAGCTTTCCACTGTTTTTCATTTAGGGAGGCAGCCACGCGTGCTTTAGCATCCTGCTTTCCTCTGGGGTGTAACAATATCCCAAAAGGTGTGGGACTGGCCTCAGGGAGTTGAACACCTGGCCACTGGCCTCACACCTGCCAGAGACACCAGGCAGGGCTTCCCAGTTTTCCAGGGCAATGCATCCACGTRCTGCACATGCCTGCTGCAGGAAGGGGCTGCCCCTCGGTCCCAGAAAAGTGGGAAACTGTGTACAGAGCAGGAATTCTTGGTGTCCTTGGTAGGATGTCATGGGACATGCCAGCAGATGTGGGGTGACACATTGCTCTGGAAAGGGATTTGCAGAAACACAGGGATGTGTTGGGAAGAAGTTTCCCTCTCTGTGCTTGATCTCTGGGAGCACAGTGAGCTCGCTCACGAGTCAGGGCAGAGCTGAATGCATTGGCTTTTCTTTTTCTCAATTAGACACATAACACAGGCCCTGGTAGCTGTGTGAAAACATACAGAGAATTTACATAATGCCCAGTATAAGCCCTTTTTGTTAATGACTCAAGTCCCAAACGTCGAGCACTAATAACACACCAGGAAGCAAAGAGCAGTAAGAGCAGTGAGCGATCTCAGCAGAGCAGTTCTCAGGATCCATTTCCTGTCAGTAGCAATGCCTGGAAACAGTAATTATTGTGTTGAATTTAATGTTTCCATTTTAATACATTTAAATGTAATAAAATGCTTTTATTARGTGTTACAGTTCCTTGAAACCTGTTATTATTTGTTTCTGATGCCCAAGCAGCCCACATCACGTCTGGCCTCAGATCTGCTGCCTCGGGGCAGGTGAGAGTTCCTCCAGCAGGAACCTGGAATGCAGAACCCGTGGGCTGAGTAAACAAAAATMTGGAGACTGCAGCAGTTGAAAATATGTAATATTTATTAAAAATGCAAGGGCCTTAGCCAAAGCCTGGTGACATAATTGAAAAGCTCCGAGGCATGTCACTGTAGATTTTGAATGAATCTTGGAAAACTGAGATATAAGCACATACCATTGATATTAATGAACCCCAGAAAAGGCACRGGGAAGGGCCTCGTTTAGAGATCATTTGCTCAGAAGCCTCCCTCCTTCTCCAGCCAATTTCATGGGCTTTTCCAGTGTCCTCTGTGGCTCCACGAGTAGAAGAGAGCAGGTGTGGCCTCACTGAGGCTGTTCCAAGGCCAAGCATCCAGAGAGGATGTCAGGGARATTTCAGGTCTCAGTCACTCCTGTGACCAGGCTGTAAACACGAAGAGTCTCCATTCAAGTGTCTGCTGCTGTCTGAAGAGGAAAGAGGAGATTGACAGTGTTGAGTTTCCCTGTCCCTGGAGAAATGAGGACTGAATTTAGGTTTTCTGAGACGTGAGCCCTGCGGCTGAATTCGAACCAGACCACTCACAGCCAAAGGGCTCAACTCCTGTCTTCTCTGAAAGCATTTACACCTCACAGTCAGGAGCGCCCTGTGCCACAGCTCATTTAACTTGTGTTCCTCAAGCTGAACCAGTTCTGGTGTATTGCTGTTCAGGAAAGAGTACTTTGGAATGTTTCCCTCTGGCCTGCAGTGACCAGACAGCAAGCAGGAGAAATGGCTCACAACGCACGGCCAAGCTCAGTGCCACAAGTGCCCCTTGAGGTCCCATGGCTGGGCAGACCGGGGTCCTGCTCAGCTGCAGCCTGACCCAAGGTGCCACAGCCTGACACTATGCAGAGCGTGCCACACACGCCACCAGCTCCACTCCTTACAGATCYGGGATGGAGAACATCCCTCTGGCTCTCAGGACTCCACATGCCTGACTGTCCCATTGCCGGCTCTGCACCCAGAGCACGCAGCCACAGTTCCCAGCACACAATATCCTACCTTGCCTTCGGTGTGCTGGCTCCTGCACCAAGCCATGTTTTTCCAGGATCCTCTTTCAGGAGAACGGCACCTTCACGGCCACGCTGTTCCCTGCGCCTTTCACTCCACAGCTCCTGCCAGCAGGGCTATGGCTTGGCCGGGGCACTCCATYCTGCTTGAGCTCATTGCTTGCTGTTGCTGCTGCTGCTGCTTTAAAGGACACAGATCTATCAGGCTCCTTCATTAGTGTTTTAGCAAATGACTGGATTGATCTCATGTACTGACYGAAAGACTGAAAAAGTTTCGCTTCTACAAGTCATGAAAAATTAAAGGGAGAATATAAAATAACTGCAGAACTGTTTTAACTGAATTTGATGTTTTTCTTTCAGGCCCACAGTTTAGAGCAATCAGTTCTGAAGAGCTGCTGCTTGTATCCCTGTCAGGATGAGGCATTCGGACAAGGTGGAAAACCTGGAGGATCCCAACTCTAGGCTCAAAAGGATGTGTGTGGCCCATTGTCTGGTTTGATTAATGAGGCCTTTGCACAGTGAGATAATGCCATGTTTGCTGTGCTGGGAACACTGCTGCGCAGCGCAAATATCACAACCATGAAGAATATTCAATATGATAACGACAGCAATAAGCCAATCTATGGATGACTGGATTCTGCCCAAAAATGCCTCAAATTATATTTGTTTGTTTCCTAATTGTCAGCCACTTTGATGCAGTYGTTGGGTTCAACAAGTGCTCCAGGCTCCAAGGGTTTGAAACAAAGAGAGGCACTCGGGTGAGCCGTGCAGTTTGTGGGGCCAGGAACCAGGATCTGGTAGCACAAGCAGCRGGGTATAGCTTTTGGGACAGACACACTGACTAACATGGGTCCCTGGAGGATCCCTCGCCTCCTCACACCCCAACACTCAAATTCTCACTCAAGTCTCACCTGGGGCAATTTCTGCACACTGCCTCTCCCAGTCCTCAGTCCTGTGAAATCCACTTTTGAGTGGACATGGTATTTTTCACTTGCCACTCCAAACTACTGTGCTGGTTTGCTGTGACTTATTAGGCACTCCTGTCCTGTGAAGAGGATTTTTCTGGTGGTGAATGAAAGGATCCACACATACAAATTGTTCATTTGTTTGAAAAAAGCAGGAGAACAAGCACACTATTGAATTAATTAAGCTCTGTCTGCTTAAGAGTTCAGCAGCCCTGGGCCCTGCATTCCACTCAGAATATGCCAGGCAGAAACTGGAATCTGAAGCTGACAAAAAGGCATGAGCAGAGATATAAAAATCCTCCAACAGTGCATTCTGACAGAACTCAAAAATGCGTTTTTAATGTCCCTGCAAGGCAGTGTGGGGCAAACACACAGGCGGGCAAAAATTGGGTGCCAGGCTTCAGGTCCCAAATGTTTTGYCCGTTTGCAGGCACACAAACCCTACCAGCCTCTCAGGGGTGTGACCTGTGCCCTGGTTTCATCAGGACCTGACCCCGAGGATTCTCTTCCTGCKGCTCCCCGCAGYGATCCCCCTTGTTCAGCACAGCCAMCTCCCGCTGTTACCGGTCCAGGGCAAGCCCTGGCCCCGGGCGAACACAGAGCTGCACTAGCCAGGACACTCCTGAGCGCTCCAGCCCGGAGTCTCGCTCCGTCAATACTCGCATTATTTCTTTTGCAGGAGCGCGTTTGTTCTCTGTGCCCGAAGTGCCGGAGACGTGCCGGGGACGCGCTGCCCGCCCGGGCGAGGGGCTGACAAAGAAAGGCGAAAAGGGAAAAAGCCCCATCTCTGCACCCGCAGCTCCGCGAACCCTGGTCACTCCACGGATGCCCCGATGGAATTCGGGGGAGCTGCTGCGGGGCCGCCGCTCGCCTCGGCGCAACATACCSGGAGCGTTCGGTCCCCGCTGCCGCRGCGGCCACGGATCGAGCCCGRACCTCCCGCCCCAGGGACCCCCGGCCAGGTAGGTGCTGCTGGTTTCGGTTCCCTCCCCTCCCGCTCACCGCCTTCCGTCCCCTTAGATCTTCCCCTGTCGTCTCCCTCGAGCCACTGAATTCCGGCCATTTCACCAACGGGCAGCGCCTCGGGCAGCGCCGGCGGCAGCGGGGCCGCCGCTCCATCCCCAGCGCGGGGATTTAGAGTGAAGCCGCCCCTAATCCGGCCGCTCCTCCAGCGGCTCCGGGCGCACGGGACCGACCGCAGGCAGCAGTGACCGCAGGCAGCAGTGACCGCAGGCAGCAGTGACCGCAGGCAGCAGTGACCGCAGGCTGCAGTGACCGCAGGCAGCAGTGACCGCAGGCTGCGGCTGTCGCGCCCCGCGGGTGACCGAGCGCGGCGGTGCCGGGGCCGGGGCTGCGGGAGGTCACACCGGACCCGGCAGCCTAGGGGGAAGAGAGGGAGCAGGGTCCGCTCGGAGAGCGGCTGCCCGCTGGGGCAGGGAAGGGGCCGAGTTTCCTTTCCCCGTCCCCCCGCAGGTTGCTTACCTGGGCTCCTGGCTGGACTCCCTCGCCGGTGTTGCCGCTCCCGCYGAGGCACGGACCGGCAGCAGCCATAGGGAATTTAGGGTCTTCCCGAAACCCTTCCCGAGGGGGGTCAGTGCCGGGGATACCTCCCTCCAGCCCCGGGATCCCCCCGGTCCTCCCCCCGTATCGATTCCAGTCCGGCGCTGGCAGCGTTTAGGCCGGGATTGGGGGATAATGGGAATATCATCTGGAGACAATTACCTTTGGAGCGCGCTCGCTTCTCCTCCCAGACACTGTTATTTGAGCAATAGGATCATTTGATTTCATATCGCACTAAATAACCCCCGGCCGCCGCAAATTGCCGCCTTCTCAACAGCCACCCCTTGGAATAAATTGCACAGCGACTCCTTGGGCTCTGGCTTCTTCTTCTTCTTTTTTTTTCTTTTTCCCCTTATTTCCNCCCCCCCTTTTTCTCCTCTGCAGAATAGTATTTCGGGATAAGCAGGGACGGAGGCCCGATGCTGGTGGATAAACTGCATCCAGCAAAGCTCCAGCTCCCTTTAATAAGCCAAGCAGCCAAGCCCTACCCGCGCCGGTTTTCCTCGTGTTTTTCTCCCCCTCCCTCATCTTTTTTTTCTTTCTTTCGTTCTTTTTTTTCTCTCTTTTTTTTCTTTTTATCTTTTTTTTCTTTCTTTCGTTCTTTTTTTTCTCTCTTTTTTTTCTTTTTCTTTTTTTTTTTTTTTTTCCTTCTCCCCTTTTAAAGCAGTTTTTTCCCTGCCGGGTCCCACCGATGCCAAGGCTCGATGTGCCTTTAAGGCTCTGTCAGCGCTCGCCTGATAATCTGGTCATCGCCGGCCTCATTAGATCCATATTAATGTCAGCCACGGATTGCTAATTAGATTTGCGGGATAAATGAAATTACCCGAGTGGGCTGCGTGGGAGGGGGAGTGCAGTCTCCCAGAGCTTCCCAGGATTTATGAGGAAAAAAAAAAAAAAGAAAAATAAAAAGGAAAGACATAATTTTACTTTCGTCCTTTTCTCCCCTCTTTCCCCTCCTGCCCCTTTAGTCTCATGCCCTCCTCGGGCTCCCCTCTGATAGCCACTATCCAAGGAATTCCCCAATCTGCTCCATAACTGGAACTGGGGGTTTTGCTTCTCTATTCCTGTGCYAAAAGAGCCCATCGGTGCTGCAGCGAGCGCTCCTTGCCGAGGGATCCTGCTCGTGTTGGATTCATGGATCTCAGGGAGCAGCTCTGGGGTGAACAGCACTACATTGCTGGGGTCTCACAGGGGTCAAGGGAGAGACCCATGGCATTATTCATCCTATTTATTTATCCTTATTAGAAAATGGGATGAAAGGACAGAGCCGGGCATCTTCCTTCAAGCACCGGCTGAGCAGCGCACACACAGCCCCAATTAAACACTGCCCGGACGAGGCCTTTCTCCATATTAGAAACCCAGCTCTGTTTAACGAGGACCAATTAAATCCTGCTTCATTTTACCTGGGATCTCACAATACACGTGACAACAAATTCCCTTTCTTCTTCCCTGGTAATTACTGGCAGAATCAGCCCCACTGTCAGGGCAGAAAGCCCTCCCCGATAACCCACCTGAACCCCAGCYAGATCCCAGTGGAGCAAGGGGTCCCCTCCTGACCCCAACCCAACCAAAACCCACCCCAGATGAGCCTGAGCCTCCAGTCCTGTCCCACTGCAACCCAACATGGTGCTGGCAGAGTGGGGCTCCTCCTAGGGAAGCATGTAGAGCTATTCCAGCCCAGCTCTGGCCTCCATTCCCAGGCTTCCCCTGGGCACCCCACAATCTTAAAACCTGCACCCTGTTTCCCAGGGGACATCACTGCAACCAGGAGGTTCAATTAATAATCCTAGCTCTTTGGTTGTCCCACAAATAAATGGCTTTTTTTCCTCCACAAATATTTCCTTTCCCAAGTTCCCTTTCAAAAGAAAAAAAAAAAAACAACAAAGAAACAAAACCGCAAACTGGAGAACAAGAGGGAAAAAAGGAGAGGGGGGGAAAGAAAAGAAAGAAACTGTTCTCCTTTCTTTTCCCTGTGTGCAGGGTAATTGATAGGCTCTATCAGAGGTCAGGATTTGCATAAGAATTAAGAGCAGTAAATTAATTTAATATTCCATGCACATCTCCAATTATTCCTGCAGACCTTTGTCTCCACGGCTGGCAGAGAGAAGGTTCAGCTGCTCTTCAACCAAACAACATCTGTGCAGTTAATAATTTGATAAACAGCTCATACAAATAGTTTCTGAATTATCTGCCAACCCAATGACTATTCAGTTTGGAAACACTCGGCGAGGGCTGCGTCAACAGCCAGGGCTTTGGAGTCCTATCCCAGGGATTCGGCTGCACGGGCAGGGAGGGATTCACCCTGCTTTCCCTAAAATATCAGCAGACCCTTGCAACAAAATCCCATCAATAACGGTATGTAAAATAAGTAATTACCAGTAATTAATAAAAGCCTGCCCTCCCCTGTGTGTGCCCACCACCCGGAGACGCTCACTCCTGCTGCGGAGCCGGGCTCCACTCCCCAGCCCCAGGCTCCAGGTGGATTTGTGTGAGTGAGGTCTGTGGCCCCATTAACTGCTCTCGCTGGGTGCAGGATTTACAGCCCTTCAGTTGCTTCCTTCCCTACACAACACCCTGGAAAGGCAAGGTTGCCCTGGAAGTCCTCCTTGCTCCAGTCTCCAAGGAGGAATGGCTGACAGTTGCTCTACTAAATTCAAATTTCAGCCCAAGAAGGACATCCTGATTTTCTCCCAGGGCAATCCAATCTTACAAAACAGAGGTGGCTCCTTCATCCTTCCCAGCATGGAAGCAGAGGTCCAGCTCCAGGCTGGATTAACACCACCACTTTAATTCACCCTCATGGGCTGTATGGGAAGATCTGGTGCTTGGCCAGCCTGGAGCTGGGCAGTTGTCAGTCCCCATCGCTGGAGGGGTTTAAAAGATGTGTAGATATGGCACTCGGGGATCYGGTTTAGTGGTGGCCTTGGCAGCACTGGAGGAASAGCTGGACTCGGTGATCTTAGAGGTCTTTTCCCACCTTAACAATTCCATGATTCCATGTCTGCATGGGCCATGGTTCCTGCAGCACTTGCCTGCCTGACCTTAAATTACAGTGGCAAAGATTTCCCTTGGCAATGCCACTGCTCCTCAGGCATTAAGCATCACTCCAAAATTAACAAAAAGTTGATTTAAAAAAGGTTAGCAAGTTCTCCAAGCTAAAGGAAAGGTTAATGCATCTCTCCATAGTCATGTAACTTTTCCGTTTGCTGTCTTAAAGAGCTGGTTTTTAATCAGCTGCCATTTAAAAAGAGAGTTTACACCGTGAACAGGAATCCAGAAACAGGGACATAAACAGAAGCAATGGGATGAGGTGCCAAATTTGGATGGATGGCTGGGGCTTGATAAACCACTGCAGGCTTATCACAGTGAAAATAACCCCAGACTCCACACTAGGACTGTGGGACAGGCCAAGACCTGGTACCTCCCCTGGGGAAGGGAGATGCCAGGCCCCAGGTGGAGATCCCACATTTGGGATTTGGAGCTCTGAGACTCCATTCCGGCTGTGCCCGTCTGTGCTGTTACCTGAGAGCAGCGCCAGCTCCAGGCTCACTGCGGGGAATCAGCCCTCTGAATATTCAACACCGGCAGCTCCAGGGCTGCCCAGAGCCAGGGATTTGCCAGGAAATGGATGCTTTTYCCCCTTCTTTCCAAAATTCAGATCAATGCATTGTGCTGTCTCTGGAGCCTGAGGCTGGTCTGACCTGACAGTGTATTTTTCCCCAGCACTAATCAAAAAAACATGTTCCAGTTTTTATTTTGGAAGCTAATTGTGCTGTTTTGAGGACTTCAAATCCCTCTTTTCCAGCCCTCAATTCTCAGTGYTCCATGTCTTAAGGAGGGAACTGGACTCCCAGCTGTTTTCTGTCACCCAGCACGGGCATCCCTCACTCCTCACACATTCCCACAGTTTGGCAACCCTGAGCTTGGCACAGTGTGTTTTGGGATCGGGAAGGTGCAATGCTGTCTCTGAAGAGCTGGAGATGCGCTGTTTTTGGTGCTATGGGTTTATCCTTGAGCTCTGTAGCCCCTCTGGACCCTMGATTTAACCCCAGCAAGGAGATTTAGCACTGGGACTTGCCAAGGGGTATTGGGCAACTTAATTAACATTTGCAGAGCTCTGGGCAGAGAGTGCCATGTGTGTGAACATTTTATCATATTCCAGCTAGGGCACAGACCCCACAGACATCCCGGCACTGCCACATCAGCCAGACCCAGAGCTGCACAGAATTCTGTGCAAATTCACCAAAGGCTGAGACAGAAAAATCAAAAATCCAGCCCTTGCAGACAGGTGCCTGAAAGCCACGATCGCAGCCCCGCTTTTTGGCAGAGAGATCTCTCTTTACGTACTCGCTCGTCGAGTTCCCGTGCTACTCTTTTTTTTATGGAGCTACAGAAGTGTCTGTAATGAGAGATTAAAATAGTAGTCGTGCCCTGTGATTTATTTTTGAAATTCTCACATCTCCACGTGTGTAAATACCCCGAGCTGCCCGGCTGCAGGCCGGGATAAATAACGCAGCGCAATATATTAACGAGGGAGAATGCAAAGCACCGAAAAGGTGGAGAAGGGGAAAATGCATTTGCTGGGTGGTAAGTTATTGGGCCTTTGGAGGCAGGGCAGGGGAAGGCTGAGCACRGGGGGGTCACTCCTGCCTTCCCCCCGCCGATAAATCAGAAGCCTCACGGTGCCGGCGCCTGGATAAAATATGCCGGGTGCCTCTGGCGGGCCGGCACACGGCGCGGGAGCGCGGCACTGCGCTCGCCACGCACGCTGACTGCAAATGGGGTGGGCCATCAGACACYGCCATAAAACACCCCCTCGCTTCCCCCAGCTGATTATCAACCTCATGCATAGCAAATGACGGAGCGGGAGCACCGGCGGCGCCTCTGCCGCCGAGGTAAAAAAATAAAATATTTACAGACTGACAGGCTAATGGACACTTTGCCAAAGAGCCGTTCGAAAGAAGTAGTAAATGGGCCCGTGCTGATGCAGGGCAGCGGGCTCGGTCAGGGATCAGGACACACTGCACCAGATCGGATAACATCTAATTGGCAGGTCACATCCAAATGAGTGTAGTCATGCATCATCCGGAAGACTTTTTGCTGGTTATAAAGACACTTGTAAACAATTCAGCCTCTGAACATGGCAATAATATGTTGATCCGGCATGTAATGAGGTGTTCCTGGAATCAATAAACTAGTCATGAAGAGCAGGGAGCAAGGTCAGCGCCTGCCTTTTTGATGACCTTTGCTGGCTGGTGAGGACATCATATACTCTGAAGAGGACTTTTCTCATATTGCAGAAGGCGCCGAGTGTCAGAACTTCCATTCGCAGCAAGCAAATGAACAGCCGGGCTCTGCATGCTAATGAAGTCCAGGCTATTTTCCACCTTTTCATCTGCACATTATGCTCTTGACTTTGGAGAAGGTGGGAATTAGGTTGGACCCTCGTGTCAGACTGCCTGATGGCTCGGCTCCGGAAAACTGGTAATTGAAGCTGATGACTGATGCGGAGGAGGCCTGAATTTGGAAATAAACAGTTTCAAGCACTGCATGTCATTTCTAGAGAGACTGCTGAGTGAATGGAAATGAGCTCCGTTTCGCCGATCTAATGCAGTTTCTCACCAGGAAAAACACCATCTTTGAGACAACAATGCCAATCAGTGAGATTTAAATGCGCTGGCGATAATGTAAGGAATAGCACCTGCCTCCCAAACAGCACTTAGGGAAATGCTGCCCCACACCAGGGCCTGCGACTCATCCCCAGCCCCCAGCTCCAGGCCTGGAGCAGCCGGGAGGCTCCACGGGCCAGCGGTGGGGAGGACACAGCACACACCGTGCTCAGTTGTTGCTACAGGAAAGCCACCAGTGACACTGAGGAGGGTGGGTTTGAGCAATCCTTAACTGAACACGATGCTCTCCATGCTGTGTCTGCACCACTGAATTGCTCTTCCCTGTCACATTGAGGAGAAATCCTGCTGGTCTCACCACTGCTCTCCTTAACTCACGCCAGCCCTGCCGCTGGCCCCACAGGGATATAAAAACGGAGTTTCTAGACAAGGTACCCAAAGGCCAATATTTTCATCCTCCACTCTGAACACCCCAACTATTGGGAAACAACACTGTGAATTGTTACAAATCCTCTCCAAGTTCTGCCTGATGGCGTGGAACCAAGCAGAGGCACTTGTCTGCTGGGGCAGAAGTAGCCTTGCTGAGGCTCCCAGGGCTTTCACGTGCTTTCATTCAGACACAGACTGGTCTGGGTTGGAAGGACCTTAAAGTTCATCTCATTCCACCCCCTGCCATGGACAGGACACCTCCCACTAACCCAGGCTGCTCCAGGCCCCATCCAACCCGGCCTTGGACACACCCAAGGATGGGGGAGCCGCAGCTTCTCCATGTCCTGTTGTCCCCTCTGCGGGTCCCCCCCAGGCACAGTCAGGACAGGGACTTGCCCACCCTGTGTTTCCCCAACAGMCACACACTGACAGCACCATGCTGGAGGTACAAGGTGGGGCGTGCTACAGGAAGGAGCTCCCCAGAACCCCTCATCCCCCCGACCAGAGGCCAGAGCAGTCAGCATCCCCTGAACGGCCATGTCCCATTCCCTGCTGCCAAAAGCCGCCGGCTGTCCCCTCAAGGTGGCTGCATCAGGAGCGGGTGTGTTTGTGTAATAGTTTGCAACCCTTCAACATGAAAGGATGGAGACGGATGTGAGTTATTATTATGAAAATGAACCGAGCAACAGACAAAAATATTCAGGAGATGTAATCTGCGTCCCTACAATGCGCTCGCGGAGAAGAGCACTTGGCAGACAGGAGAGTCGCCGTCAGATACATTGCCTTTTGTTAAATTGCTTTTGCTCTGACAATGCCTTTTAAAACCACATGCAATCTTAATTTAAAATACCCAATACCTCAAGGTATAGGGGCCCAGCGTCCGTCTCGAGCTTGGGATTTGTCCAAAACAATTCCCTCAGCTTAATACTGCTATTCCTCATTTTAATCACACAACAAACGTGGGAGCCTGAATTTGCTTGTAAGAAACTGTGGACCTGATCCAACATCACTAAAAATCAATGGAGCATGGATTGATTCCCCTGTCTACCACCTYACTGTTGCTCAAATCCCTGGAAGGTTTGCCCAAGAAAGGCCCTCTCCCTGAGGGGCAGCTTTGGCACGCACGATGGGCGGAAAGCAAAATTCAGCTTTTTCATACTTCTAGAAAATGGTTAGTGGTGAGGAAATGCTGAACATGACAGGGCAAGACACTACTGTATTTTTATTTTCCAGAGTCATGGAAAAAAAACCCTAACAAACCAAGCAGCACTTCCAGGTCACCGGTCCCTGTTCCTGCCCTGGCAGACCGTGTGTCGCTCCCAGCTGCTCCCCAAAATGGAGCACGAGGCCTCTAAGGAGCAAGGGTTTGGCTGTGGGTACCAGCTCTACATCCCTTTGCTCAACACTCAATAAAATGTCCCAGACTCCTTCAGAGGCCCTTGGGTGCCAGATTGAYCTGCTGCCCATGGGAGCCGAGARCCTCAAAGAATGTGGTGATATTTTCAGGTTATCCATGAGGAAGGGCAGGTGTGTGTCCAGGCTTGATGCTGGCTCCAGCTCATCCCATCCATCAATGCTCCTCTGGCCTCCCAACTCCATGGATAACCTCCTTCCCTATGCTAATTCCCTCAGAACATTATGCAGACTGTTTATATTTCTGTACAGCCAGAACAGGCTGCTGACACAAATCAGCCATTAGCCATTCACACTGAGGAGTCTCCGCTAATTGTGCAGAATGTAATTAGTGATTATGTAATATCTAAGCTCTTGCAACTGTCATTAATGTCCACTATTCACCAGAGATAGTTCTTACTGAATTAGGGAATGATTACTGCATGCTAAATCTACTTAATCCTAAATATGCTAATTAACACYGCCTGCACTTTAGACAGTGGTTAAAAGCACTAGTAACCTCAAAAAATGCGCTGATACACCAGAACCCAAATTGCTTGCRATGGATTTTCCCTCAAAAGGTAAATTTGTTTAATTAAATGCTGTAGTAAACTGTTGGGCACAGCCCTTGATTAGTGCAGCCCAAGCAGGGGCCTTCTGGAGTGATCTAGTGAGGTGCCACCGCAGGGCAGCGATGCTCCAGCAGCAGCCCAACCTTCATCCTCCTGCAGCATCCCAGCCTTCATCCTCCTGCAGCATCCTCATTTTACCCATGAGCAGAACCCAATGTAAAACAGCTTCCCAAAGGCTCTCCCTCCAGGATTAACCACCCTATTCCTCAGGTCGTAAACAACAATATTCCTACAGGCAGATACAGGAGCTTCCTTCAATAAATTTTGGCTTGGATCTCAATTTTAAGATTGATTGTGTAATTTTAAGATTGATTGTTTGGAATAGACTTCAGATATTAAATGCTAAAGGAATGGGATAAATAGAGCAGTTGTACAGGTTTTAAAGGTCCCTTTCCAAGGCCTGGGATGTTTAATGTATTCTGGGTTTCCGTGGAAAAAAAAGATATGGCTGTCATGAACCCAGGATAATAGCAGCCTGTGATTTATGAAGATTCCTCCTGCTTATATATTTTAGATAAATACCCCTGCGTGTGTCTCTGTGCTCATTCATAACCAAAAGCTGCCCGGGCTGCACAGAGAGTTTGCGCAGGAACATTTAGAATCAGCTCAGAGGAACGAGATAACTCACGGATCAGACACTGAATAAGTCACAGTGTGACAAACCCAGGAGTCCCCTGGGCAGAACCACGGAGCACAGGCACACCCAGAGCCAGAGGTGTGCTCCACACAAGTCTGTCCACACAGGTGCACACCCTGTGCCCACATGCAAACACGGCCAAGGGACGGCTCAACTGCCACCACCATCACTGCCACCACGGAAATGAAAGAATTAGCCACACAATGAACCGCTAATTGCCTGGCAACAGCATTTAAGCCCCATTAGGTAGATTTGTAACTGCTTCCAGAGAAATAAACTCCTGTGTTATTAGATAACAAGGAAAGAAATAGGTTATTTCCTTTTTTGAAAGTTATGAAAGCTTCGAATTGCCTGATGTACGTGCTTAGTAGATTACTTTCTGTCATCTCAGTTAATTGAATTTTACCCATTGCTCTCAAAATTCCTCCCTTTCGTGTAAGGTTAAACAGTTCAGAGGAGTCATATTTTTGAACCTCGTCCATTTATCACATGAACCAACTCCAGCTGCGTGAAGTGCACCAGGAAAAGGGAGCAGCAGCAAACTGTGCAGCAATTGCTGCAGCATCCGGGTGAGTTGGCACTGGATCATGGACAAACGTCACCTTTCAAGCAGCCTCCAGTTGGGATGGGGCCAGGAACCACCAGAAGGGACCTGCTGTGAGCTCCATGGTTATTTCATTCCCTAGAAAACCAAACTGGAGAGCCAGAGTTCAACTAATTCCTCAGACTGCCCGGAGACCCCTCCCAGGGTGCCAGCTGGGGTAGAATGCCACGTGCAACAACCAGACATGGGAGAAGGGTTTATTCCAGCCCTGCTCCAGTGGTGGGTGCTACCCTATGTCACTTCCTGGCTGTCACCAGAAATGCCCAGCCCTCACTCTCAAGCAGCCCCCTCCTTTCTGCTTTTCCAAAGCAAACCTATGTTGTCAAATCTTATAAAACAAGGGCCTCRTTACCCTTATAAAACTCCTGCTCTCTTCTGTTACTTTGGCTAACCAGAGAAGGATCCTGAGAATGATGTAGCTAAACTAGAGGTGAAAAMCAAGTTAKGCAACCCTGGAAAAYAAGTGATAGAGCTAGTATTTCTACCCATGAGAATGTAGCATCARCAGAAGCAAGAAATCTAAACAATAGAGGGAGAAAAACAGCAACAAGGCTGCACCTGGTGTTTTTCTGAATGCTTGAATGCTTATGCTATAGGTAACCAATAGTGGTGTGCTATAGTTGAGTAGTAGTAGCCAATGAACCTATTGCAATAGTTTAATAGCCAATGAATATGTAACACAATTAATAACATAGGAAAGTGTATAAATGAGACTGATCTTTGGAATAAATGGCTTTTGACCCTTCGTGAGGTACTGATGTGCCTGTGTGTCGTGGCCACCCCAACAGCGACAAACCTAGGCAGATGTTCTTGATTTCTGAGTAAATCCAGAGCATGTGTCATTCCTCTCATCATCACTCAGGCTGCTGCTGTTAAACTTCACCACTTCCCCCGGTCACTCCTGAGAGGTCCCAGCGTGCTCCCAACACCAGCAGTGCTGCTGTGGGGAGCTGACAATCAAAGTCAAATTTTGATGGAGTGCTCTGGWTTGATCCTGTGGGGCATTTGCTTTGCAGACCAGCACTGCCCAGAATGAAAGGGCTGGCGTGGCCACAGAAATATTAYTGAAACAATCATCTGGTGACTCCACAGCCGCCTGATCTTAAACCCTCCTGGAAAGCCAGCTCCATTTTCTGCTTTGGTGGAGACCAATTCCCCACATTGGCGCGGGAGAATAGATCAGCCCTGGCAGTGGGGTGTTGTTATCCAGTTCCCAACTATTATGACATAGTTTCTATCAGAGCAGTTTTCTTCTCAGCCACTCGAGTGGAATGATCCCTGAAAGCTGCAGTTTGCGGCAGCGACGCGCTTGGCGYTGTCAGAAATCCGTGGCTGCCCACACACAGGCCAGCGGCCGGAAAACAAGRACGTGGAAAATGGCCTGGAAAGGCAGTGGGGTTTTGAAGCACTGGGCAGGGAGGAAGCAGGAGAAAACCCAAGGATGGGARGAAGAAAAGTAAGTATGGAGAAATGAGTAATGTGGAGAATCCAGGCCGAAGTAAACGCTCCTTCCTAAGGCTCTGGTGATAAGTGTGCAGGGAGCTGGGCGTGCCACCCCTCACCTGCCAGCCCAGCCCTGCTCCTGGTCCCTGCGCTCAGACACCAAAAAATCTCCTCACCACTACAGGGGCATCTCAAACCTCGGGACTGGAGGGGTCAGGCACTGCTCCTTTACGCCAGGACTAAGGTATTCAGGCTTGGGAGACCTACTTTGGAGAGCTGGATCCCAATCTGGCCTCTTCTTCAGCTGGTTTATCAAACTACTGATGGGGACAGGAGAGGGAGACCCCACAACATATCCAGGCTCATGAGCAGGGCTGTGACCCCATAGGTGCACAGGGTGGGCATTTCCCCCATTTGGGGAGAACAGGAGCAGGGCAGCAGGTCTGGGCTCCTGCTGGGCTAGGGCTGGTGGTCCCCAGAAAACATCCCTGGGGGGCTGGAGAGGCAGCATAGACCCCGGGGAGGGGGAGAAAGAGCAGGACTGCACTTTTCCATGCTGCCTTTTTGTTTTATTTGGTTTTAATTGCACCCCAGAGCCCCGTGTATTAAACAYCCTTAATTAAGGAGGGCCAGGGAGCAGGAGGGCAGACGGTGRTGGCCGGAGTGGGGTGGGAGGCCAGCACAGAGCCCCTCCACCGGCAGAGCGGTGCATGGGGATAACCTTGTAATCTACTGAAATCTGGGAATTATGATGGATATTACATAAATCAAGCCCCCTATGTCAATAAGGAAAAAAACATTTTTAAAAGAAAAGCAGCTGATAATTAACCCTGAGAGCACGGGTTTAACCTAGATCACCTTGGGGAAGCGCCCGGACAAAGGCAGGCATTCATCTCCGGCCTTTCTCATTTAAATAACCCGGCCTTCATTGGCTCCTGAGGGATTGCTCGGGAATTGCTAAACCGGAGGTTTGTTCGGTTTTGATGTGTAGTTGCATTGATTTCCCCCTCCCTCATTTTAATAAAAGGCATTTTATAGAGCCCCAAAGCAGAGCAGGGCGAGACATCCCACAGCTCCCGCTGGTCCAGCAGCGGGTGTTTGCCAGCCCACAGRAGCTGTGCTGACATCTCTGAGCACACAGAGCTGGAGGATGTCTATGAGTGGCATCACCAGCTCGTTGCTCATTAAGAATAACTAATAATTACTTAGCTAATTAGGTTTGCCTAGAAAAGCTATGGCTGCCCCATCCCTGGAAGTGTCCAAAGCCAGGTTGGGGCTTGGAGCAACCTGRTATAGTAAAAAGGGTTCCTGCCCCTGGAACGAGATGAGTTTTAGGGTCCTTTCACCCAAATCTTTCTGGGATTCTCTGTGTTGATTTTGAGGCTGCCTTTTGGCTGGTTTTTTTTTTTGTTTTTTTCAGGAGCCCATAGGATCATTTGGGTTGGAAAAGCAATCAAAGACCAAGCCCAACTCTTCCCCCAGCACTGCCAAGGCCACCACTAACCCATGTCCYCAAGCTCACATCCATGCATCTGTTAAATCCCTCCAGGAATGGTGACTCCCCCACTGCYCTGGGCAGCCTGTTCCAATGCCCAACAGCCCTTCCAGGGCAGAAATTTTTCCTAATATCCAATYTAAATCTCTCCTGCTGAAACTTCTTAGGCCATTAATCAATGGCCTGAATTTTAAAACCCGACTCTATCTCCTCGGTTCCTGGCACACAAATGTCTGGCCAGTTTTGCTCTTGAGGCACCCACAAAGCTGTCAGCCCCCTGTGCTGGTCAGACCAGGCCCCAGGGGAGCTTCTCCAGGCTGGTTCCTGCTACTCTGCACTGATGCTCCTTGCTTTTCCCCTGCACCCATAATTATTCACATCACAGCATCTGAAAAACCCAAATTCAATACTGGTCTTTCCTCTTGTTTTTCCTCTCTGCAAGCAATCTTTGTTCCCCRTTTGTGAGTGCTGGAACCAGGATAAAGCAGCAATTGCTCAGGGAAGAAAGCTGCAGGCTGGGAATCGAGGGAGAGCTCCCAAACATACCCTTTCCTCCTATAACTGCTTCTGGAAAGCCTGGTATGATGTTTCTGCATGTGACTCTGCAGTATTCACACACGAACACCTCCATCAGTGGGGCTGGCTGGCTCAGCATTGCCTTCCCCGAGCCTGGGACAGTGCTTCTGTGTGAAACCAGGAGCTTTTGGATGAGTTCCTCTGCGGGATGGGGACGTGGGTCTGTTTGCCAGAGGGGTGATACAAGCAGAGCAGAGCAAAGCAGAGCAGAGCAGAGCAGAGCAGAGCAGAGCAGAGCAGAGCAGAGCAGGAACACCACAGGACTCCTGCCAGCAGCCAGACGAGGTTGGCGTGGGCCGGGCAGGATGCTGGCAGAGAGGCTGGATCCCTGCCTGGAGCCCACAGGGAGCTCCCAGTCCGGGTCAGACACCACTGGCAGCTCCACATGGGGCTGGAGAAGCCGCACACACAGCCCTGGAAAGGAGGACACACAACCTTGCCTGCGCTGCCCTGCTCGGAGAGGGCTGCTGCCGATGATGGACAGATCCTTATTTGTAAGTATTTAATGTTTCTTAGGAAGCACTTCTAAAAGAAATTGGTATGTAATGACAGCACTCACTGGAAAACAGGCCGATTATAAAATGCACTAACTTATCTGGTATTCATTTGAAAAGTAAATGGATGCAAGTAAAGGTGAGAGTTCACTACCAATTCAAATATTTTGCTCTAACAGGCTCTAGCACTCCTACTTTAATTCAAGCAGAAGCACAAGTATGAATAATCAAACTGGATGATGCTCATCAAAACCTTTGTGCCTTGCACCATTTCAAATGGTCATTGAAGCTTAATGGCAAAAAATTTACATTATTCCTTTAATTTGTATTCTGTTCCTTCCTTCTGAGTGATGTGATTGTGATTTTCTGTTGCCGGCTGTATTATTTTGATGCAAATGTTATGTGCTGCTACAGTCCAATTTCCTGCTTTGCCCTCCCCTTTTCTTCCCCCAGGAAAGAAACGACAGCTAAAATAGTTCAAAATTGGGGAGGGATTCTGAAATAGTTCCTTAACTACCGYTCCTAATTAAAGCAAACAATGCAAGGTCTTGAAGCACCCTGAAAAGCTGAAAATTAATTATTAGCTGAAGGGGGAGGGAAGTGGCTTTGCTCCCCGGACCTTCAAAAAAAAAAAAAAAAAAAAAAAAAAAAAAAAANNAGAGAAAAAAGTGAGGGATCCCAATTCTGCCTACAAAAGAATTAAAAAAGAAAATTTGTAATTCAGCTAAAAACTCCTTTTGCTGGCACATAATCACCTAGGGATGAATGCTTTATTGAGAGGCATGGGGCTGCAAACCAAAGCCTTGCAAACAGGAGGCCCCCATGGTGCTCCCGGCACATAATATATGCACCGACTAATTTATTGCGCTGTGACTAATTTCCATTCCTTGTGCTTGGAGTTGCCTCGCTAATTGCAGGGATGTTTTCTTAACTTGGGTAATTGCGCTGCCCGTGCGCGCGCCCCACGCTGGCTTTGATGCGCCCCCATGGGGCGGCTGCGCGGGGCGCCGCCCTAATTAGATTGGCTGCCTTAATTAGGGGAGATGTGGGGGTGCGTGGGGCTGGTGGCACCCAGCTCCCTGCAAAGCAGGATCAAGGCTGCCAGAGGAGCGGGATGATGCCCAAGCCAAGCTGGGCTCTTCCAGGATGGTGAGGCTTGGGCTCTTCCAGGATGGTGAGGACGTATCCAAACCCAAAGTATCCCTGAATGCAGACATCCAGGCATCGATCTCACCATCCATCCCATTCCCAACAGAGCAAACAGAGCCAAGCTCCTGCCAAGTGCATCCATACACACTTGAGGTGACAGCCCTGTGTGCCACCAATGTTTCGAAGCTTGCTCAGCCAATCTCTGAATTTTCTGCCTTAATTCTATCCATGGCAGTCACTCATGYGAGCACAGTTCTTAGACAAGATAATCACTTCCTTGAAATAATTTCAGCACTCATCTCTAATAAAAAAGATTTCTTTGCAAGGACCCTCGGTGAAAGGCGCCCAGCAAYACTTCCTGCACGGTGCGGGTCAATTGGGTTCTGCTCCATCCCCTCTCTCCAGCCCAACATTTGCCTTTCACCCGCTGAAGAGCCGAGCCCCGAACACCCATCTGGGGCCGGCCTCAAACACTCACCTTAATAAACACTTGACATCTGAAATTCCACTGCTTYATCCCTCCACTAGCAAAGACTTGGTCAAGATTCCAGAAAATTTATGTTATATCRATACATACCCATCCCGTAGCAGGAAAGGCTAAAGGGAAGATGGAGACAACCCCTTGCCCACCCTGGAGGTGCCACACCTTAATGYAGGGCAGTGGCGATGGAACTGCATGGGAAGCATTGCTTCCTGCCTGGATGTGCTGGTCTCTCTGCAGGACCGGGCCATGACTGCATCACCCACATCCCACAGGATCCTGGCAGATACACCAGGGAGAGGCCATCCAGCTGGAAGCCTGGGCAGCACAGAGAGTCCTCAGATTGTACCCAACCTATGGAATTCCAGCAGTGGGCTCTGACAGACCCCGAACTTCTCCAAGGTGACCTAAACCCTCATCCAGCTGGAGATGCCTTCCTCMATGAATTTGGGACCTCCAGCAGCTTGAGGAAATGTAGTTCTTTTCCTTTTACRTATTCAAATAAACCAAGAGTTTCAGCTCCTGTTCAAAGGCTGGGTGTGACCCAGTTTCACAGGCAGAGACACTTGAGAGGAGAAATTCAGTGTCCCTACCACAAATTGAATTGACACCGACACCCAGGTGGGAAACCCGCGCATGAGATTCTCTCCATGGCTGGCCAGCCAGGCCACAGATGCAGCTCTCCAGCAGCCCCCATCCCAACATACCAGCAGGCTGGAGGGCTTGGGACAGATTTGGGAGCTGGGTTTGTTTGCTGAGACAGCTCCCTGCAGCCTGTTGTGCAAAGCCAGYAATTCCCAGGTGGATTTTGGGGTGAGGAGCCTGTGGCTGCCTGCACGCGGCACGCAGGGCTCTCGCAGCCTGGCAGGCACCACGGGCGCGTGGGAGATGCTCACATGTGTGAAGCATCTTCTCAGGCTCACGCTTGCTGTGAAAAAGGAAATAAAAAGAGTCCCCCGGCTCCAGCTGCCTTCAGCATCTCCTTTCTAATAACTTGGCATATCCACTTAATACAGGCCGGCTCCTTCCAAGTCGTTAGTGGCAGTGGGAGACGCAGCCGGAACACTGACCTGGTTTGCTTGCCAAGACAGAGCAAAGAGAAACCTTCACATAATCATTTCCAAACATTAAAATGGCTCCATTGTCATTATAGCTGAGAGATTGAATTCGCCTCATCAAAGCGGCRTATGACAGGTGACTCAATAGGCTGGTGCCAAGCGCGGAGGCAGGAGATTAGCAGGGCACTGATATCATTATTTCCGCCTATCACAGATTCGGCAGGGAGGCAATTGTAATTTCTGGGCTTATTAGTCTGCATTCGCAGGAAAAAACCTGGTGATAAACCTCAGTGTGACAGCCAGGCATTTGTGCAGCAAGTGCTGTCACAGTGACACTCGGAAAATGCCAATGTGGATACGTTCTCCTAATCCCCCCTAATGGAGGTTAAAGCCTGGCACAAAGGCACTCTTATCACTGATCGGGACACTAATAACATTTGCATTTTTAAGTTAAATATAGTAAGTAAAGAATAAGTCTCCTCCTCGCGGCTTCGGCAATTAACTCAGCCTCAGAAGGATAAAAGCGGAGCGGAGATTCCAGCCGGCCGGGCTCTCTCCCACGGCGGGTTGGCATTCCCAGAGCAGCACCTGCGCTACCACCTCGGCTCTCCGTGCTCGGGGCTGGGATGGGACCTGGAAAAGGGTGGGGGCCACGCTGCCTTGTGGGGGCCAGGGCTGAGTGGGGCTGCTGGCCCAGGCTGCCCTTTCCCCCAGGAGGGGAGATGAYTGTTCCAGGGCTTTCACAGACTTTTACAAGTGGTTTTGCTTCAGAGGAACAGAACTTTTAGGGGTTTTTATTCTGCCCCACGGTGTGAACAGGGCTTGGGGCTCCTGTGATAATTCCCCCCAGCACATGTGCATGGACACACAACGCACACTCTCCACAGGAATTTCTTAAGGAAAAAAAATAATTACAGGTGGTAAACTGTTACTTTTCCACATTTAAATAAGAGACCAATTAAGAAGACTATGTAATTCAGTTCTGGAGTGAGTGCCACTGAATTCAATTTGTTTCAGGTCAATGAATATAATGTGAAGTTATTAACAAAAAGGTCAGGGACTGCATATAAAATATACACACATGACACAGGCAGAGTAATTAGTACACATTTCACATGTTCTGCTGCTCAGACATATGGTGTAGAAAATCTGAGCAGGATTAGATGATAATAAATGTTCCCCTCTCCCTCCCACCAGCTCCCTATTTAAATGGAGTTTATGGCTATTCCCCCGGTCTTCCTGGGATCGGCCAAAGGTTGAGGACCCACAGCTCACACAGCAGTGCTGGGGTGGGACCCTCAGCCAGGGCAAAGCTCCCAGGAAAGCTGGGACAGTCCCAAGGTGAGGGATCCTGATCAAGGAGCTCAAGCCACATGCCAGCACATGCTGGGGCAGGAACAGGTTTTTGGGGACTTTGTGCCCCACACACTGCTTGTCTCTGGGCTGTGCCAACAGAGCCACACCTTTGTGGCACCTCACTCTTGCATCCTCATCAAGAATTACTGTATTTTTCCCTGCCAATTTGCTACAAGTGCACACTCAATGTGAAGTTATTATATTAATGATAATAAAACATTCAAATTACATGGTTAAGCAGAGGTTGTATTTGAAAAAGTTCACAATGCACTTTCAAAAAAAAAAAAAAAAAAAAAAAAAAAAAAAAAAAAAAAGGAAAAAAAGGGACAATAAAGCCCCAAATGCCTTTTTGACCCTAAGCTTGAGTACTGGACACCTGGATTCTCTTGCAGGTAAAGGTGCACTTTCATAGGAGAGGAACATGAAGAGTTGGGAAAAAGTCCCCTGAAAGTTACGGTAAGAAATTCCAAGGTACAAGAACTCTGCCCAGCTTCTATATCATAGAAGGGCTTTTTAAAAAGGCAAAAAGACAAAAAACGCTGGAAACATCCTGCTGTGCGGCAGCCCCGTCCCTGTCTCTGCAGGCAGGGAGGAACAAGTTCTGCTTAGGAAGCRGTAAAGAGCCAAAATATCTGTTAAAAAACCTCCCGCGTCCCACTGCAGCACCTGCTCTTGGGGCAAAAGCATCTCCCAGGGTGCCAGCATCCCGCGGGAAAGCCACTGCACAGACAGGGAGCTGCTCCCAGGGCCGGGGGCTCTGCACCGCCTTTTCCATGTGCCGGGACCACACACGCATCCCTACAAAAGCCTTTCCCAAAGCCTGCTGAGCGCAGCTCCCTGTGCACGCACCGAGGGCAGACCCCGGCCCCACGCACAGCCCGAGCTCACAGCCAGAGCGGCTCCCGGGCGGGAGCAGCTCCCGGATCACTCTTGACACCTACAGCACATTCCAGTGTCCCCTYCCCACAGCTGATTCCTCCAGCTGAGCCAATACTCATTCCAAAATCTCCTATTTTTCTACTCACAGAGAGTTCCTATTTTTTTCCACTGTATGCCTAATTCCAGTATCAAGCTTTGGGAAGCAGGATATATTTGGGACTTTGGAAACCTCTTTCCATCTGAATTGCCCCAATGTTTCTGGAATTAGCAGTGAGGGAARCCTTGGAAAGGACAGGCTAAGTGACGCCCAGCAGCTTCCCCAGCCCTTGCTGTGGGGAGTTTAATCCCATTTATAGAGGCGCTCTAGTGTCCAGTCAAACCTGCCTCAAATTTTTGCTGGGAAAAGATAACCCAGATGGGTTTGTGTGCTCCAGTGTTTTCCCTGGCATCTTGTGTTCAGAATGAAACATGCAACCCATTTCCCAAGTTATCTTTTATCTCCAGTGTGGCTTGATGTGTTAAAACAATTAAGTCGTTTGTCTATATTGACTAATAATTATAATTCACTATTGATTATGGGAGCATAATCCTCCACTGGAGATATTTATGTTACCTATTAAACCTGTTTTGGTTTTGTATAGCTGAGTGCAGAAAGCAACAGGAGAAGCAAAAAGTGGAGAGCTCCAGGAACGGCTGGGGCAGCTCTGGATCCATACAGGTTTAGTATTTTCTGTAGAGAGGGACCTGTAAAGTGACACTGGCTTATACAGGTTCAGGGGTGAATTACATCTGAGGTGAGTGTGTTAATTAATGTTGCATTGGCTAGGTATTCCAGTCAGGATCTCATCTCCAGAGCAATCAGCAGAATTCTCTGGGGTTGCTCCGAAGAGACCTGAGTTAGAGCTCATGGGACAGCCTGTCCTTAAATCAGGGAAAGGTGCCCCATCAGTTCCGGAATGGCTGCAGCTCAATTCTTCAGCTACCTCGGCCTGTCCTCCGCCCCAACCTTCCCTGCAACACCGTAGTAAATATCGGTAAACCCGCTGGGATATCAGGCGGCACAGCAAACCCCGGCACAGCAGCCACACAGCTTCATTCGGGACTCTCCGCAGGTGGCAGCTCCCAGGCACGGCACACCGTCCTCGGGCTGCTGGGACAGGGCAGGGTCTMATCGGTGCTACTGAAACAAGCAGATTTCTCCCCACTTCCCAAAATCCAACCTCACATACTCATCCACAAGAAGAGAAGGGGACAGWGGAAGGACAGGTCAGTAGGTTGCTGAAAATACCACGTGGAGAGGCGAAAAAAAAAAAAACCCAAACAAGAGGAATCTATTTTGTTGTTAATAAAGAAGTGATTCCCCTCCAAGTGGCCCCTTTGCTCTCCCCCGATCCCTTTTTAAAGCACTGAAGCAATTTACTTTCCATTTTACTGTTTGGCTGTGCATTAGAAAAGAASAAATAAACAAAAAGCAGAGAAATGCCGATGAGATGCCTTGGTTTTCCCTTTTACCCCTCTTTCCTTCGGAGTTTTCTGTTTCTTTCCAGACTAAAAACACACGGCAGAACTCCTCAAACCTCCCCACGACCAGAGCGGTCCCTGAGCGACGCCGCTGCCCTTCACCAACCTCACGGTGCCTCGGGCCGGGTTTTTGTTAACACCCCGGGGATTTCCTCAGCGTTTTCCCAAGCGCGGGGTGGGAGCAGACCTCCCACGCTCCGGCCACCGCGGCTGCGGGGCTCCGGCCACGCGTGCTGTGCGGGTGGAGGGGGAGCACCCCGCTCCCCGCCCCGCGGGGTCGGTGCCCCCGGCTCGGCAGCCTCTCAGCGCTCCCGGAGCTTTCATTAACTGAAGATTGCGAATGGGTCGGCAGATCTATACACTTTTGTGTTCCTCGGCTCGCTTTATTTATTTCTTTCTTTTGCAGGATGCTGAATAACTAACCTTTCCTTCAATAGGCAGATTTAAAAAAAAAATAGGATCCATCACACAGCAGCAGGATAGCCTTGCTCTGTTTTGACCTTTCTGAAATTAATTTCCCAATCTTAGCTTTCAAAATCAGAGATTGAAAAGACCTATTAGATCAGCCAATCCATCTTATCACTAGTACGGCAGCAAGCAGAGACCCCAGCCAAGTGCTCCTCTACACAGGGAAAATATTCTGGAATAAGACAGGACATGAATTTAAAGTGAAATACCTGTTCCGGAAAATTCTGCACGTGGACACGTACTCTGGAATAACTGCAGCTGATCCTGAGTTTGCTCAGTTGACATCTGGAGCTGCTCACTGTAACAGAGGGAAGAACAACAAAATCCCATTTTAGGATAAGAGGTACCTTTTGTGAGGTAACTCTGGGGAATAATTTCCCCTGACCTTTTTTTTCCCAGGTAGGCTGGCACTCACAGGGCAAGACCACAGGGGAGGACAGGGATAGGTGCTCAGGAAAATTCCCCCCTGACCTGCGAGGATGTGGATGACAGAATTCTGGTCTGAAGCTACTCCAGSAGCCTGGAATGTTAAAACACACCTCTCCCATCCTGCAGTTTCGCACCCGTGCTGCAAGTACAGCTGCTTTTCCAGTCAGCAAATAACCTGGGGATAAAACCTCAAAGCTTGCCAGCCCATGGTGGGGGACCGCAGGAAGGCCCCTTGGAGCAGCAGGGTGCTCCTGCTGCCACACGTCCCTCTCCTCCTATTCCCCTTGTAATCCCTGGGGCTCTGAAGTCATGTTTTAATGCCAGCAATACTGATCTGAAGAGGACAGGTCATCCTCTGTAGAYCTTGGTGTCCACCTCCATCCTGCCYGTCKCTGCCAGGCTCAGACATTTCTGGTGTGGCATTCCCAGAGCTCCTGGGGATGTCTGTGGGGCTTTGGATGGGCAGGGCAGCACTGAGGGGCATCCTGCTTCTCCCAAAGAGTGAGGAAAAYAAGCCAGGCCTTGCAGCAAGTCAACTGCCCACTTTTGGCCATGTCACAAGCGCTGCTGAGCGAGAGAACCCAGCAGACCCTGAGGAAAGTGTGAGCAGGTCGGTGCTCTCTGGAGGGGCCTCAAGGGTCAGTACAAAGCCGACCTGAGCTGGAGGGAATCTCTTTGGCTCGGGGAGATGGCTCCAGCAGCACCACACAGAGTCCAGGTGTGGCCTGTCCCTGCCAGAGCGATGCCACAGTTACAGAGGGAGCAGGGAGCCACCAGCGATGCTGACRGATGCCGTGGCTGTCACGGATATCGCCATGCCAGGCTGTGAGCCGGGAGACAGGAGAATGCATTCCAAGTGTGTAAAAAGGAGTCTCTCCCTATGAAATGTGACGGGAAGGAGTCTCTGCCGACACCTGCAGCGAGTGTGTTCACTGAGGAACTGGGAATTACATGAACATGTACCTGTCAGTTTACAACCCTGCTAYATTTCCTATCAGCACCGTGGTTTGGTCAACAACTCCAAGTCTTTTCACACTGAAATCTCTCTGTTCTGCCTTGGCAGCTCCTGCCCTGCACACCCACCATGCCGGCAGCAAGAGCTGCCACCACCCCCTGCAACGGGGAGCAGAAAGAGCACACAGCAACRGGAGCTGCAAACTTTGGGCACTCAACAAGTCCTCTCTGCACACAATCAGGGCCAAAAGATCAATATTGACACTTTAGACCATTCTCCTCAATTTGTTTTTTTGTCGATTGTCGGGGCAAAATTCCACTTTTCCATATCTTGGATTCTTGGCTAATAGAAACAAATAAAGTGAAAGCTTCTGTCCACAATGGGAGAGGAGCATCCATTGTCGGCAGGCACTAATCGGATTAAATTGGCTCCTGGCTCTATTACTCGGGGATAACTCACTCCTAAATTTTCTCCCATCTCAAGGGGATGGGTCATTGTTGCTTTTTTYCCCCTTTTTTCCTATTTAAATCGGATGGATAGAATGAGGAATGGCTGGAGCTGACGGCGGTGCCTGCACCCTGTGAACAAAGAGCAGAGCCCAGCCCGGGGCCGTGGTTGGTGCTGGCTGTGGGGCCGCTCTGGCTGCCCAAGCCCCTTCTCCCGGCTGGAGCCACTCCGGCATCGCCGCYGCTCCCCTCTGCAAATTGCGTTTAAACCCTGAACGCAGCCAGGCAGGGAAAAACCTGCGGCTGTCCGTGCTCAGGTCGCTTCCCATTAGCATTTTAATCCGTACCCCTGGCATCAGCCCCTCGGAAGAAGCTGCAGCAGCCACGTTCCTGCGAGCAGCCCGAAGAGACGGCCTTAAATAATGCCGCCTTCGGAGGGAGGCCCCGCGCGCCGCCAGCTACATTTTGCCCAGAGTCTGATAATTTTCAAAGCTATTGGCAACCTGGGAATTTTCCTGCCTTATCACCAGGGCTCAGCTAACTTCACTAACACTAATCAGAGCTGGAATCATTCATTCAAGGATTGCATGATCATGTTTTTCTTTAGCAGTGACAGCTGCCTGAGCCGCATTAGCAATGCAGATGAGTCAGCCTAATAGGTTAATGCAGAACACGCGAAAATTAGGTTTAATCCCCAGTGAAATAATCTAACATTTTCACATTTCTTGATGTTGGGATAGAGACATTGGTGGTGACTCAATTAGGTGTAATGTAGATCAAAGCAAATTTACCTTCTGGCTGAACCTTCCCCATAGTTTAGATAGAAGAATATAAGGGGTTCTTTACTAATTGGCCAATGGCTGTGGGGAAAATTATATGGAAAGCGTGCATCGCGCAGGAATTGCGCTCCRGATTTGGATCTGGAGTGGGGTATGGCCGGGCTCTGCAAATACCGGGCACGGCGTTTTGTGCAGCCCTTTCTGACCCACAGCTCCTCTCCATGCAGTGCTCACAAATGAAGACATTTGAGGGCTTTCTGCAGTTTTATTCCCCCCCCCCCCCATTCATTTTTAATGTCCCATACTGCAATATCCCCAGTGAGGTTTGAAAGACCTTGTATGATAAAAGGAGCATAAAGGAGAGGAAAAACCCCACCCATCGGCGCGCGTCCTTCTAATGTTTTCATTCCCGGGGAATAACATATCAAACAGCAATCGCTTTCAGTCATAAAGGGAGGGGAACAAAAAATTACATGCCCTCAGTTGCCAAATTATTTTTTTGCCTTGACATCTTAATTCTTAATCCTTGTGTGTGGTCAAATCAGCCTACTATAGACAACCAATCAAGCAATTATTCCTAAATTATATTTGCCCAGCTCACATTGATTGGTTATTCTTTTCTTATTGGGTAAGCTCATTAATTCCGAGCAGCTTGCTTATTATGCTTTCCACATCATTTTCCTTCGGAGCCTATCTACTCACACCAGCCTGCTGATGTTTCAAGATGCCATGCAGAAAAAAAAAGGCCGAGTGATCTATTGCATTGTCTCTTCCAGCAATTACAATTCACATTGCTGATTAACTTTGATGTGAAAACTAATGAGATAAGGCAAGTTATCAAGGCGGACCTGATCGTCATCTCATTTATAGAGCATTTGCCATCAGTGAATGACAAAAACTAATGAAGATGTATCTGACAGCAGGCTGAGCCGCGGCCGAATTTTGTTTCTCATCAGCAAGTGCTCTGCTTCGAACTCATCAGTCTATCTGAAACATGTGGAAATTAGCTTAATAATGAAAACACTTCATCCAAATAGACAAATGTTTACATTAAAATAGCTACATGATAAATAGATGTTAAAGATTTTATGCCTTCTTGAGTCTAAACAATGGAGCACAAAATATGTTCTCATATTCACTAAATCATCCCCATAAAGCTCCCCACGTGCTGCTGTTACCTGTGGGCTCCCCTCTTTACGGCTCACGGAGATTTCTGGGCTGTGGCTCGGCCGTTTGGAGCCGGATGGGTCGGGCAGTAACTCATGGCTGCCTGTGCCATGAGAGGGGGACTGTCCCTGCCCCGACCTGGGGCACACAGCTGCCCAAAGCAGCTTTTTTAGCGGCGCCGTAAGAGGAGCATGGGGTGCTGCTGTACATCGACATTTACCTGATGTAGAAAAGGGATCCAGTTACCCCCAGACAAAATACAAAGTGCAGACATAATTCATGTAAATACAGCAACGTTTTCTTGGCTGAGCCATCATCAAAAAGCCTCCTGTAATATCAGTCTGGTTTAGAAATGTCGTGATAAAAGGGAGGCAGACAGAGCTGCTCCCATTTTTAATATTGTGGCTTTGGTATCTTTATTTATGAGAGACTATTTMATATTTGTTGGGCACTATTTCACATGCTTCTACTATGTCCAAACATATCCCMAAGATGTTTTTGTATCTAGAATAAAATATTCATCCATCACCTGGGATCAAAACAATACTATTTGTAATAAAAAAGACAGGCATCTGCAAGGCAGAAGGGTGAAACTCTCGCTTTAAAAATGRTTTTAAAAACTGTGAGACTTCAATTAAAATAAAGAATTGGCAAAAGATTATTTTCGTTCACCATGAGTTTTCCCCTCCCTGAAAAGGATGAAGTATATACAGACAGCCTATATAGCACTTCCTCCTCCAGGAAAAAAACAAACACAAACACGTTATCCCCAATGTAAGAGTAACTTTAAAATTGATTAAAAAAAATATTATCCACGTAAACTGGGAAAAAACAGATAGAGACTTTGCAGAAAAGGCACGGGGGCTCCTATAAATTCCATGCAGCAACGGCTCCGTGAACACACGGTGGAAAAAGCTCAGTTCCCGACCAGGTCGGGACAGGACCGCACCGGTGCCGGGGCTCCCCGTGCCGCCGGTGGGTGCAGCCCCCGGCCCCCCAGCCCCTTCCCACCGCAAGGCACTCACCAAGTCCCCTTGCTCAGCCCGRGAAGACATCTGAGGTGCAGCCCCGAGGTGCCCCGGCATTGTGCGGCGCAGATTAGCCTGCACAAAGGGCCCGCATCCCGGCAAAGTTAAAAGAAAAGCCTGGTAGGAAGCGCCGGCAACAAATTACTACTTCAGCGCTGGATTAAATGTAAAAGCCCTTCACAGAGCCGCAGATAAATCCTGTATGTTAGAAGGAACCATAAAAGTACTTGTTCAAGAGCTACAGGCACAAGTGGAAAATTGACCCCAAAGATTTTTTTTTTTAGTAGCCGAAGTTTATAAAATTTCTGCCGATGCAGGGAGAGGGTCATGGTAGCGCTGCCACACTCGGCAGCTCTCTGCTCCCGGCTGCTGCGGCCGGTGATGCAACTGGACACATCTGCGGCCACCGGTGTGAGCATTCCGGGAAATCCCAGCAAGGTTTGTTTGGTGGGTTGGAGGGGTTTTGTTTTGTGTGTTTCTTGTTTGTTTGTTTTGGATTTTGTTGAGGTTTTGATAGGGTTTTGTTTGGAGTTTTTTGTCTTTTTTTCCCCTTTCTTTTACCCCGCTAATGAAGCAGGATGGTTTTGCTTTCACCACTTACATGCAGAGTGGGTAAACACTGTTCCTTATTTCCCTTTTCCCCTGGCGCCATAAGCACAGGTCCATCCCCACATTCCTCCCAAGCCTGCTCGGCGCTGCTGTGAGACCCCCCAGCAGTGCGGGATGCTCCGACTGGGCAGGACGCAGCCTTCTCCCTTCGGTTCATAAAAACACGCGTCACCTGGGCACGGTTTATCTTTCCTGCTGCACATCCATTGTTTTGTMTTTCTAAGTACCAGGCTGTCTACGGCACAGGCTCTGCTGGCTCCCCGGGTGCGTATCTACGTGTGCCTGCACAGAGGGATGGACAGGGAAAGGAATGCTGCTCCTCCCTCCCCCTCCCTGGCCTTTATCCTGGCTGCCTATTTTAATAAATAATTATAGGCAGCTAAAGGATTTGTTAATTCCAAAAGGTCTCCCCTTCACATTTCTCAGAGGTTCAGCTCAAGGAGACACCATGATAATAAGGCTGACTCGGGATCCCTACTCCACAATGTCATTATGAGCTACCATTTAAAATGAAAAAAAATCTGTATATTATACCTAAAAGCATTACAAGGTTAGTGTCTCAGCTTGGGGAATATTTAATGCTGCTGGGAAAGCAGCACTGGTGCTCTGAGGAAGAGGAAAAAGGGAGAAAAAACAGAACGAGAGAAAAATCCTTTCTGAGACACAAGCTGAGAAAAAAGATGTTGGGAGCGAGCACGAAGATCATTTGCATTTCCAATGACTATGACTAATCCTCTGCTACCACGTTTATATTTCCTTATTACTTTTCCTAATTATCTCCTTTTTTTGCTTGTAGCTTTTTCTCCTGTCTCTATTCCCAGCTCCCCAGTCTGTTGTTGTCTGGCTCRGGGCTGGATCACCAGGAGCTGGCRATGGCCCCTCCACACTGCCCAGGCCCCACAGCCAGGAAAATGTGGGTGCCTCACACAAACACACAGCGTGGGTGACCTGCCAATGGGCTTTGCTTTATTAGGGTTTGTTAAGAAACATTTCTGGGGTCAAGGAAAGGCTTTTTGTCAGGCCCCTGAGGCACGGTGCAGGCAGAGAGCAGCCTCAGCAGAATCCCATCCCTGGCATGGGCATTTAGGGAACAACACGGCCCTRTCACCCCCGAAAGCCACCAGGAGCTGCCCTGGGGACTGCGGGTGGCACCGGCTGAGAGTGGAGAATAAACCGGCGCAAACCCCTCAGTGGAGAGACAGGCACCCACCCCGTGTGGCTATTCCCGAAAAACTGCACTTTATCGGCACACGGCGACTCCCCAGACAAGGAGCGCGGTGTAATCTCCAAAGCCCTGTTCCAGAGGCACTCAGCTCCGAGCCACACATGAAACTGGAGCTGTATCTTACCCGTAATTCACAGCTTCTATCTCTGACAAGGAAATTACATGACTAAATGCCTGTTCGAGACCAGCGACTAAACTGCTCCTGCAATATTATCCTAAAATTTGTTAATAGCAGCTCTTTCACATAAATTAAGTGATAATGAAAAAAAGCCCCCCTTTGAATTTATATATATTTCAGCAGAGAATAATGTTTTATTTAAAATAGTTACAGCGTGCCTTTTGATTTAGAGTTTAAAGTAAATAATATTTGTACATCTAAAACATACTCAAGACAAATGAAAAGCCTCTAGATGCTTTTGTATGAGATGCTGAAGAGCTCTACAAACTTAAAAGCACAACCTCAATTAAGCCCATCTTCATCTGGAAAAAAAATTAGCAACTGAAAGCTGAATATATTAGATAATGCACACTTGCAGGAGAGCATTCTCTTAGCAAAAAATTCTTGATAACCAACCTAAAGCTGGCCTTCGAGTTGCTCGATGCTAATTTTGTTTGAAACTGTTTAACTAACTCTGAATAGATATCCATATTCAACAAAGACATAATTAATGGCAACCTTTTCTTCTGCTTAGAAGACATCATAACAAGCAGAAAAGTACAAAAAGATTTTTATAGTAACTAATTTAAGGACAAAGAGTTGACCTCTAGCATTTCATTAAATAAACGGAGCGAATGAAAGAAGAGTGACAGTATTCATCCTTGTTCAATTCAAGCAGCCAATTTCAAAATGCAAATCATAATCTGCAGATGTTGGAGCCTGATATATTTTTTTAAAATATCATTTGTTCAATTTAAGAACATCAGACATTTGAATTTTAAACACACAAAAAAAAAAAATCAAAACCAATTCCCAGCTCCAGGTTTAGGCGCAGCGTGACTGCGAGCTCGGCGCCAGGGTCTGCCGGGGCTCCCCTCCCTCCCCACCACCCCAACCATTCATTTTATACATTATTCCCAAAACCTTTTAATGGAGAAGTTCTGCTAAGCCGCACATTATTTCTGATTAGCACAGCTGGTCAGTGCTGCTGCCTCTCCAGCCTAGGGATGACAGAGAACAGCCTTGAGCTGAGCCCAGCGAGCTGCTCCATCCTCCCTTCCCACCCCTGGGCACCCAGCACCCACGGAGAGCAGCACCCGTGGCCATCCCGAGGGGCTGAGGGTGATGGGTACTCTCCAGGGCGTGCTGTGATAGGGCTGCTGTGCCACAGGGAAAAACATCCTGGCCCCAGTCCCCAAGGGCAGCAGGGGCCCAGGGCCACTGCCTATGGAGGGACGTGGGGGTGACCAGAGCACAGGTGGGGACAACGGGAGATAAGCTGAATTTGGAACACAACGCCAAACGTCCACAGCTGCATTTGCTTCTGGGTGCCACGGGACAAGACRCAGTGGCAAAGGAGGAGATTTTGGCTGGACCAAGGATGACCTGCTGATCTGCAATCTTTCACTGTGAAAGGAATGAARTCTCAATYCAATTCAACACCTAGCACACACTTGTTCCACAGGGATCTGGGGAAGTCAAACACGTGCCAAGGCACACTGCTCCGAAGTGAGAGCCCAGAGGAGCATCTCCAGGTCAGTGGACATTACACACTTTGCTGAGTACAGATCCACGGCTTGGTATCTCTTATCTACRGAAGGTTTCCCTCCTCATTCCCTTTAATGCTCTTTTACCTGAGCAAAGAAAGCCCAAGAGTGACATTAAGGGATGTTTTTAACCTGTCCAAGGGGACCAGAGGATGTGTYGCCACATCCAACACAACAGCAGCATGAGTTCCTCCCTACCCATTTCTACACCAGCTCCGACAGCTGTTTCCAGGTTTGCAGGGATAACCCACAGGGCCCAGCACTGCTGAGCCTGCAAATGTATGGGATTTCTCCCAGGAAATGGCTTTAGGGTGTCTGGAAGTGTTTCTGGGGAAGCATGAGATTTTTAAATTTATTTTGGCCATTTAAGGAGATGGAAATTTCTGGCTTCAGAGAACTTGGCTTTAGGGTACAGCAGACCAACACTGACATCTTGGTGAGCAATTCCCTTCCTTCTTTAATCAAAGGAAGATATCCCAGGTTCCCACCACACCGYCCCTTAGTTACCGCTAAGTTACAGAGAAGCACAACCTCTGTAAAGGCATGTATATTAATTAAATTGCTGCTGATTAGGACCCATCAGCAACTCACAGCACACGGAGAGGCACTGAAATAAATGCTCAAGGCCATCCCTGGGGAGAGGAGAGCAGTGCTGTGCCGTGGCCTCACCCCAAGCAGAGCAGAACCATTTCTGACAGGCAAAGTGCAGTTTTCTGCCGAGCCCTTCCCAAAGCCGAGGAGCAGGAGCCCATCYTGGCCCCGCCGGCGCTGGGCACGGGCAGGAGGAAGGGCCGGGGCCTTGCCAGCCCTCCTACACAAACAGACCCTGCAGCTGTCGCGGGGCGAAATAAATGACTTCCGGAGGTTACGGAGAATAAATGAATCCATTCAGGCACAAGTGAAGGGAACATTGTTTTCCTCCTCGAAAAGAAAAAATCCCTCCCCAACAACCTATATATTAAGGTATCAATGAACAACAAATTCATTCAGTTATGACACAGGAAATCTAAAGCAGAATGGGCTGCAAAACAAACTCGATTTATCTGCGCCACACACGCAAAAGGAAAAAATGCCTCTTGTTGGCTGTTCTGTCAGGGCTGGGGCTCCTCTCAAGGAGCGCTCAGGATTCAAGCCACACATGGAGCATTTTCTACCAGTGCTTTAGCAGTGGATGCAAACTTCTGAAATTAAGATTGTTCCCTTAGGTTTATCCTCTTCAGGGACAACGTGTGCACAATACGCCTTTGGAGCGTATTTAAAGTCAYGCTGCAGATGCACATAATCTCCATCCTCCTGCACCACAAACAGGAGGCACAGAGGTTTGGGGTTTTTTTTTTAAAGGGAGAGGAATTACTCATTCAAAGAGAAACCAAACCTTTCATTTTCACTGTGGCAACTTTCATTTTCATTTTAAAAAAGAAAAGAAGAAGCAAAAATGGAAATGCAGGCTCAAGTCAGACCCTATTTCTCAAAACAAGRCAGTAGCACCCTCCTCTCCTACCTCCCACCAGCAGCCCTGAGCCCACCCATCTGCTTTACCACACATCTGGGGACATGCTGAGCCTGAGAGGACATGGCACCCATGGATCTGACCCTGGGAAGGACAGAGGGACAGTGCCCTCCCATGCAGCCCCTGGCACCACCAYAGACCCACTTCCCTGAGCCCACTCCCCACTGCTGTTCAGCACTACAAACCCAAAAATCGTGGCCAAGAAACAAAGCCCATCCTCCTCTTATTTCCAAAACATTTATGCTTAGCTCTTTCCCCCAAGTAACATTAAAAAAATCTCTTAAAAATGAGTGTAACGGGTCAATCCTGCTATAGAAACAGAATTGGTACCCAGCTGCAAGGAGCGCTCGGCGTGCAGGGGAATAATCCAAAAGGTTTTAATTAGGCAAAGCAGCAATAAATGAAAGAATATGAGCTTGGATGAGAACACTTGAACGTAAAAATAGCTGGGAAAGATGAGATATGGTTATGTTTGGAGGGGAGATCTCCCTCCTGACAGGGAGCATGTAGTAACCCAAAGCAAGGCAGGGCGCAGTCCCAGTGCTAGCGTGCCYCCCCCACCCCCAAAATCCGGGGGCTCTCCAGGAGCAGCATCCCAGGCGCAGCGGGGCACATTAATGCGGAGCACATCGCTGACCCCGTGCGCGGAGCCAGCAGCCCACCCCTTCCGTCAGCTGGTGACTTCCTCCGCGTCCCGGACAGCTGCACGTCTGGCTGCGGCTCCCCGAGACGCCTCGTCCTGCCCGGATTGCTCGAGCCCGCCGGCTCCAGAGGGGGTCCCCGACAAAGGCAGGATGCGGCCGGGCGCGGGGGGCCGGGGCCGGGCAGCGCCGTCCTCCCGGCCGCTCCTTGGAACCCAAGTCACGCTCCCGCGACAACTGCTCCTCTGTGCCTGTTTGAACTGTCCCTCCCAATTAGCAGTAATAAGTGACTCTGTAAAGATGAGCAAACACAGCGCATTCATTAGCCCCGACGGCCCCCGCCCTCCCTCCCGGCAGCCCCAGGAGATCCCCAGGGCACCGCTCCGGAGGATGCCGAACGCATCTCGCCCGGCCTCAATGAGTGCCGGCAAAAGGCAAATTAATGACGAGTCGCTCGAAGAGTTTGCCTGAAATTATTTTATTCTGCCTGGGAATTGATTACTCCTGACCTGGAAATATGTCCAAATCAATACGCTAAAGCTCAAGGCAAAAAAGACATGCTCTAGCCCCATTTATTTCATCCACTTTTTTGAGGAATGGCACATAATTTACCGGGTAGGAAGTGCTAAGCCTTTCCAGAGTGAGGACTAATGACAAGCTGTGGGAAAGTGATGCCTCCATCCATCTCCCAGGCGAGTCACGAGTCCCCGCATCCACTGGTGACGACCTTGGCGGTGGCCAAGATGTCCGTGGTGACAGGACGTGCCTCTGGCCATCCCTGCCAGGCAGATGGATATGGAGGTGAAGCATGTGGGTCGAGGCACCCACTAAAGAAAAGATTTTAAACCTCCCCAAAAAGATGACTGATGCCCTGTATCATTGCACACCCTGCTCCTGCCTGGCCAGCTGGAACCAGGCTGGAGCAAAGGCTGGTTCAGGGGTGAGCTGGAAGTGATGCTGAATGTACACAACAAACACCGAAACTGTTGGAGCAACATTGGTGGCCTGGCTTCAGCATTGCAGAAAAAATAACCTGCATTACCCAAAGTACATGGATTCCACTTTCCAAAGTAAATGGCATGAGGGACACTGTGTAGGACAAGGACACGTCACATTATCCAGGGGCTGAGCCCCAGGTCTGGAGGAAATGTTAGCACCTCGTGCTGCTTTCCATAGCAGACGCTCCACACGCACCTTGTGGATGACACGTGCCTGCGAACGCACCCCATTTGCGACTCCTCTGCATGCTCCACAGGGTCCTGGATTTTCCAGGGCATTAAACTCTATCCCCTCTCAAAAAGCTTCACAGCAGCTGTCATCCTGCTYGCGGGGGGTGGACGGGTGGGCTCCTGGCTGGAGACCATCAGTGTCACTCCTGAGCCGCTGGTGGGTGAAGGACGAGGTGGCCCTGTCGGCCTTGGGAGCTGCCAGCCYGTGCTGGGGATCTGTCACTGCTCCTGGGACAGGGATGTGAGAGCAGCACCCAGCACTGAGGTGYAGGTACAGCAGCGCACCTGCACGGACACTCATGTGGCTTCCTATGCACTGCCACCCAAGGAAAGGACAGTTCTGACTGTGTTAAAGCAACAGAACTCAAACCTTTCTACTCATCATGAGTCCTTCAAACAAACATCTTTGTGTGAAACAGAGACATAAAAGAGCAGAGCACTGCAAAAATTAAAATCCAGGGTCTCCTGGCTTCCCCTGGGTACATCCCTTCYATGCAGGACTGCTCCACGCATCTCTGAGGGCATCATCTCCCCAGGCCTGGGCAGCCTTGGGCTGGAAGAGAATTCCCCTTGGCCTAATCTCACAGATGAGAGATGCCAGGGCAGGAGAGGGAGCCTGAGGAAAGAGAAGAACATGATGGGGTGTGAAGCAAGCCTTGCTGAACCCCAGCCCAGARACAGGGAAGGGAGAACAGCGAGTTTCCATTCAGAGACCCTGGATGTGATCTGTCTGTCTGGCCCCCTCAGCCTGAGCCTATGGCCAGGGGCTCCCGGCCGGGCGGCCTCAGCCTGGCCTGACACCCTCCTTCAGCTGCACTTAGCTCTGAGCAGAGGGGATTTTTCTAGATTRAAGCACTGCTGCTCCCCCATTCAGAATGGGAACATCTGTGAAAAGGGGTCATTCATAATAAACTTGTGAGTGCTGGGTAGGAAAAAAAAATACCCGGCCCAGAAAACAACACYGCCTTTATTTTTTGGTGCAGCCGCCTGAGCCTGCAGGACCCTCGTGGGTGAGGCAGGGAAGGCTGGGGGGCTCAGCTCAGCCCCCTGCACCCCCACCCTGCACAGCTCCCCAGGCATGGCCTTGTGGAGCGGGACAGGGACCAGCAGCACCGAGGGACACACGGCAGGGCGGGGGTCAATTCCTTCACTCGCCTCCCTCACATCCTAACAGGCACAAATCCCCTCATGTGGCAGCAATGCAAACGAGTTTTATTACTCAATAAAATATTTGGAACAAAATAAATGGTTTTGTCAAACACTATATCTCCTCAAATAATAATGCACCAGCTTACAAAGAAAAACAACCGACATTCATATTCTATGGCAAAGGTTTATTTCTCCTCCCACAGGAGAGGGGAACGGGCATTTCAATTCGGAATTCAGATACTGTATGGGAATACAGTAACTATAGTTCTCAGAGGGTTTGTGCAAATGCCAGCAAAACAAACCCCAAATCAAATTTATTAGCTGGTGGAGATCTCTAACAATCTTACACAGTGACTGATGAAGCCGTCGGGGAATTCCTTTCAACATTAAGTGATTTAAAGCCCCTACAGAAACTTCATTGTCTGTTCCAAGACAGAAAGAGTTCCTCGGTATCCAGTACCACTCCTACAGCAGCACTGGGGTGGCTGTTACTGCCAGTGTGTGTTTCCTTTCCTCTGGAAACCTTACCAGGAATCCTAACATCCCCAGTCCTGTGGAGAACTATAAAGGGGGGAAGCGMAAATTAATTAAGAACTGCAGCCTGTGTCCTAAAGGGCCCGTGTGTATTTTGATTGCAAGGCTGGGACACTCACTTCTGCCCCGAGAGCGCTTCCAGAAAATGATCCGGATGTCATTCCCCCACAYGGATCAGCCACTGAACACCCACAGTCTGCTTGGCACAGGGCAGAGCCGCAGGGTTTGAACACAGCCGACTCCCACCAAAGCACTGGGTGCCAGGACCAGGCTGGTTGTGCTATGGCAATGCCAAGCTGCTCTCTGGGAAAGCACCAGGATGGCAGCATGCTCCTGCTCTGGCAGGGGAGATGCCCTTCCTGAGGATGCAGTGGGGGGAAGGTAAAGGCACAGCTAGTGTCCCCAGAGCATCCACATCACCCAGATCCTGCGGAATTACTTTTAAAAGCAAATCCAGAAATGCACAGCTCTAATTGCCAGGTTTTTCTCATGCACACTCATAACTGGGTCATTTGCATTTTAGCTGCTAAAATATCAGGGGGATGTTATTTAATCAATCATCACAGCTTACAAAGTCCTAAGTGAGAGAATATTTTTTGATTGTCTCTGCTTGTATCTAAACATCTCACAAACCCGCCAGCCAGTTCTTCATTTCAATTAGGGCAATGCTGATCGTTAGCTAACTAATAAGGACCAATTTTCTGTCACAACTATTTCCTAATTAAATTCAAAACAGAGATTTCTAACCCAGATGGTCAGTGATGCTACAGATTTGTTTAAATTTGGTATCACAGTAACAAACTACTAATTAGGGTTTGTAAATACACCAATTCCCTTATGACTTAGTTGTTAGTAATGCATACAACCGGTTTATTAAAGCACTAATTGTGTCTGGCTTTACTTGGGCCTAACACATAATCCACTTATCACATACTGGTACCAACTCATTTTGAAGGGATTATGAATGAAATCATAAATGAGGTCTCGCATCCCTTTCCCGGTATGGTTAATAAAGGTTTGGTGTCATATTTAGATGACATATTTAGATTTTCTGCCTCTGATGGAGAGCGGCCCCACAGTGATACTAGTGCTCCATTCTCCAAAGGGTGCTTAACAAAAAAAGTTCCGGAGGCCACCCCATGCTCAAAAAGGGGTTTCTGCCCCAGCTCTGCCAAGCTCCTTGAAAGGAGTTTCCCAGAGAAAGCACTGAATTGTTTATTTCCCACTGAAGTCAAGCTCAGCCCATCCACAGGGCCAGGGCTGGCACAGGGGGCTCATGAGACCCTTGTCCCTTTGCCTGGAGACCCTCATGAGCCTTGATCGCCTTCTTGYAGAGGGATGGAAGAGATCTCCCAGTGCCACTAAACCTGGATTCCCTCTCACCCTTGCTGAGGGCCAGCCCTCTGGAAAAGACCCTGTTTTTTATGGAAGGCTTTGTTCTAAGGAGTCCAAAGAGGAGATACCCCACAGCTGGACCTGGGGGCTCAACGCCCCTCACTGCCATGGCTTTATCGAGTGTGCATAAAGTAGGAAATAAATGATAGATAACTGTGAATTGCAAGGTTATGTAAACACGAAGGGGGTTTCAGAAGAATCCTATTAAACCATAAAAGAAAAGCATGGATGGTTTATCACATCACTAAGACCCAAGAATGCATTAATAAATAGAAGAATAGATAACGAACCGTGGAGTACAAGGCTAAACTATCTGCTATTGTGAGGATCCTGTGACAGTAGAAACAATGAAGGGGAAGAAAAAGCTTTGTTGGTCTGTCACCAGAACCTTGTAGTGTATCTTTTATAGCCTATTTTTAATGAATTCACAGCACCTATCAGTTACTCTCTGCCCAAATCCCTCATTTTCCTCCCCCTTGAATGCAAATTCCCATGCTGCACTCTGCCTTCACCATGACTTCCCGGTTAAACTCCGGGTTTCTCTGGGTTTCAATGGCCTTTCAGCCACAGCAAGAACAGGTTTCTGCTTTCATATTTCCAAAGGGTTTTCAGGATGGTAACAAAAGTGGGGTTTAATGCAAAGCAGGAGTACCTCTGAGCCTTGTTGCATCCTTTGCTTCTTCTGTGACAGGAGGGTGAATGCTCAGACAAGTCTAATTCAGCCTGAGGTGACGATGCCCAGACGTGCCTGCAAGGAAGAAAMAAAAACAGATGAAAGCTGCTGCTCCTCTTGCTGTTTTCCAGCCCTCTGCAAATAACACTGAGAATTGTTGGAGGGGACTTAATATTAATCCAAGAGATAGTACATTCTTTGTAGACACTACTGAGACTCACTAACAGTTTATTTTCACTGCACTGAGGGGCTTTTATCGTTAAATAAGGACCCAGGATACATTTACTGTAGATTACTTTTATTTTTACTACAGCATCGTTAGGTACAGAGCACTAAGGAGACAGAGCTCACCATGACATGCTTTGCTATAAAACCCCTGGGTCCTGCCTCCACCAGAATCCAAAATCCTGATTGATTTCCATGTAAAAATCTCAAACACTTTGTGCTGGCAGCTCRGTGCTGCACCGACATTTTGCAGGAGCATAGCCTCAACAAGGCTGGAAGAGGCAGGAGAGGGTCCGTGTTAAAGATGGAAAACCTGTCACAGCATGATGGGTGCCCAAAAATTCGAAGTTCTTTTGGTGGCAAATCCCACCTGAAGCAGGTCCCCCAAGGAGCCTGCACTGGGCCCAGTTTGAGGCTCACACTGGGAACTACTCCAACCTCCTTMCTCTTCACATCTCCAAAGGATGCTGCAGGTAGGCAGGAGAAGCCAGACAGCTGTTGCTCCTCTTCACACTGAGAAAAGGGAATTAAGGAGACCTGACTGAACCCCAATCAGCAGTCAGGAATCTGGATCTGCCTTTTTCTGGACTAYCCACACTTGAGCTCCCCACACATTTTGGTGCCTGTCCCACCAGCACATCCCTGCAAGCTCACAGAGTGTCCTGCAGGATGGCCACACCACAGGGTCCCTGTCCTCAGRCACAGGACAGGGGGCCACCTGGCCTCTTCTATGCTGGGTGCCAGAGGCRAGGCACAGGCAGGGAGGCAGCTGCCCTCCCTCCCCTCAGCCTGGAGCCTCTCTCCTGACCATGGAGGAGCAGAGAGCAGGCGGCTGCACTCCTAGGAGCACACTTCAGGCCGGTGAGGAGTACAGCCGAGTACTCAACAGGCTCTGGAAATAAGTGGAAGTCAAATAAGTTTGCCACTCTTTGTCCCCCTTTCAATATCTAGCTTTGATCAAAATCCTTGGATACTCAAGTGGTTGTTGACTTAATGTAGTAATGAGACATAGCCTTAAGTGAGGCCATTTCCGTGCCCATTCAGGCTCTCTGAGAGCAAGGGATGCAGGAGGAAAAGCCTCTCCTGGTCTCTGGGAGCTGCAGCAGAGCCCAGAGCAGAGGCCTGGCTCCAGCTCCCAGGGGATGTGGCAGGAGGGTCTGGTGGCCACAGCTACACAAGGCACACTTGATATCCTTTTTATGCAATAGAGCCTCACTAGAATGGTGCTGGGTGACATCACAAAATCCACTGAAAATGTCTCCTCCAGAAGCTGTGCCATGTGGCCAAGGCTATTCCAGAAGGAAGAGCACTCTCCAGTCTCTRCAAGGGCATTTCACAGTGCCACTCCCAGGGTCATGCCTGCTGCTCTGACAGGTGACCCGTGCAGTGGCTCCACATCCCACARGGGCCCTTCACTCTCACCCCTTGCAAGACCATCAAGCCAAAGTGCCAAACTTCAGCRGGGCCTGACACCTGACACCACTGTCACCATTGCCTCCTCCTGGAAAGCACTGGGGAAGAGGGTGGCATCATCCCGAGGACAGGGACTGGATGATCTTAAAAGTTCTTTCCAGCCTAAAGGGCTCTCAGATTCTCTGGGCAGGCTGTCAACCTGAGCAAGGCAGGAGTGACRGAAGAGCCCAGGAGCCTGGATACAAACAGCAGGCCCCGAGAAAAGTAAAAATTCTCCAAGTGAYGGGGAGCAGCTCAGCCAATTAGGATTTTAATTCCCCTCGTTATGCACAGCCAGTCAATAAATTCTGCACCAAGCAGCTGCTCTAATTCTTAAGCCCATTAAGCCCTACATCTGATAGGCGGGCGGGAGGGGCTGCCGGGGGGCACAGACGGCGCTCCTCGAGATATGAAACATTTCCTCTTGTGCATCTGGGTCACCCCACCCAGCCCCACTCCGAATGGGTATTTTATGGAGGCGGTGAATAAGAATTTATATAAATATCCTGCCAGAGACACACACCCCACATATGGAGAGAATAAAGAGGTGACTGGATGAGATGTGCTAAGGGAGTGTTGGTGCTGTAATAGAGCAGGAGAGCAGAGCTGGAGGGGAGAGCCTSGGATGGAGCAACAGAATTTGGGTGTCTGCAATGGAGGGAGATGATCCCAAAGAGCTGGGCAAACAGCCAAGAGTGAAGAAAAGCAGGATCAGAGATGCAGGGAGGAAAAAAACTCATGGAGCAGTATGGCAAGTCCAGAGAGGGCTGCCTCTGATGCAGGACAAGGCCAAGGAGCCACAACAACAATTCCTGGTGAGAAGGGCCAGATGGCTGRAGCGGAGGTATCCCCACAACGGCAGAGATGAAAGGCAGGAGAGAAAAGGGAATATACTGGGAGTGGAAAAGCGTTTGGCAGCCAAGATGGTTTTGCTTGTTAATTGGCAACAAGCTAACACATTAATTACAAAGTTACTGGATAGTCAAGAAAAACATTGGCAGCACAGCAATTTGCATTYCTCCGGAGACACTCTCCCTGCTGAACAGACCCTGCTCCGGGAATGCTGCCTCTGCCCACCCACATCCAGGACTAGAGAGGCCCAAGCCGTGGGAGAGAGGCAAAATATGAACAGGAATTAAAAATCATCCTACCTTTAGCTGGGCTCTTGCTCATCTCAGATTAGTGTGAAAGACTGACTGCAGGCCATATGCACCCAGCCAAAATKTATTCTCTTCTCATCTCTTACACACAAATTTGAAAATAAGCTGCCCACTGCAAATTCCATTCCCACTGCACACCAGGAAAACACCAGGCCTACAAGGGGCTGCCCTCCCTGTCAGCTCCACAGGGCACCAGAGGACTAATGATGAGCCCTTAAGCTTTGGTCAAGGCAAGGGGGGTGTAAATGAAAGTTTGCTCAATTCTGTGAATGCACTGGCTGCAAAGAGCCTGTTCCTATAATCCTTTCCAGCCTCAAAATGYAATTTCCTCACTTGGAAGGCTAGCAGGAGCCATTCATGTCTCAGCCCCAGCCAAAGCCCAATCTCTCTCCAAAGGCTGTTTCTAGACTGGAAGCCAAACATGGGTYTTACAGTAGGGAATCAAATGGAGCCATTGGTGTGTGCTGCAAGTTGCGGCTCTCAAAGCCTGGCACACGGCTCCTGAAGGAACATGGCACTGCCTGTAATCCCAATGCCAGGCTGGGGGCTGGCGGGTCTGGCCAGCCATAGCAAAGGCTCCAGGATTTCTTGCTGCATCCCAGATCTAGCCTAGTCCTGTCCACTCCCCAAACCCACCAACAGCCAAGGGRAGACAGGGCAAACCTCCAGACATCTGTTGGACAACCACTATCAGCAGTGCCCTCCACTGATCTCAAAAGGAAGMATATTTTGCCTTTCCTTGAATTTCTTGCCAGCTGGAAAGTTGGTGCACTTTGGATTCAAAATCTCCTTCCAGGAAGGAGCCTRTGGATTCAAAAGCTCCAATATCAGGAAGAAGTTCTTCCCTGTGAGGGTGGTGAGGCACTGACACAGTTTTCCCAGAGAAACTGTGTGTTTATTGCAGCTCCTGCAGACAGCACTARTAAGATTGCTAATAATGGCACAGATCAGGGGCTGCTGCTGGTAAATTAATTAGAAACAGCATCACTGTACCCTGATTAGTTGCTATCCCTCCACCTCATTGACTGAAACAGTTTTTGTCAGCAGTTTGTGTTTCATACGCCACTAGAAGCCCACTTGAGGAAGCTCATCCAGAAAGGGGAACCTGCAGTGCTGGGCACTGGCTGGATGGCTTTAAAACCTTCAGAGCTTGTCAAGGTCAGTTTATTCAAGRTAATTTGTCTGCCATTTTAAGAGCATTATGTATTTCCTCCACAAATCAGGTGAAAAAATGATGCTGCTGCAGAAGCATCTCAGTGTTGCCAGCCCCAAGAACACAAGGCTTAGGGATCAGATTTGCTTCTTCCCCGCAAAGCATGGCATCAGCTGGGAATTCATGATTATGTGGATTGGCTTCTCTCCCTTGCCTGCTGGGGTTTGAACTCAAGGCTCTGAATTTCCTTGCAACTGTGAGTACCAGGAATTAAGTGAAAGTTTAAATTCCAAAGACAACTGAACACTCCAAGTCCAAGGAATCCACCTCAAAGGCCTGTGGCTGCAGTGACAGCAGCCAATACCCCAGATCTGGAACTGCAGTAACTGCAGCCCTCACCGCCTCAGTTGKGGCAGTGACATAGAAGTGAGCACAGAAATCTTTCTATCACTTCCCAAGCTAATAATTTAGCAGGAAATTGGGTYCCTGGGGGTCATTAGCATTAATTATTCCACAATGCCCCACCCCTGTGGAGTGACTAAAGATGCTGTGACACACCCAACGATGCACTGATGTACCTGCCTGCCAACTGTCCCGCCTGCAGGAGAGAGAATTTTAATTGACTGGAACCAAAACACCCTCTTGAGGTTCTTGGGGAGCAGGCAGCAAACCCTGCTGAGGACAGTTCAGATGCTCCATGCACTCACGGTACAATCCTCAGGCAGTGCTACACCAAATGGAGATCAAAAGCAACAATAGTCTGTAATCAAGGATATCTGCATAATAGTTTTCCTGAAGGATGTTTGTGCAGGTGAGYGAGGAGTAAAGCATTGTTTCATCAAATGGTAATTTCCTTGTATCTCAGAGAATGAATCCTATTCGCTCACCCGGGTATAATTCAATTAAAGGGGAGAACCTTAYGCAAGGGAATGAAATCTATCGGTTTGACTGCGATGCTGCAAATCACACCAAGCAAGAAAATGGCATTTGGTCCTGACATTATGATTTATTTCCTACTCAGTATCTTATAATTCTTACAAGATAAGCCAAGATGAGAAATTATCATGTGTACGTGGGGGTCGTGCCTGATCCTCTTTATTTTCCCTTCCCAACTGCAGGACTGTGTGTTTCAGCCTTATCTTTGAAGAGCCCAGTAAAATAAATGGCAATATTTTAGAGGCAAAGCAATTCTTGCTCAGGCAGTGTAAACCTACTCCATGGACCTGGAGGAGATCACAGGGGCTGCTTCAAGCCCTGCAGAGCCCCTGCCCCAGCGCTGCCCACTCCAYACAACCTTTGCTCAGGGCACCCAGGGAGCACTGGGTGCTTTGCCAGGAGCTCCTCAAGCCTGCCTGGTCCACAATCCCTCTGGAAACAGCAATCACGGGCCTGAGCTCCTCAGCACCTTCCTCTGAGGAAGATCTTCCTCCCCAGATGCTGGCAGCTCACCAGCAGCTCTGCTGGCTTTGTGCAGGAGCATCCCCCAGTGCAGCTGCTCTGAGACAATTGGACRCAAACTCTCCTGGTCCTCTGAGCTCTTCAGACATCTCCAACACCAGCCACATCCAGCACAGGACCAGACAGCTCCACTGCTTATTGTCTCCCACCCCACTCTCCAAAATCCACAACCCCCTTTACTCAAGAGGGCAGAAAGGAAGGAACACTTTGTTCCATGGAGAACTCTCTCCTCTCTGCTACCAAAGGACAAGTCTCCAGCAGTTGGGAAGTGACAGGGGAAGGCTGTCACTTGTCCTGCCTGGATGAGGCCCCAGCATGGAGCCCTGCCAAGGGGAGGCTCCATGTCTGCCAGGCTGAGGATACTGCCCATGCCCCGGCCATGCTCAGCCCATCTTGCCTGCCCACATTCTTCTCTCCTCCCTTGGCACCAGCCTGTAAGGGAACCTCAGCTCGTCTCCGTGGCCACCAGCAGGAATGCCCGGCCAGGGGGACATGCTGTGATGCCGCTGCCCTCTGTGGTGAGGATGTCAGGAACCCCTCGTCCATGAAACAATCTGTGAATTCATTGTMTGGCCAACACAGCTCAGCTCCTGGGCTGCCCATGTCACAGCCGCCCTTTACACGGCATCGGGGGGAAGCCATGGGCAGCACTACCAGCARCACTTGGCTTCCTTCAGAGAGATTTTTTAGTTAATTGACCCTCCTCCTTCTAATTTGCTTTCAGGATCTTAAAATCTTCCCCCTCTCACCATCAGGGGAGCATCTTTYGCTCTCCTTGCTCACACTCCAAATTCCTGAGCACAGGTAAACAGACATTAATTCCAGCCTGTCAGCAGGCAAGGAAAGCTAATTAAAGTATTTGTAGCACTGCTGGGTGGCATTGCAATCCTCTGCAATTGGATCAGAAAGCTGTGTGGCCAAAAATAAGTGGTATTTGAATTTATTATATTTTTCTTTTATGCAGTTTACCTCTTAATCACCATTCCCCATAACATCTCTATCATGCAAATACTCCCACTCCATGAAAGTCTCTTCTCACAGATTTTCCTGATGGGCTCTGTGTCCATACAAACTGTTTTCTCCTAAGTGCACTAACAGATTTGTTAACACTTCCAGCTGTGCTGGGGGTGGACAGCCAGGCTGGGGACCCTGCAGTAGTGGACATGCCACCCCAACATGAGTTAGAGGAACAGATGGTTGACAGTCACCTTGTGCTTTGCATTTCACCTGTTACCTTCCTCTGCTTTTCCCTCTGGGAGATGTGGCCGCAATTAGTCACTTCAAGTTTTACCCCTGAACCAAAAGTTAAGCTGAGTTTGAGAACAAAAGCAGTGCTGTTTGTCCTTGCACGTCAAGGACTAGGACTATTGAAAGGATTCCTTATTATCGGCTTGTCACTGTCTCTGCTTTAATCTCTTCCTCTGCTCCCTGCCTCCCTCCCGCCGCTCCCACCRCCCCGGGATGCTCGGCCAGGCAGCAGGATGCTCCGGGCAAACCCTGCTGGGCATGGCCCGTTCAGCTCCCTAACAAGATCATCACCTCCTGCTAGARAAAAAACTCCCACCAAAAATAATCCCAATATCCAAACCCTTTTACTAACTGTTGTTTGACACAAATAGCCTCAGCAGCCCCAGCAGATCCAAGTGCTGCCGGTCAGATGTGCTGTGCCTCCAAACACCTTCCTGGAACTCAGGTTTCCCTTTCTACAGAATTTATTACATTCATCTACYGGCAGAATAAGGCAAAACCCACAAACAGCCATTTTTAAGACACTCTGAGCGTTTTGGGAGCCAGGGCACCGATGTCACACACACTAACAGCTGGTGACAACCCAGCACTGTCACATTAGTCAGCGCTGCAGCAGACAAGCATTATTTGCCCATCAGCCCTGAAAGCCATCGCCATGACCTGGGAAAGAGAYGGGAGACACGGAACACATGGCTTGGATGGAGTCACATCGAGCATCATTATCAGAGTGAAAAACAGCTCGTTTTGAAAGCCTTCAGCAGCAGAATTCAGCGTTATCTCCTGTCTGGCACAAGGAAATCTTAGTGCAGCCATTATCTGAGAGCAAACTGATTCTGTAGTTTGCAAAATTAATAGTATTTAGCCTGCTAGTTTCCGTAGTAACCAGCCCGCCATCCTTCCCTGCCTGCCCGTGACAAGGTCTCTGAAGCATTTCACATAGTACTTATCCATTTTCTTGCTCTCACCTCGCTCTCACCTTTACTTTCTGTGCAGAAYGCAACACAATCCACTGCCACTAAAGACTAGGCTGAGAGTCAGATTAAAATTATCCCTGTTTGCCCTGACCTCTTTTCTCTGCAGGTGAGAGTGTCCCCATTCAGCAGCTAAATGAAGCAGAAATGATGGAGTGTTTGTTTTCCCTGACTTTTCCTCAGCTTGCCAGTAAATTTACAGCCACGAATATGAAGTGTTAATTTAATGTTCCCACTGAGCATCTCATTGTCAACAAAGGCTTCAAACCCTACGAGAGGAAAAGGTTAGCTCATGCAGAAAATGACCCTTATGGCTTGATTGTCTTCTGGTCCAGACTCGCGGTGAGCAGAAAGCGGAGGGCTTTGACTTGCAGCTTAATGCATTTGATGGCGATAAATGGGAGCTCTCTGCCTCAGCGCAGGGACAGAATCACCTGTAATGCTCACTTATTTGTCTGYGCAGACAATATCCGCAGCCCGAAAGGGAAGCGGCCTTGTCGTGCCCCCCCAAACTAATTTGACAGAACCGAAAAGTTAAACCCTTCATTATCCCCCAACTTCAGCGGAAGGGGCTTGCTGGCTGCAGATTACAACAGGACATTAGTGGTGGCGTGAAGCATGAAATTGCTTTCTTCACCTGGTGCTTCAAAACTTTAAGGCCTTGGCTGCGGCGACACGCAAAAGAAAAAAAAGTTCTTCCAGGGAGAAGTCATGGAAGGAATGAAGGAAAAAAAATTCAGGTTTAAATAATCAAAAGCCTCTTTAGGCTTTTTGTGGCAGAATTATACATGCAGAAAGCTTCACTCCCAGCACATTTAGTTACTTTATCTGTAGCAAAAGGAGCTTAATACAGTAAGTAACATTTACACAACTAATTTACAGACCAGACAGAGCATGAGCAAGAGCCACCATATGCTTTGTATACACTAACCCTGCTTGTCATCTTTAGGATGGTGGTGTGGAACAGGATACCACAGTTCAGAAAAGACTCAAATATCAGATTTTATTTTTCTTACAGCTAAAACTAAACCTGGAAGCAAGACGGAGATTATGACACAAGCTCACACACACAGGGTTGGACTATTCACTGGGAAATCACGCAAAATCCTCTATTAGCAGCCAAAACATTGAAAAAAATAAACATCCCAACCCCAGCCAGAAGCTAGTGAYTCAACACCCACAAAAATGCCTTTTTACAAGTTTTCTGAAAGCCCAGTATCCAGACAGGATTCATTTGGGTGAAAACCTTTGAACTGCTGGCATTTGGACTTCCAAAGCCTACTCACAGCCAAATGTATAGGTAGAAGAAAATGCCACCAACTGTCCCAGCAGTTTCCAGCCCATCTCTCARTGCTCCCAAAGCAGACAGGGATTTCAGAGCTCACAGCTGAAGCACGGGCATTTCATCAAGGACCTAAATTACACAAATGAGTCTCTAACTCATCCGACTGGCTGTGCACCTCTGGGAAGCAGCACCTCACATCCCACATGAGCACCACTAAAATCACAACCCCAGGAAAGACACAGAACAGGGGAAGCTGATGGGGCTCGTAGGGACACAAAAACATCCGCAAATAACAGAGGGAATTGAATTCCAAAAGCGCCTTTTAACTGTGTTTCCTTCAGCAACAAGAAGACACAGGACTTAGCACATCAGGGCATCCCTGCAAGGAGCAGGCGTGTTTGAAGAGAGACAGTTGCTTTCAGGTCCAAATGTTTTATTCAGCGTGTGCCGAGCCACGCGCAGCCACGCCAGGCTGGAGCTCTGCGAGCTGCTCCCAGCCACGCTRCCTTTGGGAGCCATTTGCCGGTCACATTGTCAGTTAACAGGAGTCATTTTGAAAGCAGCAATTCAGTCTCTACAGTCCTTTCGTAACACCATTTTCAGCCTGCAATTTGGATGATAGGAAAATTACAACCCTGCTGCACTATATTATGTGATATAAATGTTATTGCAATTAAGCCGATGAGGAGAAACCCCAGAAAACAAAGATGTTTCGTTGCTGCTTTCTCCTTGTTCTCTCCACAGAAGTCGAGCAGTTATGGAAGGGCAGTACTGGGGAAGAAGTGCTTCCATGAGTTGGAGGTGTTGCAGGAGCATGGGAGCAGCACAAACGCCAGGGACACACTGGGATTTCAGCCAGCTCCCTAACAAGCCATTTCCCTAAGGCACACACAACGAACTGCTCTGAGTAATGAGGTACAGCCAAAAGCGGTCCAGGTATCCAGGCATCCTTCTGGTGATGGAATAGGACATGTTAGGGCACTCTGGAGGGATTTCCCACCACTGTATCAGAGATCTTCACTCATGTCCTCAGCATCCACCCAGAGTTTCCTTCTTCCAGCCTGAGCTCAAAATGCCTCTGGAGCATTTTGATATATCTGGAAGGCATAAGCCCAGGCAGCACAGCARCACCTCCCTGTCCAGAGCAGGAAAACGGTGTTATAGGATACATGCCCCACAGGTGATTCAGCCCCCAATCCCATTGTCATCTACAGGCAGTGCTGCCGCTTTGGGCAATCTCAGGGACAAAGCCTGTCTAGGACACCTGGCCAGCTCTGCAAATCTGGCAAAAAACCTTTCTGCAAAACCTCAGCAGAGTGCTGAGCAAATGTTTAGTTACAGGAACACCGGCCATAGTAAACGACTTTGACTTCACTATTTCTGAAGAGGAAAAAAATAAAGCAAAAAAGGAGTCCTAGCACTCATCATTTACTCCAAGGTGCTGTAACCAGGTAGAAACTTGTCTTTTATATGCTGAACTGTGTCCATGAAAACACATTATCTTTAAGTGGGCACTGGAGGAACCACACTCAACATTGACTTCTTCATGCCTTCGCTAACACCGGATACTTCAATCATTTGAAGGTTTAAGTGGAGATTAGCGGAGACCTCACCTGCATCTTTCTCTGCCGGTTCAGCATGTTTTGGGTGTGCTCTGCAGCAGCAGCAAAGCTCCTGAAAGGCAAAGCCCCGAGGAAGCTGCAATCTGCAGAACAAGGTCATTGTCACAGCCCTGATCCCACACAAAAACAGAGCCCAGAGTGACACTTGCCAGATCCCTACGCTCAGGTGCTTACAAAGGGTGCCCAGCTCTTCCCCACTCAGCTGCAGATCCCAAGCCTGGCCAGCACTTCAGCAGAATTCCTGCTTCCTTAGCAGTGAACAAGCTCAAATGTTTTAAAAAATAACCCAAGCAACTCTGCCATGCAAGAGGCCTGGGAATCAAGACAGTTAAGTTTTTCCTTTTTGTTTATTTTTTTGGTCTCCCAGACCCAGACAGTGGAGATTCTAGAGACTGCAAACAGTGTGTGGCTTCTTTGAACATCAGAAAGCTGTGGAACCCACTGGCCACAGATCATTTTGGCTGGAAGGTCTCCAGTCCTTCAATAGATGGAGAAAGTCCCTTGCTAGGAGGGAAGCCGGGCTGCTTCCCAACCTTCCCAACCCCGGAGCGGGGCACACGGTTCAAGCCCTCCTGGCTGGCTGCTCCCCAGCCCTGTTGAAGCCCTTCTCGTCCTGCCCCATGCCCCGGCAGCGAGGGGACTGGCAGCCACACGTCCCTAATGGCTGGCTCCGATGTGCTGCCACGTCTGGCTGATTAGCTGTGGATGATCTGAAATGTCAAACCATTATCTGCGACAGCCACTGCCACCGGTGCAAAACGCCCTCCTAATCATGGGACTGTTGGTAAGTGGRAAAGGTGATGCTTAAAACACAAAACGGAAATAAGTCTGAATTACTGAAACAAACCAGTAAACCTCTTTGTTTCAGTCTGCCTTTCCAAGGTGGGCCCTGCCTGGCTCGCAGAGGGATCGTGTCCTCGCAAGGTGATTTACAATATCCTAATTAAGATGGCAGAACCATGAAGGACATTAAAAGCCTCCTGTCACACCCCTACACCCAGGTAGCCACACACCTGCCCTGCTACAGTTCTGTAACCTCTGCTCTGTGAATGCTCCCAGCCCCATCCAAGGGTGGGAATGCTTGGGAGGTTAAGTCCTGCTGAGGGCAAGGGGGACAGAGCTCCTCACAGCACCTGCAGCCCACATCCTGGAATAAATGCCCCCCTGGTGCAGGGCAGGACAGGAGCAATCAGATCTTCCCCATACCACTTGCTTCCAGAACATGGCTTCTATCCACATGTGTTCTCACTCCAGAACGCTGGAACAGGCAGCCTGAAAACACTCCTGGCCAAAACCAGACCCAAACGATGCTGCATTCAGCTACTGTCATGCTTGACACTTCTTACGATTTCTTGGAAAAACATTAATTTGAAACATTTCTGTACTCCATGCCAGTGCCACAGCAGGGAATAATCACCCCATTTCAAGCTCAGAGCAAGGCTCAGATACAGGGGAAAAATTAAACAAGGATAAGAGCAAGAAACTGTTAAATGTCAAAACTATTTTACTGCAGGTTCAACAACAAAGTCTGGAGGAGATAAGTCTGTGTGTGTACTAACATTATATAAAAAAGTGATTATTCAGCCCTGGGAACAGAGCTATTGATTCCAGTAACAAAGGGCACTATATACACTGCAGTGGGTTTGCTCTTTTTAGCCTGGGAAAATTGATTTTCTTAAACTTTCCCTTGAACCTGCAGTAGGGTTTAATCTGAACCTAAAGGAGCCTTTTAAGAACGCCCATAAATTAAAATTATATCTCTTCATTTGGCACATTTTGGGTTCCTGCTGTTCCAGCAGAAACACGAGAAGCGTTGGAGGTTGAAGGAAGTAATAATGGCATTTTGTGGCAGTGTCCCTGCACACATTTGTTTCCATACATTAGAAATAACATGTAAACATTGAAACATAAACATAAACATAGAAAGGTTTGTTTACATAATTAGAAATAACATGTAAACCTTGAAATGTACATGTTTGAAATGTGAATGTTTGTTTACATACATTGGAAATAACACGCAAATACTGAAACGTTTATTTCCATACATTAAAAATAACATGTAAACGTCGAAAGTAAGTGAAGCAAAACGTAAGGCAGTTTAATACTACTGCAAGACTCAATGGCTGAAATGTAGCAGAAGAGAAAGATAGAGCTGTAGGAGTACGGGAGGTAAAAGGCTCATCAAAACTGACCTGGGAGCAAACAGCAGGCACAGGGCAGTCGGGAGACACGGCTGGGCTGCCCAGGCAGGCTCTGCTCTCACACCAGGCACAGGGCACAAGCGGCCCAAAGCCACACCCGACCCTTTTTGGTTTCCTGCCTTGCTACAAGCAGGTGGCAGATGGAGGCAGCACCCGAGGAGGGGCTCTGAGAAGAGCAGGGATACATCCCTGTTTCAGCACAGCCTCTCTGCCAGGCGTTCAGGCCCTGTGCCGGGCTGGCCCGAGGGACAGCCACCTTTGAATCCACCCGCAGGTAAAAGGCAGGTGGTGCCCAGCCCGACCACATCCAGAGACCTGGTTTTACAAGTGTAGGGTGACTGAGGACGCGGGGAGCTGCAAGTACCCCCCACACTCCTCATGTCTGTGACAATGGGATACACGGAGGTGTAAGCACACCCCCCAGCCCATCTCCGTGTCACTGTCCCCGCAGAGGTGTGACCCCCAGGGCCCATCCGGCCCCCCCAGCRCCAGCCCCTGCCCACACGTGGTGTGTCTGCGGGCTGTTTACAGCTCCCGCACACCGTCTCCTTTGTGGCCCCGCTGAAAACCCCCAGTGTGCAGCACACCACTGTACATTTACGCCGTTGTTTTYCCCCTCAGTAAGGCAGTAAATGACCTTTTATTCAAACAACAATTCCTAAAACAAAACCAAAAACCAGCCCCGTGGTCAGATGTGTGCGCGGCGAGGCAGGGTTTGTTATTTTAAGCAGTAGCCAGGCTGTGTGCTATGCAAACAAACCCCACGCTCTGTTCTCCCAACCTCCTGCTGACTTCGCAACTAATTTTGTTAGCAAGGAGAACACACTGAGCCGACATCAATGCAGCAAAGAGCCCGGAGACATTTGTTCATAACTTTGTAACAAACATTGATCAATCGATTTTTGCCCGTACGGGGAGGGAAAAGCCCACAAACAAAACAAAACACATATGGGGAGATTTTTTTTAATGGCACAAAGGGCAATTAGGCRCCCAACCTTCCAGTGAAATGAGATTCCTTACAGTCCTCTGTGCTTTTAAGTCTTCCCCTTATGCTCAATGGAAGCAAAATCTACCGTCAAGCCTCCAAAGGAGGAAAAAAATCAGCTGCAACCAAGAGAATGGTTGGTGGGCCGGGTGCAGCATTTCTGAACGCACCAGAACAAAGACAGGTGAAGGCTCCTGACAAAGTAAAAGACATCCTATCCCACATGCAGTGTTTTGTACCGTGTATCAGATCAATGTAGAAACAGCAAAACAGAGAAAACACTAATTAGCTATCAAAAATAATTAAGTGCTGTGTAAACAGTGGAACATGAGCCTGTTTACCCAAGCCCCCTCCTCCAGCTGTGCACCACAGCAGCCCAGAGGGTCCCCAGAGCCCCTCACCTGGCCAGGCAGGACAGTGGCGCAGCTGATCCAATTTCCACGACCTGTGGTGCAAACGTGACCTTCGGTGTGTGGAACAAGCGGCTCCCCTGAGCAKCCTCCCAGCTGCTGGAACTGGGGTTCTATTCAAAGACAGCTCCCGGGCATATTTTGATCACAGATCTAAGCAAAACTTGATCTGAGCATGTTTCAGCTGAGCTTCAGCCCTCAGCCTGGATGTTTTATCTCCATGCCCAGAAATGCTGCCTGCCCTCTTCCCAACGTGTTCCTCAGCACTGTGGGGTCAGCTGCCTCCCGCCCCTCACCTGCACAGCAGGACTGTCCAACAGCCTTGGGATGCTCTAAAGATACAAACCCACCTGGAAGGGGAACTCCCATAGGAGGGACACTGAGYCTAGAAAACAGAACAACTCCGATGCTGCAGGACTCAGGGAAGGCACCCCCTGCACAGAAGAGGCCAGGGCTGCCAGATAGATCTCCAGAGAAAGCAGCACTTTGATTGCAGCCAAGGGAGAAGAGAGATGAAGCAACACGTCCAAACTTTACTCTTGCAGTCTAACTAACAGTTTACAACAATACTTCCTTGGCAAGCAGCTGTGACCTTATATTTCCTTAGGAAACAGCTCTGAGATTTCACTGACACAGATGATCACCTGCTCATTAGCARGTCCCTGAGCAGGGAAATGCCACGGCGTGATTCCAGCACAGTCTGGCTGCTCCCTGTGCTCAGCACACAGCTCGGGGCAGGCAGCTGCCCAGACTGTGTCTGCAGTGGGTGACATTTAGCTGGTCCCTGGGACGCGTCGAGCCAGAGTCCCTGGCTGTCAATTTCCCRCTCTGTATCTCTGGGGGCTGCGAGAGCCCCTCACAGAGCATCCCTGCACAGCCCTGACCCTCTGCCTGCCCTTCGCTCACCGCCTGGTCCCACAGAAATCCTTGAGCCCCTTTGCTCTGACATCAGTTCTGCACCCACTGTGCCTGGAACTGCCTGAGAGCAGGTGGTGGCAATGGGCAGGGAGAGCAGGTTTGTTAAGTCCTTCTTGATAAAATGAGTTTTCCTAATAGTTCTGACCATTTACACACTCAGAAATATTTACAGTTTTTATAAACAAGAACCAGCGTAGCCCAAAAGATTTCTGGTGATGGCTGGCAAGAGAAAACAGGAACGTTTTCCRYAGATTACCCAGASAAGTCCTTGTGTCCTGTCGTGCTCRCAGGCTCAGGTGCTCGGCWCCAGCAAAGCAGCCTCTCCCCAGGGCTGGCAGAGGCTGCTGCAGATTGCACAGGCTGAGGAGCCAGTCAATGGAGCACTGAGCAACACCATTCATCAGGACCGAGGGGTTTGGGAGCCCTCTCCATGCACTGCTCCGGGGCCGYGGGAGACAGAGGCGGCACAGTCCCGTCGGCATCTGGCCCACGCCCAGCCGGCGCTGCGGCAGCACAAGCTGCATTCTGCCCTGCTGCTATTTACTCACAGCTACAGATGTTGACATAACAAAGAGCTACAGACAGACGGACAGAAGGGAAGCAGTGTTGCAGTGCAGACACTGCGGGCTCTATTCTTCAGGAAAGAGCCTCTGACTTCCCCACCCTGCCCTGTGATTCCTTTGGAAATCATCTGGGCTGGTGAGGCTTGCTTTCCTCTCATGGGACACAACTGCTGTGAGAGAACATCAGCTTTGCTGTTTGTCTCTGTGCTGAACGGAACCCTTATCAATTCACAGAAAAAACAATTGTTTCAAATCAAGGAGCTGAAAGCTCGGGAATGCACTGGCAGCATGCAGCTTCTACTTGCCCCTCTGAGGAGCTGCACAGGGAAAATCCTGGCTTTAGAGAGTGAAAATTAAAAGGATTACTTGTTCCACAGAGAAAAAAAAAAACAACCCTACACTTAAATGCTTTTCAGGAGACAACCACACTGCATTTCAAAGCTTTGCAACTACACACAAAAACACCCAACCAACAAAATAAAAACATTTTGAAAATCATGACAGAATGGTCAGAGGGGCCAAACCACCTGCAGCCAGAGCTGGGTGTGGGAGATGTGCCAGCAAGGCTGTGCCCAGAGCTCTGCACAGACTGTGCTCAGTGCTGCTCCGAGGTGTTCACTCCTGCTYTCCTCGCAGCCAAGATGTGCTGTGATGTCCTGAGAGCCCTGTTAGCCTCATGCTGCCGGTGATGTAAACACTGACCCCGACTTTAAATCCATTTGGGAAAGCTGCATCCCCACACCAAGCYCTGCAGATCCAGGGCACTGCTCTGCTCACACGCCATGTCTCCTCACACGCCATCTCCCCACAGGCAGCCCATGCCCACTCGGATGCCTCAAGCACGGTGTGAACTAGRGAAGGGATTCAAGTTTCTAAACAGTTGCTTTTTTAAGCTTCTGGTGTGAACCAAAGTTCAGATCCTTCACAACTGGTAGGAAAAGATATTATTGCCTGGAACCATGCCCAGAAAAACTCAAAGCCGAGCTTCCTCCTGCCTGTGCTGGTTGCCAGCTCCCAGAGTTCTGCCGTGATGCCATCTGGTGCCTACAGGCAGAACAGCTTCTCCTGAGCAGAATTTGGGAGACATTCGGGGAGAATCAACAGCCCCAGGCAATAACTCACAGCATTTGTTCTGCTGGAAGATTAACATTGTCTTGCACTACACCAACGTGTCTGAATGCTTCAGGCTGGGCTGCAAGGAGAACATGGGGAACAGTCACATTCAATTTTGCTGCTGTTTCTTCAGGATGGGGATTTGCAGTGTTGCACTGCAGACATCCCTGCTGTTGGAGAGCTGTCCTGGCACAGCAGGTGACCCCAAAGCAGCCTCCCATCCCACGGCCACACACCACTGGTCCTGAAGGGGCTGTAAAGWGCCTTTCTGAAGAGCAAATAAATGAGTTGACTTCATAAAGAAAAGCAGGGAGCCAAGTATCCTCCGTCCCTCAGAGAAATGAGACTGATTGTGAGGTAGATGTGCTTTGGAAGACCTGACAGCAGTGGCTTTGTGGGTGGTGTTCCTCGGGCTGTGGCTGGTGCAGAGGGTGGCTGGTGGCCAACAGACTCTKTGCCAGGACACAGCAGGCGAGCTGCTCTGACTGGCCCCGTCACCCCCCCCACGATCCCAGCACCTCACAGGTCCCTACCTTGTGCCAGGTGTTGCAGCAGGCACAGCTGGGCACACACTGGTCCTGGAACAACCCAGAATTTMCTTAAATTTAGCCCATTTTGCTATCTCCAAAGCAATACAACAGGAAACAAACCTGGCACTCTTTCTGAGGAAACATCATGCAGGATGCTGTTTCCCAGCATCCCTGGGGATATTTCAGACCTGCCACTTGATTTACACTGGATAAAACCAGTTTGGCCCATCACCAGTACACTATTGCTTGGTCAGCACATCAGTAAATCCTGTTGTACCCCAGAAATGCAGTTCTTCCTTCACTAGTCTGGAAACATTTCCCATCACAAGCCAGGGAGAGTGGAGCAGAGGGGAGGCTGGGGAGCTCCCTCCTTGTCCAGTGCCTTGAGCACCAGCAATGCTGGATATACAGAAACCAGCCGGGAGGGAACAGATCTGCAGGGAGGAAAGGGGAAATGCAAAGCAATCTGTTTCCCAAATAATCCACAGACAGCATTTGAACCTGAAGCAAACATACAAACTTACTGAAGATACCCACCAGCATGAAACAATGGAGGAGGAGGAGATGTTCACCCTTACAGGTGAACATCTGTCCTGGTAAAACAAATGTACATTTTTAAAATGAGAAAGGTGCTTGAAATCCCACCGCAGCTCCTGAGAGGCCMAGTGTCCATCCAGCCAGATCTCAGGGCTGAAAGCCTGATCCCTGAGGAGTGCCAGRCAGCTTTATTTCCTGGTGCACATTGCCACCTCGTGGCTTTCCTCCGACTTCCAGAAGAGGCTGCGGTGCAGCCAGTGCACAAGGAAGTTGTCTGGAAATAGTTCTATTCGCTTGATCACAACCTGCAGCTGCAGAATGACCAGGGTCTGAAATAACACTGGCTATGGTTATAAAGCTCAGCCTCAGCAGSTTTAATTCCATAGTAGTATTTTCCSTGGTTCCAGTTTGCATTGTCTGACATTATAGYAGGAAATAAAATCAGCCTACTAAAWWATTTCATATATAAAAAATTGTAAATAATTAATTTAAAAAAACAGCAACTGCATATTTCACATTTTCCCTGTTCTTCTGCAATTCCCGGGGAAGTTAAACAGGTATGTTAGCTGCATAATTAYTTGTTTGCAGAGAAGGTTGACACTGGTTTACAGAGAACAGACAACCATGTAATTCCGCTGTAGCTACGTGGTAATTATTGCACTATTATAGAGTAATTAAACATGCAAATAAGCATGAAACCACTGGSTCTATATGGTAGCTGCCAACAACTGTAGGACAGAAAACCAAATAGTAAATCAAATTACAGTGTACTACAGGGGTACCAGCTATAGCAGGCAGTTAATAGTATCATCTTTTACACTGCAAGCCATTTTTGTAGCTTTTCTGGCTGCACAAGTGTCTGGCCTAACGACCCRGGAGAGATCTAATTTTGCAAGTTCTCCATGGGGGTTAATCATTTTGCCATCCCATTATGCCGCTCCTTTTCCTAAGGATGGGAATAAATCCATCACTTACTTTGAGACTGGTACAACCCTCCAGAGAAGTGTTCTCCAGAACTCTGTGACAAACGCACGAGTCTGGCTTTGCCCTTGTTGATTTCTTTAAGAGACAAATCTGARTATTAACACACCCTTGTCCAACTGTGAGCTCACTGCCCTAAACACAGAGTTCTTTGCTKCATGTCAAAGCCAAACTATTCAAAACAACTCTTAAACCTGAGCTGCAGCAAGACCTCAGGCCATGTGTAAGGGTAGGACCWGATAAACTTAAACCTCAGATTCATTCTTCCCCAGAGATTCTCCCCCTGCATTTTTCACATTTGTGAATGTTTGAGCACAGCCTATCCCTAAAATTAGGTGGGTGTGTATGAAAAAGAGATCAAAACACACTGGGACAGAGAAGCTTTCTCAAGTAAACCAGCTGTAGTTTACTCCAAGTTTGCATCCAAACCTGTGAGCCAACCAGGCTCAGAAGGCCCTACACCTTTAACATCCTTTGCTAGGGATGGCATCTGCATTGCAGCTCCAAGGGAAGTCATAGGGATCTCTGCCCTGTCATGCTTATTGAAAGGAATATCTGCCCCAAAATAGCAGCTCCCTTAATTTAGTCAGCAACTTCCACTGCAGAAGCATCTCTGCTATGCCCTGTTTGTGTACAGTGACGTGGCTTTTGCACTAGTCCAAGATGCACAAAACACAGATTTGGGGCAAGCTGGCATTAGCTGTGRCCACTGCATTTTCCATAACTACTTAAAGCACGTTCCACACTTTTCCAGCCATAGCTCTTTACATTTGGCAAAGACAAAAAAAAAATACCATAAACCAAAACCAAAATACCAAAACCATTTACACCTAGGACCAAAATACTGCGATTCCCATTTATTTCTGTCCTCTCAAGCAGGCCATTTGCAGGGCTCAACCCCACACCTGCTGCAGTATAAGGGAAGCTCTGCCTCCATCCCAGGGGAACCTGGATCAGGTAAAGGCAGGAATTAATGAAAGACATTTCCCTTGCACTGCCTGTGARCCAGCCATGAGCTGCTCCTCGTAATAGTTGCCCCTCCTGATGCTGTGCCATTGCCAGGGCACAGGCACAGTTAAACCTTGTTTGGAAACCCCAGTGCAATTTTAGATATTTATATATATATATTCCCAGTGACYAGCTGAAACAAACATGTTTATTTTGACCACAGACACATTACCTCTGAGATGCATACCAAGGCTCTTCTGACCCTTGGTTGCCTTACTTGTGTTTCCAAACACAGAAATCCTGCATAGTTTAAAAGCAGGCTTTTATGACCTTTAATGCAYACATTTGTTAAGGCAGCAACCATAATCACAGCCACTGTTACCCTTCCCTTGCTCTGCCCMCTCACTTAGCAACCAGTCCAAGTGCTGCCAGCATTATTCTTGGCTTGCCAAGGAAACTATTTCTGTCCCCTGAATTTCATTTCCTAGCACGGTTTAATTTATATTTTGGTGCTTTATGGTTGTCATGAAAACCCTCCTTTCCCTGGTAATGGCAAGGTATACTGCAATCTCCTGCTCCCACTCAGCAGATCCCAGCTCCCACCTCCATCCCTGCAGATGGAGTCCCTGTGGGACTGCACCCACAGCTTGCTGAGGATAACTTACTTCTCAGCATACATGCAAAAAAATAACATCTTTCCAGATTTCATCCACTGGTATCTCAAAAGAGACTTCTCAGGAGAAAGGAGTTTTCCTGACTCCTCAGTGAGGACAAATCCATGCAGCTGAAGTTCCCTGCAGAGGGAGCAGGCTCTCCATTCCATCACAGCMAGGGATGTGAGTGGAAATCCTGCCTGTCAGATAAGCACACAGCATYTATCACCAAACCTATTTGCAGCCCCTTGCCAGCTCCATCAGTGTACCTTGCCCTTTGTGTGGGAATTGAACAGAATTCCCAACACAGGGCACCAGGTTCCCTTACTCAGCACCACTAGCACAGAGCACATCTGCAAATTTGCCCCAGCACACAGAATTGGGAAATAACTTTCCCACACTGCTTTTCTAGAATATTTGTCAAGTACTGCTAGAAACAAGAGCATCAGGCCAAGGGACTTGGAGGGGGAAGATCATCCCATTGCTCCTCCCAGCACATGCTGGGAGTATATGCTGGCTGCTTCTCAGCAGCACATGCTGGCTGTTTTGGATATCCACAAGAAAGGAGAAAGCTTTCTGAAGGCAGATAGGTATTTTACCTCTCACACCCCCAGCACCAGGAGCCCTGAGCCAGAGCAGTACTGCAGGGGCCTCCCACCACAGTGCAGATACCTGGGAGGTTCACCTGTATCCTGCTCTCCAGAGCTCATGGTGTGTYACTTCCAGGAAAAGACCAGGCCTTGCCAGTGGCATCATTGCTAATGTSAAGCAGGTGCCAAAGGGATTTATACCTTTTCAGCTGCCAAGGAGAAGGAAACACCTCTGTAACATGAGCCCAGCACACGCCCCATGCAAACATGCACAGCCAACAGCACTGGGGGTACATGGACACGTGGYAGGACCTGCTCTTAAACACCAAAGCAACTCCTCCAGAGGCTCCTGAGGGCCTTCTCCCAGCACCCCAGGCTCCTCTGCTGCTCTGTGGTGCTKTAGGACCCTTCAGAGTACCACCAACCCCAGCCCTGGGCTTTGTGCCCTCTGCCTCCTCTCCGGGTAACAAGGAACTCTGGCAAAGCCAGAGCAGAGCAGGGGRAAACTGCAGCCTCTTCCCCTCAAAACCAGCTTTCCTGCACAGGGTGCAGCTGGCAGTGCATGCTAATAATTCGTCAAACCCTGAACTGGAACTGTGGATAAGAATCATGCTTTTTGTACAGAAAATTGAAAATGAAATAGTGCCTAGAACTGCAGCTATTACACAGCACATTATCTTGAAGGGCTTTGGTGTAATTTAGATAAAACACCGTATCTCAGATTTCAGAAATGTCAACATCATTCTAAATGTACATGTGTTTTTCCATCCGTTTTCTGTGAAGACTTAGAACTCCACTAGCCTCCCTCTCTCATTCTCTCCATTTTCTTTTYAAATTGGCAAATGAGTATTCCATCTCTCAAAATTTCAGGTACATTTTTATATGTGGGAAAAGTGCATGTTCAGAGATGCCCCTGAATGGCTCCATTATGGATCTCATCAGTTGTGATACACTTCTTGAAATAAAATCTATGCATTTGGATGAAACAGAAAAAATTAATACCAGAACAAGGATGAAATGTTTCACTTCCCTTCTGCACCCCTGATATTCATATCGCACTTCATCCCTAGTGCTCTGTACCTTTTCTTCAAACCTCCTTCAAAGAGGAAAACACACAAACCGGAATACAGAAAATTCCATTCGAGTATACAAATCGCCCCTTCCCTTTCAGTGGTCCAGGTTGTCTGAAGAGGATGTGCAGGCTCCATCCTTGGACACAATCCAAAGTCAACCAGGCATGGCCCTGAGCTCCCTGTTTTGGATGTCCCTGCCTGAGCTCATCGCCAGAGGCACCTGCCAGCACCACCTACTGTTCCATTTTAAGTTCATCAAGAAAATGTGTACAAATCACCATGAATTTTAGCTGTGTTTTGCCATYTCCAACCTCTGAACAGGTTTCAGGAGTATCTTAGATCCCCCTGCTAATTGTCCCCTGATGGTTTCACACTGTTCTCCTGGGAGGGGGAGGGGAAACAGGGTTGGCACAAAATAGGATGTGCCTCCTGCAAATGCCAGAGCGAGGGAGAGAAGATCAGGCAAGGGGGCTTTGCTGCCGTGGCTGTTGCACCTCCAGCATGGCCTGGTTTGGCTCTGCTTACCTTTACCTGAAACAGCAGCTGGCCAAAAGGAATGGGATTGTCCGCCCAGCACGTTCTCATTTAATTCTCTGCAGCTGCTCCTTCCCTGACCTGGGAGCTGGAGCACCCAGCCCAGGCTGTGGGAAATCACCACGCACTGTGCAGSAGGGTCGTGGCAGCCTTTCACCCTGATTAAAATGCCCTGCATGTGTATAAAGGGGCAGATCTCCACCACTTGGCTGTTTGCTGTCACGAGCAGACACAGGGATATCTGAGCACCCCGAGTACCTGTGACTGTCCACCACTCTCAACCATGTACCACATGAATAAATAAAGATGTTTCTAATTAAATTAAGATGGAWCAAAAATACATAATGAATTACCATTCTTCATTTTCACAAAGCTAAATACTTTGTGAGACGAATGCCATTGTCATCTAAACCTTCAGCTTAGCCTTCAGCAACTTCCCACATTAAGCCTGGCTGCATCCCACTTCCCAAGTGCCACCTTGGATGGCTCTGGATGCTGAGGCTGTTGCTGTCAGTTCTGGGCACCTTCTCTCACCACCCCTGCACACACACACACACATGGAATCAACCCAGGGAATGTTTATAGGGATGCAAGTCTGTAGCTTCAATTTACAAGTTCATTAACAGTGTCCCTGCAAAGATCAGGTTTTTTTAATTGGAGCCCTAATTAGCAATGAATTCTCATTATTTTTCATTGAAATCCCAAAGCAGCTTTGGCACATTCTCTTTGTTCTCTTGAAAACGGGGAAGTGGAGAAGCGTAAGGGAGATAAAGACACAGCTGATGATATACTGGGGGGGTGTTTTCTCCTCCAGCCATTCCTCCACTTGAATAYATTTTGCAGCAATTTTCCTTATTATTTATGATTTGAAGAAATATCTATTTCCATAAAGAAACACTAACTCCACTGCAGTTGATGGCTACTCCCTACCCTTCCCAGAAGGACRTGCCCCTAGGATAAGGTGCACCCTGTAATGAGGTTGGCTTTTCATTCTGTACTCAGGCAAAACCTCTGTCAATGTCWAGAGGCGTTTTCCAAGTGTGGGGGCACAAATCCAAAACGTGGCCATGAGAAAAGGTCTGAGAAACAGCAAATCAGACCTTGTCCACAGCTCAACAACTCTGACAGGGAAATGTTAATCAGGAGCAGAGGTTTGCCAAAACTTTCATTAGCACCGATGAGGTCAGGGCCTGGAGCAGGCAGCTGGCACTGTTTCCTGGGAGCTCCAAGGACTGGCTCAGGCTGAGGAAGAGGTGGCTCCCAAGGTGATGGGCTCTCAGAGCTGCCTGAGCAATTCCCCCAGATTTACAGGGTTGTACTTATCAGGCTCTTACTCTAATTCCTCAGGAGATGCAAAAATGAAGTATCAAGCAAGTATAAATGTAATTTTTTTCTCRGGTTTGAGCCCTTTTGTGGCCCAAGTGCTTTGGAAGGGCCACAGTAGGAAAATAATCAGACCCAGTAAACTGAYGACTCCTTTCTGCTGCAGCTAATAAGCAAATAATGAAACAAAGAGATCCATTTTCCCCACAGAAGAACAGTGCAGCACTCGTGGCATCTCTCCCTCCTCTGACCTGTACTGCATCTACTCCTGGCAGGAGCTGTGGCAGTAAAGGGACATCCCCTCCTGGCAGGAGACTGAGGAAMACAAGCACAGCAAGAAATGGGTGACCTGTGCCCACCTTGGTGACAAAAAGAACTTGGCACTGGGAGCAAGGAGTCAGGCTGTTGGACCATGTTGGTGTCTGCTCCAAATACTGAGATGTTGGCTCTTGGCAAATTCTGGGATTTTTTTTTTCCATAGGGATGGATAATAATCACATTGTTTCCACAGTCCTTCTACAAATTATTTTGATAATAAGGGACCTCCTGTGACATTAAGTACATTTTAATTACAACATTGTCTGTAATGCATATATCTAATTGCAAATAATTATTTTATCATATTTTGTCTGTAGGCCTGTTAGATGCATCAGATATTATCTTCTGACTCAGTGGTACAGGTTAATTAAAATTTCTCTTTTAATATCGTTTCAAAGCTAACCACATAATTTCATCTGAACACCAGCTGTGTTGGTAAAAATTATTTTTTATTATTTTTTGTCATGCTTGTCCATGGAGAAAAACCTGAGCCATTTCTGCAGGCTATAATTACTGCACTGCTTTCTGCAGTCATTCATTTGCAAAGGAAGAAGGAAAAATGTGTGGAACATCAGTGGCCAGTGGTTGCTTTGTGTGCTACTGGTTAATTTGAAGGAGTTTTTGTTCTTCTCATGAACAAAAAGAATTTGAGATCTTCTCTTCAGAAGGAGAATTGAAGATATCACATAGCCTGGTTTGTCAGAACAAACCACACTCAGGGTTGAAACAATCAGAGTGGTCATTCTGGATGTGAACAAAGCCCAGCTTAAGGGCGATYCCAGTCAGCTGCTTCCTTCCTCATTTATTGTTCCTCCGAGTGATAAAGAGCTAGCACAAGATAAGAGGAAAATGGAAGCATGAACATAATGTTCAGTCAAAAAAGAGAGTTTAGGGTAAATATATGGCAATATGAATGCAARAAAGCTGAGGAGAGGACAAGAGGAAAACAAAGACTCTTACTGCAGATGGCAGAACCCTTCATCTGTAACTTGCAGGAACAAGTGACCTTTATTTCACCCTCTGCGCATCATTTCCTAGTAGCAGAAGTGTTTTTGTAAGTCTGACTGTCAGCATCTCATCACTGTTTCAGACCCCACACACTGTGCCTGTGTTTTCAGAGCCAGCTCCAGGGACAGCAGCGGGACACGGCTGGCAGGGACAGGGTTAACACGTGTCCCCAAAGGAGGGGAAGGGGGGTCCTGGAGCTCAGCCTTGCGGGGCCAGAGGTGAATGCTGCCAGGAGGAAATTGCTGCAGCTCCACCGAGATCACGAGTGACCTTTCCTCTTGGAGAGGGGTGAAGTAAACAACACTTATCTTGGATTTAGTGCAGTTGAGACAAGCAGCACTTTATCTCTGTTTCGTGGCACAAGGAGCAGCAAAGCAGGGGGATGATTTTCCTGTTCTTAYGGTGTAAGCCATCTCTTAGCCCAGTCTCAAGTTGAGCTGAAACATCTCCTCATTGAAAGATCTTGGCCAGAGCAGTAGCTTACAGGCTTGCACAACATGCCATAAAGCTCTTCATGCAGTTCAACCTTTAGCAAGTGTACTCTGAGCTCTCCTTAGTGGGTTGATATTTTTACTCCATGAAATTTCCACATCCTCCATACCATTTCCTTTTGGAAGGTATCAGGGGACACATGCAGTCCCTGTTCTTTCTATTTTGGATTTTTTTTCCATCCGTAGACATMAATCATTCCCTTTCCCTCTCTACACAGTTGGAGATTCTGGCAGAAGGAAATCTGATGGGGTTTTTTGACAGTGGCTTCCTCCTGTCTATCATTTTTACTATAAGAATGACAYCTGTCTGCCTCATATGCTGCAAAGGGTAGAAAGTTTTCTTAAGGTTTTTCCTAAATAGCCCAKTACCCAAAAGATCCATTCTCTTTTATGCCAGATTTCCAGAGTTGGAACTTCTGAAAGTCCAGTTCCCAGCCACGGACATGCTTGGGTCCAATCCACCGTATTTTGATATTTTTTGAATGGCCCTACAGCAGAGGGATTTTGCTGCTCCGTACACCAGCCCAGATCCATGTGCTGTGGCTCTTCCAAGGAGCATGGACTTTTGGGGACCAGAGGGTGYAGCCTGCTTTTCCTAAAGTCAATATTCAACTCTTCCAAGTAAGGATTAAGTAACTCCAGCTAAATAATTAACTGTTTACTGGAAAGCTGGCAGGCTGAGGTGTGCTTATCCGAGAATGCTGCACATGTCCTTGGGAAACATCTTCCGCAGACACCGTGCCCCCTTGGACTGCCCTTCTCCCCTYCAGGGATAATGAGGATAACTGGTCACAGCCCTCCTAGATTCCTCTGTACTGCCAGCCCCTCCAAAGGCTGGGACACACCACAGTCCCTGTACAACAGGCCAAGGGACAGTGAGAAACCCTTTAGGTGCCGAATAAGAGGGCCTGGGGAAAACCCTCYGTGAGTGTTCAATGGATGAGGCATCTTTGCTTCCATAAACTCAGCAAAACTACAAACCTTTGCAGAAGTCAATCCATGGAAAGCAGCCTKCAGGATCCAGACTTAAAGAAAATCAGGCACATAGCAGAAATTCAGCACTTAACTGTGTAGTTTTGAGTGTAAAGCAGAGCTTTGCAGGAGCAGGAGCCCRTGCCTRTATGCATGAAAATCACCCATCAAAYTCAGACTGGAAAAGWYTTTTCCACATGTTTAGTCATATCAGGCAGAGGGCAGAGCCTCATTTCCCTACACAGCATGCTGGCACAGCACTAAGGCTCTGCCAAGCCCCTGCACCTAATCCAGGAAGCGTCAAGGGAGCCGATTACAATACAGGAATAAGAAGCTCAGGTGCCTTAATGGATGTGTTGGACCAAGGACATGCAAGCRGACACAAAAACAACTTTCTAAACACAATTTGAAGCATTTGGTCTGAAGGACAGAAAGTCAGTACTGGCATTCTACGCCATTACCTCACCTGTAGGTTGTTCAGGAGGCAAGTCTCCTGTATTTACTTTTCCCCTACCTTTTTCCTGGGCTCAGTATAAAGTGTTATATTGACACAAGTAAGTGGAGAAGTTCCGTAATTTAATCTCTGCCATTAAAATTTCAGACTCCACGGGAAAAGCAACCCTGCCTGTTCATCAGGTCCAGTGAAATTCAGGTGGCAGCCGGTGTCACCTTTCCACAAACTCCATGAACTCTGCAGCAGCAGGCTGCTTCCAGGATGGGGGGAAAGGAAAGGCATGAGCCATGCAATTAAGGCATAGTGTGCTTGCCTATACTGCAAATGTATATTAATAATTCAGGCCATTCTATTTTGGATTGGGAATGCACTGCCCCTCACCTGTACTGCTTAAGGCAATGCCTGAAATAGAAACTCCTGTCGGAGCAGCCTGAAAAGCAGTGCTAGCAGGCTGGCAGGGCTGTGCCAGCAGGCTGGCAGGGCAGGCACCGYGGGGACAGCGTTTGCAAGGTCAGCACTCCCCTTTGGTCAGTCTTGGCTGTGCTATGAAGCCCCAGAAATCTCCCCCAGGCTGATGGGATGCTGGTCTTCCTCCAGTGGAGCCAGGAGTGGGGTCTGCCACACCCAGCCAGGCAGGCAGGGTCTTGCACAAGGAAGGAYTTTCCTAAGGATTACCAAATCCATRCCCAATGCTGCCATGTCTRTGCTGGTATGGTCACCTTGCTCAGGACACCGCACTGTGCTGGGATCTTTAACAATTCAGTTCTGCCATAAGTGATTCTTGCTTTGTCCCYTTAATTGACTGCTTTATATAGATTTTACCTCAGATCCTGAACGTTGAATGACCAAATCTCTTTCAGGAAATTATTCGACCTTAAGCATCAGCTTTCGGAAATGTATCATCTGACTTTCTGGGAAATTGCAAATGATGTATTGTTAGAAAACACAAGTCRCAGGATTTTACAAGTGGTTCTCCTGCACAGGCTGAAGTCACTACTGCAGGTTTACTGGCATCTCTGGCTTGTGCTATCCTATATCAACTCCTAAGTGAACCATTTGAAAAGTTATATTTGAGGATGTTTGAACTAAAAGAGAGAGCAAGGACTGTCCTAGAGCACTCTGATTCCAGGCATGGCATCTACATGCCCTGGAGCTTTTCACAGAGAGAATGTCTGGCAAACTTCACACCACYGAGTGCCTAAAGCTATGCAGTTTGRTGCTAAGCACCACAATGCTCCCCTGGTTATCACACAGGTTATCAGGCATCGGAGCAGCTGTATAACCACAATTCCTGTATCCGCAATGGTTCCTTTCTTAACAAAGAAGAAAAAAGCAAAAACATGGATCAGAAATCACCAAAATTCCACCAAACTGGAAGCTGTTCATTTTGTAAATTAATTAAAATAAAAGGGAAGGGGAAAAAAATAAACACAGAAAGCCGATTTCAGCCATGTGCTTTCTCAGCCAACTGCACAAATTGATTTGTGGCAAGGGAAGGGAAAAGCCAGAACAGCCCAACTCACTCTTCTCAGAAAGCTGCTCATGCTCAAATTGTACCATGTGACCCAAGATTTTAGGCAATTTTTGCAGAATGGTAACTGCTCCAGAAGGAGACATTGTGCCATGGTGTGATGGGAAGGATGTGCAGTAGGAATTACCGTAAGCCTGAGCCGGGCTCCAAGCCGAGGGATGATGCGACAGCAGTGAATTTTCTGTGTCTGACTCCAAGGCTGTGCATTCGACCTAAGAAAATGGATTAATGAGTTTTTTTCATTTTAAATGCTGTGCATCATCCCAATCCATCTTCCTGACTCCAGGAAGTGACTTCTTACTTCTTACCACAGGGTTTGGCGGCACAGCCAGCCTTTGCTCTGTACTTTCCAGAATCCAGCTACACTGCAGAGGGAGAAAGTTGTGCCTTGCTCACAAGCAGGGTATGCAGGAGCACTGCCTGCAGCCCCTCCCTCCACAGCCCCTTGGAACCTTTTTCTTTATTTATGCATTTATTTGTCCACTGTAACTTCCCCCCAGAGCCTTTCCTGCTTCYACATGCATATGGCCATTCCAGGGGTGGAGGATCTGGGACCATCCCTTCCCCAATGGGACATGTTTAGGACTTGTTGACCTGTTGCTCTGGTGACCTCAGGCCTTTGCAGCAGAAATGATCCCTGAGAGGGCTCAGAGGAAGCGATATGTGGCAGCGATATATTTTCTGCTCCTAACAATAATAATTCTTGTGACATTTTATTTTCTATGCCGATTCATGGCTGAAAAAATAATTTCTATGTGAGTATAAACTTTTAGGTAATTTTGTTTAAAACTAAGTATATATGCAAGTAATTTCCCTGAAACACATTGCTTTCTTTTTTAGGACCACAGCCTGCTTTGAAACTGACTGCAATTTACTTTTTTTTTACCGAGGAATTGTACTAAGAGGATCTGAGGGCCTTTAATTGAAACCCTGCTGGCTTCTGGTTCTGAGATGGATCATACTTTTGTTRTGTAACTATGAGCCTGCTCTGTGTTTTACCTTCCCTGTGTGTGAAGACAGAACTTATTATTTATATATTTACAATGCAAGCAGCTATTCAAAACCTGAATCTTTTCCCATGGAGATTTCCACTGAGTATTGGGAAGAAATTCTTCCTGTTAGCGTARGGAAGCTCTGGCACAGGTCRCCCAGAGAAGCWGTGGCTGCCCCATCCCTSGAAGTGTCCAAGGCTGGGTTGGACGGGGCTTGGAGCAACCTGGGATAGTGGAAGGTGAGATGGGACGATGAAGTAGAGATGGGACGAGATGAGCCTTAAGGCGTTTCCAAACCGAATCTGTGKTTCTGTGATCCCATGATAGATCAAGAGCCTACCTAACAGCCAGCTCCCTACGGCGCCTCCGCTCCGGCCGCCCTGCCCCGGCAGCTCTCTCGGGATGCTCCGCTGCGCTTCGCGGGGTTCTCTGAGGCCTCACGGGGCCGGGGTGTTCCCCGGGCACCGCCAGCGCGGGATCCCGCGGTCCCTGGGCGGCGGCTGCGGGCGCGGTGCCCACAGGAACCGGCCCGGGGCTGGCGCGGAGGTGTCGGGGGAGCCCCACAGAGCGCCGGGGCGTGAGGCGCGGGCTCCCGGCCGCCCCGGTGACGTCAGCGCCACGCCGCGGTGACGTCAGAGCGCGGGGCGGGCGGCGCCGGCAGCTCCCGGCGCGCTCCGCGCAGCGGCAGCGCAGAGCGGGGGCCGGGCGGGAGCGGTGCGCGGGCGGCGGGGGCGCTCCCGGCGCTCCTTCATCCCCGCGGCTGTCCGTGCATCCCTGCCAGCCGCTCCGCCGGGATGTTCTCCAGGAAGAGCCACGCCGATGTCAGGAAATCCACGCAGAAGGCGCTGGACCCCAGGCGGGACGTGCTGACCCGCCTCAAGCACCTCCGCGCGCTGCTGGGTGAGCGGGGGGTTCGTGAGGGGCGGGCGCGAGGGGCGGGCGCGAGGGGACCCGGCCGCGGGCCCCTGAGCTCCCTCATGGGGTGCCCGGGCAGAGCCGCGGCCGCGGGCGGGTCTGTGGGGGCTGCTCGCCCTCCGCTGTGCTGTCCGAGTGAGACAACAGTGAAACCGGGGTAACAGCTCGCCTTGCTGGAGACAGAAAGCCTCTTCTGCCCTGGGATTCCCGGGCAACAACGGCACGGGGGCTCCCCGAGCTGCCTCCCCCGCAGAGGCGGCGGTGCGTGCCCTTCCTGAGGCGCTGCAGGAGAAAGTTACGGGTGCGCTCTGCTGTTCGTGCCTCTGGAAACTCSTATTTGCCTCTGTCCCAGTGCTCGTGGTGCGGCACTGTGGAGTTGGGTGAGACATAGAAGGGAAATTTACATCCCTTGTTAGTTTGGGGGATGCCCTCGCAGAAACTCTACTCTTGTCAGTAACATTGATTCGGCGTTTTTTGTTGGTTTTCTAAACTTTAAAGAAAGTCACAATATGCGTGGTGTTTTGTGGTGACTACATGTTTGGGGTTAGGTTGAACGTGTCTGGGGCACCTTGCAGGTGAAGCCTTTCACCCTTATCATCGTGGAAAGCCGTTGATATGTTTCAGCTGTGAGCTCTGATCCGGGAGGGTTTGGGTGGCCTCATGCTCGCTGCTAAAATACAGGAGGAGAGGGCTCTCCGAGGGGGGAAAAAAGGCCGCATCCTTTTAGTCTGTTGGGGCACCTGCTGATTTCCAGGTGATGCAAATTTGTCCCGGGTGTGAGTGATTGTTGATGATATGCTCCAGTTGTTCCTTGTGATCTGCATTTAAGTAGCTGATTGGGGGCGAGTGGTCAAGTTGGACAAAATGCTGGGCAGATGTGGCCTGRTGTCACACTGTTACAATTGGTGACTTTTTAGTTAAAGGTGTTTCTGGGTGCTGGTTTAAGGTGAAGGCTGTTCCAGAGCCTGGGGGCTGTGGTGTGTCCAGCTGCCTGGCTGGTCATTGCAGGCGCTATCCGAGCAGGCTCTGGGTATGTTCCCGGGATGTCTGCTCTTTGGCAACACCAGYGTAAACATTTTGAGGTAGTATGGGAGTGGCTTTTTTTAAAGATGCTATCTTGATAGATACCCTTGCAAGGTTGTCTGCGATGGTACTGATCAGCACGGAAAATGAAGCAACACATAGGAAGAACCTTTCTGGTATTTAAGAAAAACAAAGCTTTTGATATAAAGGTTCAAAAGTAGTTGGGTAGTTTTTCCTCCTCCCCAGGTGCGTCTCTCTTTGCCCTGGCTGGGGTAGGAGTTTGTGTGTCTGGTACTCCGACTGCTTTACTTGGGCCATAGTGCCGCACGTTCCCCAAATAGCTGCTCCTGCTCTTGTGTTTCCTTAGGAGATGCCAACTCCGCTTCCTTTGTTAGTTTTAAATCACGGGAATTTAATTGTAAACAAAATGTCAGTTACTCTTCTGTGATCCCACTGGTGCAGGAGKATACAGATCAGAGGGAAAATGATCATAGGGGAGGGATGAGGGAAAGGAATGTCTATTTCCATAAATAAGGCTCGTGTGAGCTTTGGATTGCTTTAGGTCTCTTAGCAGCATCTGTGTAAAACTGTCCAGTGGCCACACTGAAAGAAACGACTCTCTTTCAGTTGGTGTTGCTTATAACATTTCTCAAGCCTCAAATGGCTTTTAAGATCTGAGTTCCTGCTCTATGGGATGCTCTGTCTGCATGGCAGGACAAAACACRACTCAGAGTAACAACAGAACTTAAAAGTGGATGTTCATTTGTGTTTGAGAAATGACAAGAACATTTTCCTTTTTTTGTTGCTGTAGAGATGTCCTAATGGCCAGATTATCTATAAAGTTGGTAAAGTTCTTAATACAGTTTGTGGAAGTGCCAGTAGTGTGGCCTTTTTTTTTTTAAAGGTAGACTTGAAAAGTGATGGTCTGATAAAGCATGATGGGGATGTACAGATTTGGCTCTTCYSCACTGCCTGACCATGAACGAAACCYCTACTCTTTYCCAGAGTGGTTTCTGTGGYACTTTTGTAGCATAAAAATGGATCACTGCGCCTTAAGAATTTTTTCTGTGGCTATTCTTGGGTAAAAATATTTGCTTTTTAATGAAACATGTCTTTTAATAATGTTTTCTCCTCGGGCCCAATTAAAATATTTAGTCTCTGGAGTACTGCTGCTAACAAATGTGGGGTGCTCTTTGTGCAGTCCTCTTGTTCTTTTCTCTGTTGAGCAGTGGGCAAATATATGGGAGACACACAGGCTTAAGACTAAATATGAAATTTGTGAGGTTGCCAAGTGCAATTCCTAACCTTTGTCTTTAAAAAAAAAAAAACCATCTATTAGGAAAACTCACMCTTTTCATTCAACTCCCCCATCAGAAATGGGATTATAAAAGAGAGTAGTGGGGTTTCAGTTCTGGCACTGCTTGGCCTTGCAGTTCTGTACAGCTGGAGGAGTAATATTGGCTTGGAAGCTTTCATTTAGAGACAATCCAAAGGGGATGTGTACAGACTTCCTGCTGAATTCAGAGCTGGTGTTGTTCCATAGAGCTCATGTGAAATTTGAGGTATTAACATTATTTTGGAAGCTGTTCCATTTGGAGGGGTGTTTTAGTGACAGTCTGTTTCATGATGACATACTYTTTTTGAAGATAAGTAAGAATTGTACATAATTTCTGGGCTGAGCCTAGTCGTAAAAGTTTATCATTAACCAGGGTGTGGCTGCGAAATTCTCTTAATCACCTTAATTTTTCAAGTACTTGAGGATTAAGAGAGCTTTGAAAAAATAGCATGAAGTGAAGTCACTTTGGAAGTTTGTGGAATTAAGGGAGGATTTYTAACAAGTTACTGTGGCAACATTTAACAGGAAAATAAAAGGCAAGTCAGTGTGCTAAGGACAGGCTTATTGTCCCCTCTGGATATTTTTTTTTTTTTTATATAAGGAGGAGCAATGAGAGTTTGGCAATAGACTCAGGCTCTTACTAAGTGGCATCCAAGTGTTASCCTAAATTTTAAATTTAAGTGGTAAGGCAAGTCAGGGTGACTTATCCAGTGAGCCAACATGTCCTATTAGTTTCAAAGAAATAGGATGTGACCCTCAGGAATGTCTCAGTCTTTCTTGAGTGTTACTGCAGAAGCTACTGTCAGGTGTTGACTAGAACCATGAGCCCATGGATCACCTGTCCCTGTTTGGGGATGGGGTGAATTACATGGATTYGGAAAGCTGCTGTGGGTCTGATGGCTGCTGATGCTTGCCTGAGGTGTAAGTGCTGGGTGCCTGTATGCAGCTGTAGTAACCTGAGAGCTGTTTGTGAGTAAGTACAAAAATAAACCCAAATTCCCACAATTCAGTCCCAAGCTTGCTGCTTCCTTTCCTTGGGCACTTATAAATATTCCTTCAGTAAGGATTTGATCTTGTTATCTCAAATGATAAATAGCACAGGAAACTTTCCCTGATGTTTTCCATTTGAGAAGCAGGAATAAGCTGTGTCCTGCTACAAGTTAAACACATCTGTAAGAAAGGGCTGTGGCTGTAAGGATGCAACTCACATCAGACTCGCCCGTGAGTCACCACTGAGATGCCACATTTAGTAAAAAGGAGAATTTACTTTCTTGGTGAGGCAGTTCCTTTCTCCTCCCTTTGCAATTTAGAGGGAAAGTTTCCTTTTTGTTTAGATTTTAATGACCTCATTCCCTCATATGAAATCCCTGTAAATGAAAGCCTTGTTTTCCCCTGGAGTTGTGTTTAACAGGATGCATTCATGGAGAGGAATAATTGCACTTAGCTTGCAAATTCAAGACCAGTAGTTTGTAGGAAAYAAATATCATGTTAAAGAGTTTCCCTGCACTAATTGTTTCCATAGTACAACCAGCCAAGCAAAGCCTTRCTGCTGGAAAGGTGTTAATTTAAATTAAAATCAAGTTGTCCAGGGCTAAAGTTATTCTTTCTTCTGTAGTCATGGGATATTATTGAGCCTTCTTGCTGGCTTTATTTTGGGTAATGAATGGGTTTCTTGCAAGGTGAGGCTTCAGTGAGGAGACAGGATGTTAATAATTTTTACCCTTCATTGTCTTACTTCTGGGTGAAATCACTTAACTTTGCTTGACCAAATCAGTGTAKTGAAGACCAAAGGGAGGAAATTAACCTGTTGTTTGGCAAGTATCAGGCTTAGAAACCATTGGACTTTTTTCTTTGTAGAAAATAAACTTATTTCAAATTTCAGACCCAAGTTAACACTTAGGAAAGTRATACATGCTTGAGTTGCCATTATTCTAAGAAATTATTTGGGAATATGCTGGTTTCTAATTTGATCTGCTTGCCAGATGAATGCAAGAGCTCGATTTGCATCCAAAAATCTTTGCTGGTGTTTTTCCCCAGCAGTATCTGCTTGTTTTGACAGTAGTGAAGCCATTTGGTTATTTGGTTACAGAGCTAAGACTCACCCTTTTTTTTTTTTTTTTTTTTTTTTAATGGAAAGCAAATGAATCAAAGCCCCACTGCAGTCTCAGGAATTTCACCGAATTTATCTTCATTGCATGAATGGATGTACAGTTTAGTACAGAATACTCAGTGAAGTCAGTAAAATAGTTTTGTRTTGAATTTATTTCATTCTCTAATGMTATATTTGCAGAATGCCTAAAATTCTTGTCTTTCTGCCCTTGTGTCATTACTCTGTTTGTTCCTCTTTTCAGATATTGTAGATGGAAGTGACCTGAAGCAATTTTTTGACAACAATTATTCTCAAATTTATTTTATATTCTATGAAAACTTCATAACACTGGAAAATAGCTTGAAACAAAAAGGTAAGTGTTAGAGTTTTTCTAGCAGCTGTTGGTCAGTGTTCATAACTGTGCTCCAGAGCATCTTGTTAGTCTGTCCAATGATTGTATAGTCCTCAGATATCTGTAATAGCTTAATGCAGTAYAGTGTTAGTATTAATCATTTTAATTTTATGGTAGTAGGAGAGACAAGCATGGAAAATCACTCTCTGAAATGAGAGCAGCAGCTGATCAGATATCAGCATTTACACACGTACTCTCACCTTGCTCTGGGCTCCTRCAGTTCCCTCTGCTCAGCTGAGATGTGGTCAGAGCAGAGAGAGGCATCACCCATCTCACACTTGGGGTATTAAATAAAGATGAAAAATAAACTGAGTGTGGCATCTGTGAYTTCAGCAGAACAACAACAGCCTCATTTTGCTGTCTTATACTGTATGTTTCCGACAAAAAAAATACTGTTTTGTGTCTTGCAGGGAATAAATCACAAAGGGAGGAGCTGGACTCCATCCTCTTTCTTTTTGAAGTAAGTTTTCCATACCCTGAAAATGAATTTGTATTTTAAATCTATTGTCATTCTGTGCTTATTTAGAACTTTGCAATGAGGGGTGAAACTAGGTGTCTGTCACTGTAGCATGAGGTGAAAGGGGCTTGAAGCTTTCAAAACTAGCAACTTGATTTTGCAGTGAGAATGTTAAATGAATATGTTGAGTTAGGAGATGCTATCAAAATGCCTTGGAAATCCARTGGGAACACCTGTGTCCTGAGGATCTGGGGATTGATGCTCTGGAAACAAGCTGGGGTTTTTTGGTAGAATTTGAGAGCACATGAACAGTAGTTACGTTGACTCTGTAAGGATAAAGCTTTCAAAAATGCAGTTTTCTCTTGTTTTTTCTATTTTAATTAAACAAGGATTTGCTTCTGTGTTTTATGGGGAGGGCAGTTCAGAACAGCAGCATTTTTCTCCTCTCTATSGGTGTTAAGTTCAGGGTTATGTTTATTTCGAATGTGTCACAGCAGGAGGTTGGGCTCTGCTCCCCTCAGATGGAGGCATATGTTATGGTTGCTGTGTTTGGTCTTGCAGTACAAAGGAAATAAAAGGATAGGAGTTGTCAACTACTGCACATTAGTTTGATCTGAGTGTGTGAAATGCTAATTTGCTATTTTTTTTTTTAAATTCAGTATTACATCTTTCACTTCCAGATGCATATCTTTCCCTCCTTCCCAGCACTGGCCATCAGAGCATTTGGCAGTGTCTGGATAGGAAATGTTACCTAGTTAACTTCTGCATAATAAAATTAGGATTCCTTTAATTTAAACAAGAATAGTCTAGGATAGACCGCTTTCCAAGGTGCCTCTTTGATTGGAGTTATTACCTAAATATATTYGGATGTGAGAAAATATCACTGGAATATCATCACAGATGAAAGCCTAACACATAAAAATGTTCTTATAATGCGCACTGAAATCCTTAGGCTAAACTCTGCCTCTCCCTGTAGTCAGAAAGCAYCTTTAATTACTTTTTTGGGTCAGTTGATTAGGTAAATAATTGGTCAGATTTCTCTCTTAAGGTTACACACACACACCATCTATTGATTTCTTTTTATTTATCTTTTCTTTGTTACTCCAACTATTAACTTTTTACTTGAGTATTGCATCATAGAAAAACTATCATTGATTATAATTTAGGGATTTTTTTGGTGGGAAAAAACCCTCAAACCTTCAATGRGACTCTAGAAATTGAAGTTAAAACAAAGGTTAATTGTTCTCAACTCCTCTCACTCCCTCTAAAAGACCACCAAACCCTCAGAAGTATGTGGCTTCATGGTTTTGCATTAATGAGTAGTTTGTAATTGGAGTGGTATTTATGRTGACAAGAAGAATGATGCTGTTTAGCCTAATGTGCCTGTGATGGAATAAATGGTCCTGAAAATGATGACCTGGCATCGGGGGGTTTTGTGATCTTGAATTCTCATTTTGATATCTCACTTTTCCTCTTATTCCTCATTCCCCACTCTATGAGTGACATTAATATAGGTATGCTTTACGGTTGTGCCCGAGGTAGTGTCAAAGAACACAAGCTCATGAATCTGCCAGGATTGTTTGGGGCAGGAGAAACTCTTCCTTCTATTCCTCCTCCATCCCCAACTCAGCAGAGAAAGTGTGACTGTGTAACTGAGCAGGGCTGTTCAAAGTTAATGGCAGCTCATTAATACTCTGGGGCCTTGAATAAGGAATGAAGTTTCTCTCTCTGTGTCATTGAATGGCAAATAGCTAATGTGTGCTCATCTGGGTGGGGTGAATAATGGTGTTCCTGGGGCTTGGAAATGGGTATAACTACTCCTTAATACTCCTTTAAAACATTGGGAGAGCATGCTGTCTGAATGAGGAAAAAAAAAATGGTTTTGTCTGAACCAGGGCCTGCTTGGGGGTCCCGGTGACAGAGAGCTGTGCAACAGCCTGGTCATCCACATCTTTGGAGGAGAGAAAATCCTTTAAGTGTTGTGGAATTGGGAGTGATTCCCTTCATAGTGGGGATCTGCTGGAGGGACTGTGCCCTGGATAGCTGACCCTGGATGAGTTAGTCACAGGAGGAGAACAGACTGAGAGCCTCAGCACATGACAGGGACACAGAAATGCCAAGTGATGAAACTTTCATACTCTAAGCCATAGGAAACAAAACTAATTGATTGTTAAGCTTTCCATATTTAATCTGATGTCAGCATGAGCACGGGGACTGCTGCATTTTCTTCTAATTAGCTAAATAGGTAGTTACTTAGGATTAACAAATCCTGAGTCCTGGTGCTGAGGGTTAACAGCTTAAAAAGCAATAAAAATATTTATGAGGGGATTGCCTTTGCTTTTTCTGGTGGTTTAGTGGGATTGTRCTGCTGTTTTGGAGTGACACCTAGTGTGTATATTGGGCAACAAAGCCTTTTCCCACRAATCTTCTGGAAACTGACTTGGCTTGGTAGTAATTTATGAAAGTTTTAATTTTACACGTCAACTACACATCTTGACCACTCAGCAACAACATCAAACAACATGTTACTCAAAGAAGAAATGTTAACCAGAAAGGAAGAATGTGAAGGGTTAATATTGCAAAATGCCTAGATCTAACTTTATATTCTCTAAGGTGCTTTGGCCTTGTSTTTTTTTCAAATAGATATTTGTGAAATTATATGGCAGCTGTACTGTTATTTTTCCCCATTTCAGCTAAAAGCTCAAAATTATGTGATGCACTATTTCTTTTTCTGGTAAGGCTTGGCTCTATTTGCAGTGTATTTGCGGAACAGGTTACCATTATTCCTTATGTCCTGTTCCCTGTGATTTGAGGGAAGCTCTGAGCCCTGTCACAGACCTTACAGAAGGTGCTCTGTGTTCATGTCCAATTTCTGGGTCCAGTAGAAGTATTGTACCATCATTTGGTTGTGATGTTTGGGGTGGGGTTTTTTAAATAATAAAGTGGGTATTTTTATTGCAGTATCAGGTACTGATTCCCATGACACTGTGTTTTTTAATCTCTAATGAAGTAAAAGCAGACKGATGGTTTTGATATAATTCATAGATCAATTTCTTCCCATTCTCTATTAGTTAAGAAAAAACACATCTGTCAAAATTCATCCGACAATCTAACACATTTACTGGATTAAATATTTTACACTGAGAAATTTTCAGATGTAGGAAAACTTCCCAAAGTCCAAGTTCTTTTTGGCGTTTGTGACTTCCTGAACTTGGTGCAGATGTTAATGCTGAGCCTCAGGTTCAGTAGAATAGCAGAGGAGCTTTTTTGTTYGTAAAATTACTTATAGCTCTACTTTTCTACACCTGGAATATTACTTTTTGAATCATTTGCAACTCGTTCTGACATAGTTCCAATAACATGGCTGCTATTCTTGCAGCATTCTGTGGTGAATTCTAGCTATGTTTCGTATCTTTGACTTCAGAGATCTTGATCTTTCTCATTATGCCTGGGGCAGTGGTAAGTGCCCTGTGTGCTTAGGGCAGACATTTTCTCTCAACAAATATCTAAGATAATAACATTAATAATTTATTGATAATTCATTAATAATTTATTTATGCAATAAATGTATCCCTTCATTGAGACTGAACTGCTGCAGTCCCACTGATTCCTTTGGCCTCTTGGCTCATCCAAGTCTGTGAACAGAAGCTGGAAAATGGCTAAATTGATGCATGTTTCGATAATTGAACACTCTGAAACCACCAACAGTACTTGAACACAGAGGCCTGGGAGAGCTCTTCTGCCTTGACTTGGCTTAAAGTAGATCCACCTGCCACTGACTCATAGAAATTCCAAATCCATTCCCCTGGAAGGGATGTTACTGTCGGTTTGCCATTGACAGTGCCATTGGTTCTGCCTCCAGGAGTGAGTTTGCTCAGCAGGAGCACCTTTGGTGTGGCTGCTGTTAATCAGAGACCAGCCTGGCATGTCCAGAGCAGCTCTGTGCAGCAGAACAGCAGCGCTTACTGTTCCTTTGTGGCAGTGAAGCTGGAAAACATCCCATGGGATCTTGTGCGAGGTCTGGTCCCAGCTTCAGCTTTCTCTGTGTCCTGCTGCAGGGCAGCCAGCACTCAGTGATAGGCACAGAGCTGCCAGTCATGGTATGATTCAACAAGGGGGGCAAAAACAAAAGGCTTTTTAAAAGAAATTGCAGTTTTGGTTAAATCAGAGCAACTGTGTTGAAATACAAACCTAGGTGGTTTTTATTTCACTTCGATRAAAGAGAGATACAGCTTTCAAAAAGCAGTATCCTGTGTAAACTAAGATTTAAACTTAACATTATTCCTAGTCATGCAGGAAGTCCAAACGAAAAAGAACTATGGATAATCAGTTAAAAGAACTGGCAGATACCCTGATGTGTTGATCAGTAGTAATACCTAATTTCTATTTCAAGTGTGCTATAATGGATTACCATATAGATGCAGCAAAGCACTAAGCATTAAATAGATCTGTGTGTTTTCTGAAAAAGCAATATTATTTCGCACTGTGGGATTTCTTAAAATATTTCTTATTAGTGTAGTGTGAAACTAGGAACAAGATGTCAATAGCCCGCTTGGATTCACAGCAGTGTGGCTGACAGCCTAGGCTGGAGGGGAAGAAACTGTCATTTGTTTTATAGCAATAGCAACGTGTGTTCTTTAAAACACCAGGGTGGGGAGGGTGTAGAAAATGTTGCTGGAAATGTGAAGTTGCAAGGGRAACAACTGGAGCTTGTTCATGATTTGTGAAGTCTTGTGTCACACTACAACACCRCCTCAGTCCATAAACTCTACAGCTYAGGGCAAAAATCACCAGTTGAAAGTTGTGCTGCTGGGACTGGGGAKTAACTTGTAACCTTCAGAAATTTGTGTTTAATAGTGTAGACTTTGAACCTTGGTAACTTATTTTTGCRTTGCAGGAGCAAGTGTGGGCTCTGCATTTACATTATTTATAGTGGCTCTGCTCTGCTGCAAAGCTGTGCTGTGTGTAGCACAGGGACTGGAACACAGGTTACTTTTTTAGGATGACTAGTTGCTGTGGGGTAGGACCATGCAGGTGATTAGTCACATCCTTGCATTTTTTTCAAAATACATATATCTATTGTTTTCCTGGTTTTGAGATGCTGGAAAGGAGAATGCAGGGGAAATTGCTTCAGTGTCTGTACTTTTGCTATGTGAAAAGACTTTSGGATATGGGAGCTCTTCTCAGATAGGCGTTTCTGTCTTCATACTGATTATTTGAACCTTTGAATTGTTTTGATTCAGTCACCTGGCAAGGTGTTGGATTCTGTGTTTTGTAAAGAGAAAAGAACAGTAAGTGTGTTGTTTTCTGCTCCAGCCCTCCCGGTTTAGAGTTTAAGCTCGTTTTTCCTGCTCTTTTTCTGTTCTCGAGCTCTGCAGCATCATTTGTTTTCCTGGTTTTCTCTAGATACAACCTAAAGTTCACTAATACTCGGTTGTGAAAGTTGTTCCCAAATTCCTTTTTCCAACAGGTCTTTATTATGGAGTGTTGCTCCTTACTAGCTCATGCAGCTCACACCTTGTCACAGCTCACTTTCTGGAAGGGAGATTTGTGTTCATATTTAGATGAAACTTTGCAACAGACTGTAACAATGGAAACAAAATACGTGTGGTTTTGTCTAGTTTTCCATAGTAAGTGTGCCAACATATGGAGCTTCATCTCTGCMGTGTGTTGTGTGACACCTGAATCCTGCCCAGTTTTTGTTGCTTGTTTGTCATAGGATTTTGTTTCCTGGAGCTTTTTCTTGCACACCTTGGCCATGTAACCTGTGGTGAGCCTGGGCACAGACCCAGCTCCCATGCCAACTTCCTGTGTTAGGTTAGAAGTGCTCTTGGGTTAGCTTAGAAGTTCCTTTCTGCACTGTGCCAAGTTAAGTAATGATTAATGTCAGAAATAATTTGGAGTGGTGGGCTGCCAGTATTTTTGTTTAGATGGATAATGACAATTCTTTGTTCATGGATCCTGCTATCTGATTGGCAGAAACCTGGTGCTTAACTAACAGGTAAAGCCCTATTGTGAGTCATGACCTCATTTTTAGCTAGTCAGATCCTTCATCCCCGGCATTCCTCCTGCCCATGGACAGGGAGCTCAACCTCTGGCCAGCAGCCCTCTGCTCCTGGGGTCTTGCTGCCACAGTGTCCTGGGGAGGGAGATGGGGGAATGACACTGAAACAAAATACAAGGATCAAAGAAGAGACATGCCTGGTTTATATTTTTATTCTTTAAAGGTTAACCTTTTAGAAATGCGAAATATTGTGTGGGGTGCACATGCTATGGTAAAGGGGTGGAGGAGGACCAGCCTGTCTGCGACCTGAGGTCTAGCTCCCTATGTCTATGAACTTGTCATAATTTCATGGAGAAAGGAATGTTCCATTTCCAAAAAGACTATTCTGAGTATTGCATATAATTTCTGAAGCCCTTTATTGTCAAAAACAAGGTCTGTCCTGCTCCGTTTCTTGAGCACATGCTCTGGCAGCARTGCTGACTTGTGTCGCCCAGCTCCCAAGGGTTGCACAGTGCCAGTTGATTTCTGGGCTGTGATGCTTTGTTTCCTCTTGTGAGCTTTTGTGTGCAAAACACCCACAAACAGGTCACTGTTGTTTAAGTGACTTAACATTCATTTGCATCCTGCATGTGGTATTGCTGAGAACTTAATGGTGCTTTGTTGTGTGGAAGTTTGTGCTAGTGATTTTGTTTGATAATTGCAAGGAACTCTGACTGTCAGTCATTTATAACATTTAATTTAATTTGATTTTCAAAAGGAAAAGTTTAAAATTGCTTTCCTGATTGAATTTATATTCCTAATTTTTTATTTCAATGGCTGAAAAGTTGTAAGATGCAGACACTTTCTGTGGACTCTGTGTGTAGCCCTGTCTGTACTCACAGACCATTGCAAGGTTGAGCAGCAGTAGGTGAGCTGTCCTGTGCTACTGCCATGCCTGCCTGCCAAGCCCTAGTCCATGCTGCCAGTAATTTAAAAAGAAAAAGGTGTCTTGGAGCTGTTAAAGTCCCTTTAAAAATGATATTTACCCAAGTAAGATTCCCCCAATAGTTTTGATTTATCCAGTTTATTTAATAGCATTACCATCCACTGAAAAAACAGTGACAAAAAAAACATTTGGAAACCGCAAGTGTTCTTTGCAACTAAGATAATGATGCTCCATTCAGGAAAGCACTTAAGCTTGTGCTGAAATCACTCTGTGGATGTCCTGTAGCGTAACCAAACTGCGGCGGAATGGGTTCGACCAGAGCTCTCCYTGTGTTTGCTGTGCCTCCAGTAGGATCAACCCACAACTCCAGAGACAGGCCAGGGATTATTCACTGAGTGCTTTATGAACTGCCTGTGCTGGGAATTCAATTAGTCTGGCTTTGTGTAATTTGGCACGGTCACAGTGAGCAGCTGAAAGCCCAGGTAAAGGAGCTCTCAGGAACAGGAGCTGCCCCGCTGTTCACTGTGCCTCAGCCAGGGATCATAGCCTGGCAGCTGATGGAAACAGACCTGAGCCATAGCAGGAGTCGTGGCAGGCACTGCACAAAGTGTCGGCCCCAGTGAGCTTCTCAGAAATGTGTGAGCCCTTCACGAGCAGTTATGGGGTGTTCTGCAGTGCTGGAGGTCTTCCAGACACTAGGAAAGGAAAGAGATTCAAGACTGTCATGGTATTTATTCAGGACCATTCCATGTGTCTTTCTCCTCAACTAGGGTGAAGTGGCGGACAGGAGTCCTTGCCACGATCGGTATTTGCTTTTCTACTGTGTCCTCTGTGTATATATTCCCATTTCATTTGTGTCTTGTGTATTTGTTTCTTTGTATCCACTGGTGAGCCAGTTTTATTACGGAAAATTTGACTAATTTTGTTTCCTGCAGAAAATATTGCAGCTACTACCTGAGAGGATTTTTTATCGATGGCATTTTCGCAGTATAGGTAAGAAGAAATGGTTTAAAACAAAAAAATATGAACTTCTAGTAGCTTTTCTTTTTAATAAGTAATCTGTCCTTATGGGTGGAGTTATGAATATGTTATATTTCTGCAAGTTTGGCCCCAGCTGTCTTTTCCAGATTACYATGAAATGGAGGATTTTCCCAGCATCCTGTTAGAATATGGCCTTGGCCATGACAGACACAAGATACCTACAAGTGGCTTCCTCAGACCAAGACTGACCATTCTTTCCCCAAGCTTCAGTAGTATTGGAGCTTCTGGAACAAGGGAAGGAATAGGAGGAGTCTGGTAGAGAGAAGTCTTGGATAGTCAGAACACCTTGAAATCTAATGAAGTGGTTTAACTTGATCATTTCCTCTGAATCACATGTTTTGGATTCATTATTATTTTTGAAGTTCTGCTTCCAAATGCCACCAGTGTGGTACCACTTTTATGCTGCATATTAAAGAAAATTTGATGGGGGGTTCTGTTCCTTTCAAGTAGAACGTTTTTGTTGTGGTTAGGGTTGGTTTGCGGCACTGTCTCACCAGCTGCCATGTTTGTCATCAGAAAAAGGAATTGCTGTTGCAGAAGAACAATGAGCGGAAGTTAAAGGTCAAGGGAAGGGCTGTTGTCACATTTCCACTCAGCACTGACAAAAATAAGAGGAGACATCTGGCTGGCCACTTCATAACGGTTCAGCTGAACTAGTTCAGACAAAATTGGTTCCAGTCAGTTGTTTTGTAGCTGATATATTCTTTATGCTCCTAGTGAGTGGTCATAGTGGGATAATTTGTTACCTGCATCAAATAAATTATCTATAAAGTTTGGCAGAGCATTTATTTGCCACTCTGCCTTGTGATTTCTTTTTGCTTAATGTTCATGTGCATTAATATGTACTTCCTACATATGTTAATAATTTCCATGCAATCCTGTGAAATGGTGAAGTCTTGAGGGAAGAAGCCCATTTAAGGAATTTACATAATTAACAGATCTTACTATTAATGAAAATAATTTGAGACATTGTCCTTTGATGAWACCCACAGTACCTCACTGGAAAAATACATCGTAATTAATCTTGGGTGATGGTGATTGTAAATATTTTCAGTTGGGGTTTTCCCCCCTGTAGCTGCCTTAAAATGCAGTGCAGTGACCTCAGCATAAATAGAATTACAGTAGCCTCTTATGGAACATTTTTGAAAAATTTTGTTGTGGGAAGTGCACATCTTTGTGTCTGATAGTGCCTACTTAATTTTCCTAATCCAGGGTCGATTCTGAAGAAGCTTTTGCACACTGGAAATTCTCTCAAGGTATTGCTTTGATGTTTTCATATTCCTTTCCACTTTAATTCCTATGAAATATATTACTTTGCAACTTTTCAATGTCAGTGTTTTTCAGAACGTTAGGCTTTGTAATTTTTTCTTAGTCACCTTTTAACCATAAGTTTTATTGGTAATGTGAATACCCTTGGTGTGATGGCAAGAGTTACTAGCACATAGCTGGGATGAAAGCACTCGCCTTCCTGTTCTGAACCGTGTACCTGCATTATTGCACTTGCAGACCTGTTTTACCTTTTTCCCCAAATTTGACCCCTTGCAGCTTAGATGTGAAGGAATCCGCCTSTTCCTGCTGTGGCTTCAAGCCCTGCAGACCAACTGTGCTGAGGAGCAGATTCTGATGTTTGCCTGCCTAGTGCCCGGCTTCCCCCCGCTGCCGTCCTCACGCGGGCCCTGCACCCTGGAGAGCCTGGTCAGCCCTCCTGCTGCACCCGACGGTGAGGAGCTCCCAGRGATGGTTCTCCTGGGGAAGGTGTCAATGTGGATGGTGCTGGTGCAGCTCTAGAGCCACCCGATCCTGTCACTGTGAGTGGTCAGGGTTTGCTGCTTGGCTGTTGGGTGTTTTTAGCTGAGATGCAGCAGTAGGAACATTTTACTGCCATTTAAGCAGGTGTGGAGTTTTTACCTTGTTGGCTCACCTGCTGGTGTTAGCCCTTCCAAGCCACYAGGAATTTGGTGCCATTCTCAATGGGATGTGGTAGGACTTTGGACACCCGAGCAGCGACTGGAATTATACAGTTTAATAGTCCACTAATGGGCATTTTCAAATAATAGAAAATACCCTTTATTTCACTGCTTTCATRGTTTTGTGTTTAAAATATTTGATTTTAGCCAAGATTTTTCCGGAAGAAATAACACCGCTTTTGCCAGCTGTCTCTGGAGAGAAAATTGCAGAAGACCAAACCTGCTATTTTCTCCAGCTCCTGTTAAAGTATATGGTAATTCAGGTGAGGACAATGTATGTTTGAAACTGTTCATATTTGGAGGATGTATTTGTGGTAGAAAATGCAGCCTACACTGTAACTGTGTGCAGCTGGGTTTACCCTTCCCTAGCACTTTTTTACTCTTGTTTTTAAATGGAAAATCATTCCAAAGGTATTTCCTGGTGCCATTTTTGGTGAAAATAAGAAGTTTGTCACACATTGGTGTTAAGAAGTAAYGAGTATTATCCAAACTTGCAGAATGACTGACTATTCTGTGTGCTTGTGGTTGCATTTAGAAAATTGATGTGGAGAAAAGATTCCATTTATTCTCTTTGGACACATACCTAGATTAAAAGAAATGTAAAGAACCACAGGAGGAAGAGATAAAGAGAGATGGCTTCTGAGATGTTTTTAAAAGGATGCAAGTAACATGGACATAAAATTTAATTAGAAATAGATCAGATGAATCTGTGCAGGAAATAAATTAAGATAATGTATATATTTAAAACGTACAAATTAAGCAACATTTGAAATAAAGTGGAAGCTGTGTAGACAATGAACATTAAAGAACTTGGTATTAAAAAAGATAAATTATAATTAAATACTTTGAGATACACTTTTTGAAAGTGAAAAGGCAAGACCAAAATAATATTTGGAAGGGGTTTTGTCATCTTGAATAAATGCTTTATTTTAAAAAGTGTCTGAATGAATGAAATTATCAGCTTCCTCCACAGCACCCTTTGTTTTACGTATCAGAATCTCACAACACTTCAGTTAAAAACAAAATTTCACTCTTCTTGTTACATGTTTGGGATCTAAACAAACCTGCCTACGCTATAAATCCAGTTGCATAGTGGTTCTAATGTTTGTTTATTTGTGTTTATTCTGCTGAAGAAAATATTCATTATACAAGTATAGCTCCAAGTAACTTTGTCAAAATGTATATATAAGAAGCAAATTTATTAAAAGCACAATACAGCAGTTTCTGTCCTTCCCTGATTAAAACAGCTCAAACACAACGGCTTCCAGTGAGCTCCCTGTCTTTGGGGTGCTGTTTTATTCTTACTTTATATTCTTCTTGCAATTTGTAAAGGTGGGTTTGGGGCTGTTTGCTAGTTTGTTGGGGTTTTTTTTGTGTTCAGGGCAAAACAATTGTCAGTATAACACATTAATATAAAGCTTTTTGTTCGTTTCTCTTTAACTCCATGACAAAGGCTGCAAGCTTAGAGTGGAAGAACAAGGAGAACCAAGACACTGGGTTTAAATTTCTCTTTACTTTGTTCAGAAAATACTATCTTCCGCACTTGTTTCCATCTTTTACAAAGCTAACCAACCTCTACAAACCTGTGCTTGGTAAGTAGTGGATTTTGCCTTTAAAGTAAAAAAAGCCATTGTCTGCTCTTGGCAGCATCTCTGCTACCTGCTGGTGTATCACTACAGCTCTGTGGGATGAGTACTTTTTTTCTCCCTGGTTTCATGTAAAATTTACTTGCATTGTAGCAGGAGTGGTTCTTTGTTTCAGCTTTTGCCTTTCCTTTTGCAGCCCTTCTCTTTTGCTTTCCTGCGTTTTGAATGATACAAATGATAACCTCCAGGAAAGATCTGTTCTGTTATGTTGTCACTGCTCTTTAGGAGTGATAAAGTTATGATGGAATACAAGCATTGCTATAATTAAAACAGTCAGTTATTGCATCTGTTATTTCATGGGGAGAAAAGATTGGTGATGTGTTCCATACATTTAACCAGAATTTGGAAGCAATTACTCTTCGTTTCTCTCTTCCTTTTTGAACYACCAGACATCCCCGATATCAGGCCGAGGCCAGTCTATGTCACTGCAACACGGAACAATGAAAGTGTCTATTGCACAAAAATCCCCTACATGGCAGCTAGAGTTGTTTTTATCAAGTGGCTTGTTACCTTTTTCCTTGAAAAGAAGTATTTAACTGCTGTTCAGAATGCAAAAAATGGAGGAGAAATGCTCCCTAAAATTATTCAGGTGGGCTTTAGAATTTACCTCTCTTCTTGCATACTTGCTAGCATTGCAAATGATCTTATTGCACAGCATAAAGAAATGCTACCCCATAGTGAATCAATGATGTAACTGTTTCTTTGATTTTCTTTGATGGAGGAGGAAATCTCCAAGGAAAACTCTTCAGTAATTCACTAGAAATTTTTTTCCCTGTCATAACTTGTTGCATTACCAGCTTCAGCAGTATTATATTTAGACTTTTGGAATTTACTCTGTAAACTGTCATACTCGGTGGTTCCATGGACCATTTCCCAGCAACATCAAAGGCTGCTTTGTTTTCCTCGCAGTTATAACAGCTGTTTATAATGAGATATTAAAGAACTACTTCATTTATAAACTGGTTGAGATGTCTCTAGTATTAGATGCTTCACAATGAATTTTATAAATTGATGCTTTTGAGAGACTCTCCAGCTTCCTGTTAAAAAATTTAGAATCAATGTCAGCTTATTTGTCCATTCTATTGTGAATCATGGATGAGTGTCAGCTATGAGCTCAGCAGAGAAGCAACACAGTTTGAGATGTTGCAAAATACACACAGTGCCAGAGCAAAACTTAGCAAAAAGGTGTTACGCACCATCATGTGCAAGAATCCATAGTGCTACGATCCATCTTTTCCCCAAAATAAAGGGGCTTGGGGATTCCTCTCTACTGTGTCTGTGCTTTCCTCCACACTTTTAGTATGGAATGGACAGTTCAAGTCAGTTGTTGTGTTCCATAGCAAGTGTCCGATTTGTAGAGAAAAACCAAATTCCTTCTTGGATTGAACAGTAGAGTGGCAATTGTTCTGCCTGACTGCCAGGATCACRTTGTTGTGCCAAACAATATATCCCAAGCTCTGTGTCAGAATCCCAGAGGTTTGGTGGATGCTGCTGCAGGTGTTTGATGGGGTGTGTGCTGTTCTGTGCAGACTGTCAGCGTGAGCCAGGATAAGARTGCTGAGCTGGAGAGTGGCGCAGCACCCGCAGGTGAGCAGGACAGGAGCCACTCCAACAGCAGCACCCTGTCTGACAGGAGGCTCAGCAACTCCAGCCTCTGCAGCATCGAGGAGCAGCACCGCAGCGTMTACGAGATGGTGCAGAGGATCTTCCTCTCCACGCGGGGATACGTGAACTTTGTCAATGAGGTGTTCCGGCAGGTCAGTTCCCAGGGCTGCTTGCTCCTGCRTTTTTTATTGCTAAAGGAAATGGCTGTGAGCGAGACACCATGGGGGTCTGGTAACTGGGCAAACTTGATGCTAATCACAGCAGAAGCCTTTTAGGGTGGGCTCCTTCCTAGATCTAGTTTTAACAATAAGATTATGGCATTGTTGTGGGAGCTGAAGCTTGGTACTTCAAATGACAGTGTGAATGGTGGTGAGTACGTGACTTCAAATGACAGTGTGAATGATGGTGAGTACGTGTTTATATGCTTCATGTCTGTGTCCTATATAGAGTAAAATCAGTGAACTTTCTGTTTTAGGCTTTTTTGTTGCCACCTTCTGATATATCTGCAACACGGAAGGTGGTTAAGGTGTATCAGAAGTGGATACTGCAAGAGAAACCCGTGTTCATGGAGGAGCCAGATAAAAAGGAGGACAGTCAGGATGCTGTTGTTCCCCTGGAAGACTCCTCAGTGCAAACAGATGGTAAACATGTATGGTATCCCTGTTCCTTACTTTGATCTGTCCACCTGCAATATAGGCTTGCACTTTCACATCACTTTGTTATAATTTAAAAATGTGGAGAATAAAGGTTAAAAATGCTTTTATTTAAGGGCTCACAATTGAAATAGTTAGCTAGTGTCTGGTAGSACTTATGCTGGGAAGAATTGCGGCTCGTTTGAGAAACATCATTTGTGGTTATTCCCTGCATATTTAAATATGACAGCAGGAACTTCATGGAAGAAACACTCATGGGTTCTGCAGTGGTAAAATTGGCTGTCTGCTATCCTAAGGAATGGAGAACTATTTCATTTTGGTGGTACTGAGGAATTTGACAATATGTACAAATTTGTATATACTAGATGAAATATTTGGAGCTGGACTCTGATCTAGGAGATTAAGGTGGTTTTTTGCCTCATCTTTTAAAAATGTCCTGTTTTGAACTATCAGTAAAAGTTTGTTGATACTGTGACACTGTTTAAAGGGAAGTTTTCTTGTACTAAAGATGGTGTTTGGTTTRTACAACAGTGACAATGATAAGGTTTTGACTTCATTTTTGTAAATAATTTATTGCCAGACTTGAATTTAAGTGTTGCTACAACATATGATAACAAAAAGTGGTGTTAAGTATTTTAAATAACATACCTTCTAAAACTTTTATGGATGTTTAAATTCCAAGTCTGGAAATTAAGAAGTAATAGACAGGAATACCCTGTAGGAATGAAGGTATGCCATGACAATTTCCCTGTTTTTGCTGTTGACCATAGCAATGGTTTTGTTTGARTGTTCCTTTCTGCCGTGTCATTAACCGGGCTGTATTTGGCAGCTTTCCTCAGAACTCTCYGGACACAAGCGCTCCTCCAGCTGGGGCAGGACCTACTCCTTCACCAGTGCTGTCAGCAGGGGCTGTGTGCTGGAAGATGAGGACAGGGATGTGAAAGCTGGTGTTCAGGCTGCCCTGCAGGTGTGGTGTGTGGGAAGGGCACATGGCTGTAACTTACCTGATCATGTAATTTACACTACAAATTCTGTTATAGTCTCCAAGATGGAGGAAAAGAGCTACCAGGGGTTGACTRGTTTTGTAAGATACAATTTAGACTTCGTGTAACACTCTAAAACATGTATATTAAACCACAGGACCATGTCTAAAAGCCAGATATCTCTATTTTAAGACAGGAGGTTAGTTTTTTTTCCTACTATGAGTGCTAGGAGAACTAATCAGTAATTACTATTGCTGAATTTTACTTATTGAAAGTACTGGTGGTTGTTTAAGCAAATGGCAGTAGGAAATGAGTGACTGGAGGAATGTCCTTTTGCCTGCCCAAACAGAAGACACCCACAAACCCCATACTGAGCCATGCATGCTTTGGTGGGTCTGTGATGGCACCTGGCTGGTATATCACAGCCAGGTGATAAAAATAAAGTGATGGATAAAACATTAAACTTCCTCTAAGGAGAAGGAAAGTTTTAACTAAATGAGCRCAAAGTATTTTGTTTGTCTTGACTGTTTTCATTCATAACACTGTGCAAATGGACTGTCAATGCCTCCGTTGAAGGTATTCCTGACAAATTCAGCAAATGTTTTCCTGTTGGAGCCGTGCACTGAGGTCCCTGTGCTGCTGAAGGAGCAAGTGGATGCTTGCAAAGCYGTTCTCAGTATCTTCAGGCGCATGATAATGGAGCTGTCAATGAATAGAAAGACATGGTAAGCTTMATATAGCATCATTTAGGAGAAAAAGTTTTTACAGTCCACAGCCAAATAAGTTGTTTTGCAAATGATCTGTAAAGTCTGAAGTGTGACTGCATTTGCAATAAATAAGGCTTGCTGGAGAATTAATGAACAAGTGTAATTAATAGAACACACTTTGTTTTGGAACCAGGGAACAGATGCTGCAGATACTCCTCAGAATAACAGAAGCTGTGATGCAGAAGCCGAAAGAGAACCAGACAAAGGACACATTTGCTCAGAGCATGGCAGGGCTGCTGTTCCGAGTGAGTAAATGGGGCKGTTTGGTTTGTTCTGTCACAATTGCCCATGGTTTTAGTTAAGTACTATGAAACCTGCTTGTATTACTGTGAAGGGTGGGTTTTTACTAGTGTTTTACTAGTAATTACTTTGTGAACTGTTCCTAACAGAGCAAGAGTTGAATTTGCTCTGTTCTTTGGGATTCTGTTATAATCTGTGGYAGTACAGGTGGGCACACGGCCTCTGTGGGATATATTCAGTGAGTATCTCTAGAATGTAAGATTCAAGTGACTGTTTTCCTAAAACTCCAGCTGGCAAGTCAAAACTTGAGTTACATTGAGTGAGATTAGATATTTGTGCATCCTGTTGTATTTGCAGGCCTGGACACTGTAGCTGTGTAGTGCTGCCCCAGAATTCAGTCCCTGCAGTTGCTCTGTCAGAATAGGACAGTCCTTCCTTCTGCTGTTACTGCAAGGTGTATTTCAGTTTGCCAGACAACATTTAGAAAGCCTGAAATATCTCTAGACTTCCTTCGTCAGCAACTTTCCCCATTATTTGTGGGAGTGTTTTGAGAGAAAGTAGCACTGCACAGCAGCTGTGCCTCACCAAGAGCCTGTGCTGATGTGCAGGTCRGAGTTGACTTCATCAGCGTGTGGGYTGGGCTGWGTGTGYTGAACTCATCTTGCCATATCTGCCTGAGCTGCCACTGGTGTCTCTTCCCRCAGACCCTCATTGTGGCTTGGATCAGAGCAAACCTGAGCGTTTATATCTCTCGGGAGCTGTGGGATGAGCTGCTCAGTGTCCTGTCCTCCCTGACGGACTGGGAGGAGCTCATCAATGAGTGGGCCAACATCATGGACTCCCTGACTGCAGTGCTGGCCAGGACCGTGTATGGTGTGGAGATGACAAACCTGCCCCTGGATAAGCTCAGTGAACAGAAAGAAAAAAAGCAGAGAGGCAAAGGTTGGTCTTTGTGCTTCCGTGCTTTTTATATCAAATCAGTTAAATATTGAAGCTTAACCTTAAAAATTAATTTAATTTAATCTAATGTTGCATGCTACTTAATCTGGTGTAAGAACCTGTCTAATGAAATGTGCAGCACTTTGGATTTGTGTATTGTCATCCTTCATTGGAGAGGAACAGTAGCTGGCTTGTTCRGCAGGCTGGGGTATGCACCTACAGTCAGTGTTTTCTGGGTAACAGAAATGAAATGTGGTTTTCTGTGCTGTAGGCTGGCACAGGCAACTCTGTAAAATTCCTCACTGTGTGTTTTTATTAAACTTTGATTTACAGTATTTTAGCTGTGCTTACATGCCACCTTGAAATTGATGCACATGCTTGAAGTACCAGTTGGTTTTTATTAATAGTAGAACTTAATCTGTTGTTTAAAGTATTGATTTTTGTCATGTCTGAGTCCATTCATGCTCCAGCAAAATATATTCCAAAGCACCCARTGCCAGAAAATTTTGTGTTCTTTGTCCTAAGGTGGTGTTTTAGAGCCTCAGAAAACAGCTGTAGTGGGAAGATCTTTTTCATTAAGCTGGAAAAGTCATCCTGAAGTTGTGGAGCCAATGAGATTCAGAAGTGCTACAACCTCTGGGGCCCCGGGAGTGGAGAAAGCAAGAAACATTGTCCGTCAGAGGGCCACAGGTAAGATTGCAGCGAAGTGCTTTGGTACACAAACACTCAGTAACACTCAAGTTTTAAATCTGCCTTGGAGGGGTGGCTGCTTCCAAAAGCAGTTTAATAATTAACTGCCCCAACAGAGATGCTGCATGTCCGTGTCTTGGGCAGTGTGAATCATAGAGCCAAGGTATCTTGGGAAATCCTATATATAAGCTTTTACCTAGAGGACATTGGATTGCAAGTTAAATCTGTGCACATTAGGGGTTTTTCTAGGGAAGTACATTGCTATTTTTATCTTAGTTCCTAAGAAATCATTTATTACTGTCAGGAAGATAACTGATATTGATAGAACTATTTCCTGGGAGCACAAGGGTAAACCAGGTATTTAATAAATAATTTTGTCCTTTGATAGATGCTTTATTAGCTCTCTTTTTCTTGGCATGTTGAGTTTTTTCATCTCCTGATTACTTCTGGAAAAAGGAAAGCAGGAGAAGGGAGACTGGGGTGAGGAATGCTGGGGCAATGGCTGAGACTCCACACATGAAACAGATCTCTGCTTGTTTAAGCATTTCAACAGCCTGAACGTGGCCTCTCTCTCTTCTGCCATGAAGGCAGCATGTTTCCATGTGCCAATTCACTGGGCTGTGGATCCAGGCTCCCATGGAAATCCCCTCCTTTGAGCAGGAGCTGCCAGGCTGCATAGCCCTGGTTCCTTACCAGGAGAGCTGGAAGGAGGGAGGGCACTCAGTTGGTTTGTGGCTGCAGGCTCCATAACTGAGCCACCACCTTCAGCATGGATCACAGAGCTCTTTGGCAGCAGAGTCAATTCAGTCTGAGTGTGTTTTATTTCTAAATTCAGCAAGTCCCTGTTTCTGCTCCAGTGGAGGATTCTCTCTACTGCTGCAGCATTTTCTCCCACTGACATCCTGCCAGAGCAGTAGGGAGAACCTGGAAGTGTTGATCCAGGGCTTTTCTTGTTTGTGTGTGTTCAAATTAAAGGTATTTCCACATTTGCTGTGGATCACAAATCCCTAATTATCGCCACTTCAGTGTGAGAGAGTGTTGTACAATGTTAACTTATATCTCAGGGGTGAAACTCCTGGGCTTACTGTTATAAAGCTTTAGCCCAAAACATTGGGTTTTGTTGCATTGTGACACTCAGAACTGCAATATTTTATTGTGTTGCCTGACATAATTGTTGCTCTATTTTTTCTTGTAAGCTAAGCGAAGCCAGTCTATCAGCAACTGTGTCCATCTTTATGAGGCTTTGCCAGCTACTAAAAGTGTACCTCTTCTGCTTCACACTGTGAGCTCTCTCTTCCCTGGTATCTCTTACACTTCTTGCTCTCACAGACTGTCAGGTACTGTACTTGAAAGTCATCTTTTATATCAATGTTCTTTATATTTTTTAACTGCTCTCTGTCTGTACCCTTTCTGTCCAGTTAGTTCTTCTCCAGCTGTTTGCAGCAGTGCAACCAAAGCAGTTTTTCTTCCCGTTGTTATTAAAGATTACCATCAGTTATGGTTGGATTTATATTGCTTAGTGACTAAAGTAAAAATTCCTAATTTCACTTCCTGGGAGGGATTTGTGACTCCTGTATTCTACCCACAGTCCTTAGCTGCAGTAGCAAGAGAAGAAGAGTTTTGTGTGTGGTGCTTTATGGCCCTGTAGGGATTCTTGCTCTGTGAAATATCTTTGGTGTGTTTTCATCTCAAGTTATCTTAGGAGGAACACTGAAATGGTTCCAACTAGTGAATTGAATTGAATATTTTATATTATTGCTTTCTGTAGGACATTGAAAATCAGCTGAAGTCGGTAAATACTAGAAATGTTAGTTTTTGTGCATGTGTCTCCTGAGATAACTTTCTGAAATACTTASAATGTATAGTAAGTAATAAAGCAATATTAAAACTTTGACACTGCTGGATGGAAATGTTAGAGTGTTACTAGTTTTCTGTGGGTTTTTTTTCCAATCCTAAGAGAAATGCATTTCTAAAAGCACTGTGTTACTCTCTAATCTCAAGAGTTCCTGTTGCTCCTTCCCCAGCATGTTAGTTTACTTTTTCTTTGGAATTTTCATGCCTCACTCTCCTCACTTGCAGTTACAGCCAAACCAAAAGGTGCTTGATTGGATTTGTCCTCACAAGCTAAGCTTAAGTCATACATAGCTCAGAGCCTTTTTTTTTTTTCTCTGAACTTGCCATTCTTTATTCCCCCACTTCCTGAAAGGGCTCAGGGAGTGCAGCCACACTGCATTTAAGAGAGTTTTGCTCCTTCTACCCTGTTCTTTCTATTTCCAGAAGGAGCAGGGATCTGTTTGGGTCTTCAGCACTAAAAACACAGCTTTGTTCATGGGACCTCCTCCTCTCCCTTTTGTCAACCCCCAGAGTCACTTATGGCCTTTTCTAGACCTTTTACATTGCTCATGTCTCTCTCTCTAAACTTGGCAATTTTTCTAAGGATAGAACTTAAATTAGAACTTGTACATTTTACCTTGGGAATTTTGTTTGCAAGGGTCACTTTTTCATAGAGCTTTCTTAGTCGAGGAGTTCACGCATGTATACATGAGCTCCTGCAAATATTTTGTCTTTTAATTATATCAACAGAAGTTGAAGAATCTCAACAGCTGGAAAATTCAGAAGGAACAGAAGCAGCAGGCCCATTTGCAGACCAAGAGCAGCAGCTAGCTCGAAGTAGCAGCACTTCAGATATTGCAGATCAGACTCCATCTGATTTTTTTCAAGGTAATTTTAATGAAATACAGCAATGTTGTCTTTCTGAAGCAAAAGTGTTGAGACTTATGCAGCATTATAAATTAAGCTCTCATTTACCTTGGTTTCCAGCTCTTCTCTAAAATGGTTTTTATCTCATTTTCTTAGTCAATAYGTAATTGCTAAGTTGTTGAAAGAACTGTTTTTGAAAGAACTGTTTTTAAGAAGTTAGAGACCATAAATGCAGGATGTGACCTTTTGTAAAGCTGGGAGGCCAAGAATGAAACCTGGAATGTGTGTGCATTTTGTATGTAACTCTTCGACTTTTTTTCACCTGATTTGCATTTAAATTCTATGTATTCAAGCTGCAGTTGGAGTTCAGTTCTTCTCCTGTAAGTATGTTTTCCTCTCTTGTAAGTATGTTATGGTTCTGAAGGGTTTTTCAAAGTGTCTTGTATCCCATTTGAGTGTTGTATTGCCTCCCTTAACTGTAAATATGAGATACATAAACGTCACTGAAATTTGCRTATGACTTGCTATGTGTTTTGGTCCCGCAAATGTTTATAGTTCTTGTTTCCTTTCTAAAATTTCTAGGTAAAAAGGCTGGAAATTCAACTTCAGACTCCAAATCAGTTCAGGAAAATAGGGGATGTGCAAAGGAGCATGAAGTGGAGCAAGTAAGACAAACCTGAAAGTCATTACTGATAAGATTCTAGCAGTGTTTTCTTTCTAATCAGATGCCTTTTAGTATTTAGAAACTCTGGGAAGTCTAAGTGTGAAAAGTGTTCAATCCCATTTCTAGCATGTTGTCTGGAACTGAGCTGTTGGTTATTGTCCTGCTKGGTGTGATCATTTTGCATCTCCTGATCTCATCAGCTGCTTGTGCAGGTGTATCTCTATTCTTGTCTTATACAAGACTTTTCTTCTTTTTTGAAATATTAAACATCAACAAGAAGTTCCTAACTAGTAAAAGATAAATAATTCATGGCTATTAGAGAGCTATGGTACACTGGAATAAATGTTTGATGGTTTAAAGTACTGATGAAAATGCTTCTCTTCAGCACAGTTCTTATCACCAGCCGTGCATGGCAGATGTTAGTGTGAGCTGACATTAGCACAGGCAAACTTCATACATTTTTAATGGCAACTTTTGAGTGAGCAGTTGAAATCATAAATGACTCAGCCTGATCGTCTTTGTGGAATATGAAAGCTGCAAGGTTTTTTTTATACCTTAACAAATTACTTCAGATGTGTTTGAAAAACATAGGTAAAAAACTCCTGCTTGTTGATGTGAAAACTGAGGTTATGAAAGGGGGGATAAAGACTGAAATGGAAAGTACATTGTTTTCCTAAAGACATTGACAGAGACTTGAGTAGACTGAATATTCATGAGAATGTCTTGACTGGGTTGTAGTTAATTTCTAATGACTGTGTGTGTGAAATTAGCTAGAATGTGGTGTAGTTCTCAAAGCTGTGTGAGTTGAGATGATTTTTTTTCTCTGCAGGTGCTAATGCAGAGGAGCAGTAGTATAATTGAGCTAGATCTGAAAGCAGACTTGCAGCAATCACATGGATATTACAGAGAGAGAGAAAAAAGTGAGTTCCAACAAAGTGTTTTTCTGAAGTGCCACCATTGAAATTAGTGTTGTAATTCTATCTTGTTGCAGACAGCTGAGACACTTTTCTTAGGTGCTCTGCTGCTGCAGCCTTTAGGCACAGRTGTGAGCCCAGGGCTGTGCTGTTTGTGGTTGCAGGTGAGAGTGTGAGCAGTGACACATCCCTGGGCTGTGGGGCCGACATGGACATCACGCTGGTGGCCTGGCAGGCAGCTGAGGACGACCCCGAGGCCGGAGCAGCCACAGGAATGTGTGTGGATCCTGCAGCTCCACGCTGGCTCCAGCTCAGTCCCTCACAGGAGCCCGCCAACCTCACAGGTACTGCAGGCCCCAAACTGAGTATGAGCTCACACTTGTATCCCAAAGAGGATCTTGGACTCTTGGCTTATATGGGCATGTAACACTAAGCGCCCTTCATCATGCTCATTCAGAATAGTTTTGCACACCCAGAGTCGAAGGAGTTTGGATAATGAATCTTTTTGCCAATAAATAATGATCCAGAAAGCCACCATCCAGTTGAAAAAAGCTGGGCTTYTTACAATGCCACTGCTGCCCAGCTAGGCTGTGGTAGCTGGTCTTTCATGAGCTGGCCCAGTGTTCAAGTACAATACACTAATTTATGTTTCAGTGTAATAGGCTTTATTTCATAGCAAAATGGTCTAAGGAAATGTCTTACTGTATTTTTTGTCTGATAGGAAATAACTGGTTCATTCTTTGCCATTTGTGAAAGTGCCTTTCATCTAGTGATGTGAGTCAGATGCTAATGCAGTAACATAGGAATATCTTACAGGCCGGTTTCCTAACAGATACAGTTTCAAGGATAATATTTCATATCCACTTTTCCTTTGAATTATCTCTGCTTTAGTGAAACAGCACACCCAGTCCAGCTCAGACTGACATTGTAAAAAGGGTAGTAGTGCCCATAGTAAGGATAATCATGTATGATAAATTCACTGTTTATGGTTGTGATGCAAGAATTGCTCCTTTGGTGGTACAAAGARAGAGCATCACATATAGTAACCTGCAAGGTAATATGGAGTGAAAGGAGAGGTGGGATAACAGATGTGTCATTGTCCAGCAGAGCCTATATGCCCTTGACTGCATTCCTGTTTCTCACCCAAGTAACAACTTTGCTGTGGAAATCAAACAGTGTAAGGCAGAACAACACTGACACCACTACTGAGCAGCAGAGATGCCATTTCCCTGGGGACAGATCTGTACAAGATCATTCTAATGTACTTAATAAATAACATCTGGTTTAGCACTTTGGAACTTCGTTAGGCTACATCACAAAAAGTGGGAAAAAATTCCCTAAGTTGTTTTTAAAATATATTCAAACATAAAATGCCTTTTATTTCACTAACCCTCCTTGAGTCCTCAGAGGACATGAATTATTTCCTTCTGCTTGTATAGAGTTTTCCTGTAACTTTACTCCCCACCTTGGCTGCTGCAGGTACACCTGGAGCATGGGTGTGCTCCTGCCTGAGGATAGGRGAGCAGCTACCAGCTCTTGTCATTAAAATGTGCACTTCAGTATGGGACTGGGTTTTTTACTGTTTACGAATATAACTTCCATTATCCTGACAGTCTCCTACAGGCTCTGCTTTCTGTGCACTCTGCTCTCTCAGGGGCTGCTCTGTGTGAATGGTGATGCCTGAGCACATTGCTCAAGACTCTTCAGCAGTGTGTTTTTTATTCCTTTCTCTGGTTGCATTGCTGGGTCTTGCTACACTGTGATCTTGAAAGAAAGAAAGAAATTACTTTTATAAATGTAGAAATATTACCTGTAAGAGCCAGTTATTGATCGAATACATCCCTCAGGTACATGAATGTTGCATTTTATTGCATTTGCTCCCCTGCTGAAAACCCCACTGGGATGGGGACAGTGTGGTATGGCAGTGCTGTGCTCTGTGGCATTGTCACCTGGGAGTCCCTTTTCCTGTGTTTGCTGCTGTGTTTTTCTTTGACTCACAAGCAGCTTGAACAATGAAAGAGATTTGAGGGAGAGAATTCTTTTGAGATGGAAGATGGTTAGAGATTTTGTTGACCAAATTCATACTTACACTGCACTTCTAACTTGTGGAAATGGAACACTTTGAATTTACAGACAGTAGTGAGTTCCTGGCTGAYGATTGCAGTATAATTGCTGGTGGAAACCTTATTGGTTGGCATCCTGATTCTGCTGCTGTGTTATGGAGGAGGATCCTGGGAATTCTTGGAGATGTGAACAATATACAGTCACCTAAAATCCATGCAAAAGTTTTTTGCTACCTGTATGAACTGTGGTATAAACTTGCAAAGGTATGTGGCACTTACAGCTAGTGATAACGACTTTTCTTTTGTTGTAGAAATGATTATTAAATAGGATTCAGTGTTAGCACCTGGAGCATGAGCATAMGCATGGCATGGGAGGGTTTTGTCCTAAAGGAAGCTTTCTCTTGTTTGGTTTCCAGTAGTTAACTCCAATAGAGAATCCTGTCCAATGACAGGAGAACTTAAATGGAATGAGGTAACAGTAGCAAAGAAAAAGGCAGTACAGACAGTGGTATTTGTGTAAAGGCCCACAGTGTGACTCAAACTGGTAATGTTTGCTTTGGCCAGGGAGCAGCAGCATAGAACAAGCTTTCCTGGTGGCTTTGGCTGAAGTGGGAACTCTGTATAGCACAGGGTGTAATGCCTGAATGTAAAGAAAGTAAAATTAAAATATAATYATGTGAAATAAAGAACCTTAAAAAAGTAAGCTATTGCTATTGCTAACACTCTTCTTTTAAAATTATTAGATCCGGGACAACCTYGCTATCAGCGTGGACAATCAGTCAACCCCCTCTCCTCCTGTCCTCATCCCACCTCTCAGGATCTTTGCATCATGGTTGTTTAAGGTTAGTTCTGAAATTCTCACACCTCCACATTTTCTTCTATATCAGACCTGAATTGGTGCCTGTTTAGCTGTCATATTTTTAACTTTTACAATCACTGCTGGCTCAGATGGCAAATGCCCTCCAAAGGCTCTTTGGACCTGAATATAAGTTGTAYGTGCTTTATGGGAGAGCTGCTGGAGATGCAGCTTTACATTAGCTGGCTAGTGGGGAAAGCAAGGAATAATCCATGGTTTTRTTGTTGCAGGCAGCCATGCTGCCCAGCGAGTACAAGGAGGGGAAGCTGCAGGCGTTCAGGCTGCTCTGTGCCATGATGAGCCGGCGCCAGGACCTGCTGCCCAACTCCGACTTCCTGGTGCACTTCTATTTCGTGATGCGCCTGGGCCTGACAAGCGAAGACCAGGTACAAGCTTTGCTTAATGTGTCACTGCTCCCTGAATGCCCTTCTGACTGTCCTGTGCCATGGCAGCCACGAGATGCTGTCAAAACATTCTGCTACTGTGGATAAAAATTGTTTCAGGTCTCTCTGTCCTGGGRTGGGCTGAGGAATAAAGTGTTCAGTGTGAAGTGAGGAAAAGTCTTAGTGGAGCTGTCMGATGATTATTGTCCCACAGAAACAGCTTAATGCTCATAGAAACTACTAAAAATATTCTTTTGACAAAATAAAGACTATCTAAGATTACTTCAAGGTTTTTAGAGCTGTAGGAATGAGAGCAAGGGCCGAAGCTATGTTGGGGGCCCAGGGACCCCTTGGGAAATTCTGGGAGTTGTGCTTGTGCCTTCAGGAATCTGGACAGGTTTGGTTATTTCTGAGATGGAATAGGGAAAGAAGGAATTGTTACCAGACTCTTGCCCGCAACTCAGTTCCTTTCCTGCAAAGTCAGAGCATTTGGAAAACATTCAAACTCCTTTTAAAAAGATAAGAATAGAAAAGCAGGGTTTTTTTTTTTCCTGGAAAATCCTGGAAGTCCTGCTGSAGCTGCACATTGCTCCAGGGTTTCCCAGATATTTTGTAGCCCCACACTCACTGCCCATCCCTCCATGGTTTCCCTGGATATTTTGCAGACTAATGCTGCTCTTTGTTCTTCCTCCCCATTCCGGTGGCTATGTTTGCCTCTTGGTGGCACACTTGACCACAGGTTTGCTGGTGTGTGTGTGTCCTTCCCGTTGTGCTTTCCTTAGCTGTGGAATGGGGTAAGGTGTTAACTGGCAGTGCCTTGGAGCAATGTGATGATAGGAAGCAGGATCCTTATACCTGTTCCTCTATTTCCAGGATGATTGGCTCCAAGGTATTTGCTGGGTGCTCAGGTAGTGGGAGCCTTTTGATCAGAGAGGCTGTGGAATCACAGGATACTGAATCACTGAAACRGGGATCCTAGCATGGTTTCCAGGGTTTAAGTCAGTGCAAACCGAAATAAACTTGGGGGCAGACTTTATAGCACAGATTGGATTTGTTTGCAAAGCACAGGAATAGATTTCTCMCTTTTAAGTAATATTCAGAAGCAAGTGTAGGAGGTGTCTCATGGAGGAATTTTCCTTCTGTATGGATCACGGTACAACTTTTAGCATTTATGTGGGAAAGCTGCAGAAAGACAGCCCAGCTCCAGGAAATCACCTTGGCTACTTTAAAAGAGCTTTTTAGGTTGTTACATAATTAAAAGTATTACAGTCAAGGAGGTTTCTGACCTGAATGATTTTCAGTATTTTGGCTTGCATGAAAAATGTTTTTTTCAAACGGTACTTCTCTTTTCATTCTTCATTTAAGGATGTGAGAATAGGAAATTGCTGTTGTATTGTGTAGCTTTTGGTGTTGATAGAGAAACAAAATAATCCATTTTTGAATATGTTATAAATGAGTACAGTGTTATTCCCAGCACCTCCAACTTTGAAGCCTGGTCTCAAGAGGTGCATAAAAGAGCAGTGTGAGGGTGTATTTTATGCAAGGTTCCCATGGCACTCTGAGCCCAGGATGTAGCAATTAGCTCAGCAGAGGAGACAGTGGGGTAATGAGCTGCAGCTAATTTATCCATGTGGAGGTGTCTAACAGGAAACATCCCTGGAGAAGTGAACAATTCTCTGCAAGGATTGCATCACCTTTCCAGGTGGGAGAAGCCATGAGGCCAACGGCCACATGGAGTGAGCCACGGTCAGGGAGGGCTGGGAGGGGGCCCAGGGTCAGGGGCCAAGTGACCATCTGTGGGAGTTGCCTCACTCCTGCTCTGCYCCAGCCAGTGGCATTGCTCTGCTGCTGGAGTAAGCCTGGATTATTTTCCTAGGTTTTTTTTATGAATGAAGCTCATTGAGCTCACAACCTCCCCTCCCTGGCTGCCAGCATGAAGGAAAGAGAATTGGGATGTTCACTACCACTTTGGGCGTTAGTTTATTTGTGGTTAGATGACTAGAAATCAGAAAATGTTCCTGGGKTGTGGTTTGTAGGGATGGTATGGTATAGCTGCTGCAGTTTGGGTAGGCATAGCTGCCTTCTGCTGCCAGGTGAGCTTGATGGTTGGAAAACCCCTATTCCAGCAGTTGCAACTGGGTTGTGTCTTTTGAGTTGGACAATAAATGCAACTTTTTTTAATTAATCCAAAATCTTAACACGGCAACACACAAATTTTACTGATACCTGAACCAGGAAATGTATTTTATTATTGCTAGTGGCTGTTTGCTGTAGCAATACTTGTTTCTTTATTCCTGAAAAAGTCCCTAAGTGTCTCCTTGCTCCATAGTTTCCTCCTTTTTTGCTGAAAAACAGAATTACTGAAACACAATCCAAAAAAGCTATGAACACTTCTCAGAAAAACAACTGTTGATGTAATTGTAATTTTTCAGCTCTGGTCCTTCTGGTACTTAAATAATCCTTGGAGGTTGCTGGTGGTTTTCTCCTAAGAATTCTGTGACTTTTTGTGATGTGGTTTCTTGTTTCTGTCTAAATTTCCACGTGCAGTTTGAGAGGAGAAGGCAGTGCAGGTGAGGTGCTTACCTTGTAGGGACTCTAAAAAGAAGCAGATTTTCAATCCTTTTTCAAGTTTCAACCCTCAGGTGTTCAGTGTAGTTTTTTAGCCAGTCACCCTATTAGTAGGGTGAACATCAATTATTGTGCCTGGTGTTACCTGTCAGCAGCACTGAGGTGTTACCTGCAAAGTGACCAAGGGTTCAGTTGTATTCCTGACTTTATGAATGAGTTTAACAAATAAATTTAATAAGARTATGGTCATACTTACTTGCCGGAGRACCTCTGGAATTGGATACTTACATTTTTAGAGAGCATAATCAAACATAGAGACTTCTGAGGTTTTCTGTGCAAAGGACAATGGACAACCAAGGAAAGGGGCTCTGCTGGTGGGTTTTTCAGTTCAGTGATATGAAGAGCAGARCAAACTTTAAATATGGAATAAGAGGAAAATAGCCCCAGTCCAGCTGAGCTGGCAGATGTCCTGGGTGATTAAATGTCAGCACATGCAGCAGGCCTGCCCATGGAGCACAGCCTGGCTGCAGTCAGGGCACTTAACAGCTTTGTTTTAGCTCAATTCCTTTTAGCAGTGAAAGGATGCCGTGGATGAGAGGCTCTGTCAACAGAGGTGGTGAGGTACCGATGTACGTGGTCCATAAGCCTCTTTATTTGTTCAAAATKCACTGTAGGTGATTATGGAAAGGGAGCTGCTGCAGCTCTGCAATAAGCTTCTGTGGAARCACTGACTGGAGCTCTCTGTGTGGGAAATGGCTGATTTGTAATAGGAAGCATTTTTCACTAGAGCTGCTACCAGAGGAGTCATTAATTATCTGTTTGTACTATCATTGGTTTGACATTAAAGAAATCCACTACATTTGTGGGCTTTTATATCTTTCTGTCCAGTTGTTACTCAGCAGCCAGGAGTAGTGTAYAGCAGCAGTAGCCTTGCAAAGGTACAATAAATGAGTAGCTTTGCTTTTGTCTCCTGTGGAATGGGTACTTCTTGCCTGGATTTGTGCCTGATGGTGTTGCACACGAGGACCCATGGTTGTACAGAAACCATAATGCCATTTAGATTCTTTCTCAGACTGCCATTTAAAAGGAAATAACCTTAATGTAGTCTATTAAGGCTTAGATTTCCCTATTTTAGCTTCTCAAGACTTCTTTCCAATGACTACCATGATTTTCTCCCTCTTTTAATCCACCCCTTATCTCATTTTCTGTAGAAAATTTGCCTGTGTGCTCCCATTATGTGCTTTGAGTGCTTTGAAAAAGTGTTAACAGACAGTGTGTTTCCAGTAGGGACAAACAAAAGTCCAAATGCCAGGGTCTCACAGGAACTCTCACATCCCCCTCTGCTTGCCCAGAGCAGGGTTAGTGGGAAGTGCTGGGGAAAATAGCTGGAAGATTGACTGGAAGCAAGGGGGAGCCAGGTCATGCCAATTGTAGGAGCTGTGCATTCTGAAATTATTTTGGTGGGTTTTTTTCCTTTTCTATTTATTTTGCTTTAATACATTTGCCCTTCCTCAGTTGCTTCCATCTCACCCAAATTCTTGTTTTGTGGTCAGTGTTGTGTCTGTCGGAKTTTGGAGCAGTCCTTGCCACAGGCATTTGGGAGAGATGTGTGTGGTGACACAAAGCCATCTCCACATTCCAGTCAGTGTGGTGGCCTTGTTACCCACACCTTTGTCCCCTGTGTCCACTGGGTGCTCAGGGGTTGCTTTCTGTGTGTACAGGAACCAAAATATTCATTCCAGTCCTTTAATCAGAATGCTCTCCCCAGTTGTGAAAGTATCAAACATGCTCCAAAATGGGAAAAAATTTAAAACTCCCTGTATTGTGTTCCAGCCTTGAGGTACTTGGGCAAATGTGGCTGTTTTGGGGTTAGGTTTTAAGTGGTACTTTGAAATGAAGTTTTTTTGATAAGATAATCCTGGATCTGCTGAGGTTGTCAAAATACTTCTGAATTTTTATTGGAACTTAATTTTTGAGGAGTTGACTCTTACCTGAAATGTAATGATAGGCAGGAAAACATGGAAATAAGTAAATGGAAGTGTTTGTTCCTTTAAAGTAAAAAAAGAAAAAGGGAAGATTTACCACTTATGTCTTCTGTAAATTAATAATCTTTCCTATGCTGTAAATCTCAGCTGCTAGTGAGGTGTCTGTCAGTGAGGAACAGAGTGAACTTTCAGTGAAAAATCCATGTTGTTCCTGTTGAGGGACAATTGGAAACGTGAGGAAGGCAGCTGGCAGGCTATTTGGTTACACCTGTAATCTGCAAAAGCTTGAACAAAAATTAGGTGAAGAATATTTTTGCAATTGACCTTTCAGTGAACTTGCATAAATTTATTTCACTTACTCAGTGGATGTTTATGACCTTATAATTTGAATTACTAGATTAACCTATATTGAAATATGATGCCATTTATAGGGTTAATGCATTTGAGAGGGACATGCATGTGATTGCCCCCTCCTCTCCCCTCTTCCCCAGCTTTAACACTACAGAGCATCATTTTGAATTGAAATAGTCCATAATGGTCCTTTTTTTCACTTTTCTTTAACAACATGAACACTAAATTATAGCTGTGCAATTATGTAAACAATGGAAATGCTTCCAGAATGAATACTTCCTTTTAAATTTTCATTTTGTGTAATTGCTGAAAGGTTTGGAGCCATAATAAACCAAAATTATTTTACACATTTATCGTTCTAAAGGTCAATTATGAAAGAAGTAAAGCAACAATGCTGTGCAGAATGAGTAAACCAATTTTCATGGCCATCACCATATGTTTTTCTTATGGCTTGTGTTTTCCAGTTGCTGTGTACATAGCATTCAATTAAAGTGATTCATTGACTAGGCTGGGAGCTGCTGCCCAGAGTTTACGTTTGCAGGGAAGGGAAGGAAGCGGCCCRGCTCTGTTTGAATTACCTGATTTTTGCAGTATCGCTGATAGCACAGATGTTCTCRTTCCCTCGCCTTCTCACAAGCCTCTCTCTGCTGATAAGCTCCCAAAGCTACCAGATTGCTGCCCCAGTTTGTGAGTCGGGTGTTTTGCTGATTGGGAAAGGGAACAAAACCTGGCAGGTTACCTTTGAGCACTGTCCTGGGCTTGTTCTGACCCTTCTTGCGCAGAAGAACAATGCCCACAGACAGGGTACAACCTGCCTGGCCTGAGCTGAAGTCATCCAAAGTGCACCGAGGAATGCCTGAGATGAGCCCGGCTGAGCGGGTTTGTTTCTGGGYCTTAGGGAGATGGTTCCTGTGTGTGTCACTGCAGTGAGCAGCCCATACTGGAAATTCAAAGGGAAGTCAAGGACTGCTTCAAGAGGTTTTCAAAGTAAATTTTTGAAAACTTTCTCCCTATGGAAAATGATGGATTTTTAGTAATACTACATCTCGTAAYCAGCAAGTAGATTGCTTCAGCCCCACTCTTGCAGTGTTTTGGAACTTATGTGCTGCACAGCATTCATATATTACAGTAACAGTTTTGTTGTTTTTCTCCACCCCCCTGTTGAAAGTGTTCAGTGCACGGTGCAGGGCCAGAGTGGCCAGAATCAGGGCCTTGGTGTGTGACAGTTGGGAGCAATGAGGTGAGGACAGGAGTTAATGCAGTTGTTTGAGGCAGGTCCCTGTGCTTCCACCGCCACCACCTCCCTGGCCAGGTTAGCCCAGGCTCTTTTATGGTGGCACATGTCAACAGCAGCCTGCTCCCATCTGCTGCCCTGATTAGGGGCCAGCACAGCCGTACCTGGCTCTGCTKTACAGGTGTGGTGTGCCTGGACCAGCACAGAGCGTTAATCAGCCCTTAATTATAACAAGGTGGGTCCTTTGTTCTGCTCCGACTGAGAGTTTACCACCCGCTTTATGAGCTGCTGCATCCATCTGCTCTGGTTCTCATTGTTTGCATTGACCCATATTGACTTAAAATGTATCAAAGGAAGTGATTAAAACAAGTTTAAACATTAACTCGAGTGGCATTTTAGCTTATTCAGGAAAGTGAAAGCATTATCTGCTACTATGTTAAAAACTATTACTGTTTATTTAAATATATAACAGTTATTTCATAGGATGCTGGTGGTGAAAACATGGAACACTAAGTAGGGGCTRTGCAGGTGTTTAGCAGGGCTTTGAGAAAATAGTGGTGATGTTAAAGCATCTCTTCATGTAGCGAAAATTGGTTTTGTCAGCTTTGGCTTCTGCTGTAGAGATTGAGCACATTGATACATTCTGTGATTCTAAGTTCAGGCTATCTTTGACACATTGTGAAACCAATAAGGATGGACATGGAAAAGGGTTTTCCTTTGCAACTTTTCGAAGTTTTATTGAGTGGAAAATAATTTTCTACTCAGTATAGAAATAGCATGATCTAACTCTTCAGCAAATAGAATGTTGTAAGTAAGGATAATATCGATTTTAGGCCTAATTTTAAACCTGCAAAACTCACAGAGAAGAAATCTTAACTCAAATATTGGAACTTTGCTCTGATTTGGAGAGACTGTGAAAACTTGAAATGTGGAAGGATTAAAGATGAAATGCTTGGCTCAAATGTGCTCGATACCACAGCATGCTGAGGCTGCTAGTCTGTTCCTTCAGGGCATAGGGAGCCGACCTTCGGGGCAGCTGGTGTTCTTGTSGTGTGGAATTCTGAGACATTTTAGGAACTCTCACTCAGTGTCCTGCAATGCTTCATCTTAAATCTTTTAAACATTTGGATGCTTCGAATCCAAATACTTACTTAACACAATGGTTGTGCTTAGGCRCAAAGAAACATGGCTTCGTGGTGTGGGTTTTTAACAGGAATTTAAGGATACAAATGTCACCTAAATACCAAATGCCCTTTTGTTACTCCACACCTCTGGAGTGGAAGGTGTTGATTACCTGGAGGTCAGTTTGCAYCCAAAGCTCTGGGAATTTGCACCTTGATCAGTGTGGGACTAGTGAACCTCAAAGTTAAATCTTCTTGAACTCTCCTGTTTGCTTTTGGTTTTTCTGGCTTATCTCACAGGTATGTTCTTTTGCAGGACATCTTGAACACCGTCATAAAGCACTGCCCACCATGGTTCTTCTTCCTGGGTCTGCCTGGCTTCACAATGCTGATCGGAGACTTCCTTGGGGCAGCCGTRCGGGTGCTGAGCACGGACATGCCAGAGGTGAGTGGGGCTGGCTCATCAGAGCCATGCTGATGGGACTCTTGGGGCAGATACCATGGCAGCTGATGTGTGAAATCGTGGGATAAGGCAACACACTGGTATTGCAGAGGTGTTTTATCAAAAGGACAAGATGTGAGGAATCCGTGTGCTAGCTGCCACTGCCACATGCCTGCACCCTCAGAGCCCCATRAGCTCCATTGCAGCAAGCAAACAATGATAGTGGGGAGCTCTTTAGGTGACACAGCATCCCTGGCTAAATGTCAGCACTGATAKAAATGTGACTCTAAATGATTAAATTAAATTGTTATTGAAGGATAAGTAAAATAGCAAGTCAATGATGGGTTGCCAAAATAAAGGTAAAGGTCTGGCAGTCCTGGGAAAAACAGGAAAGCTCTTTTKSMWKKKGAAACACCAGCTCAGGGGAGACCTTTCTGTCTGTTTTGGCTCAGGGCTTTTGCTGCTGCTCTTGACATTTGCATGGCTGAGCAGATGGCCCTGCATGGGGCCACAGCCCTCTCCTGTTTCAGCAGAGCTGGAATGGTAAGCCCAGCCACACTTCTTCTATCAGCCCTCAAAGAGCTTGATCAGCCTCACTGTTGATCCAAAGTGCTGATAAGAAATGGGTGCTTAATTTCCCACAGAAAAAACAAACCAAAACAACCCCTTCCATTTCTTCTGCATGCATAAAACTGGGTATGCCTTGGATTTTCAACATTACATAGTAGTCAACRTGTTTATATCTCATGCTGTGGTACTTTTGATGAATTTATTGAARTAGGGATCTCTCTGCACATTGGTGTCACCTATGCAGTGAGCATAAGGGCGTTGTGCACTCACTCTGTGCCAAGGGATCGCTTCATAGCTGTGCTGGATTAGTGCTTCAACCCCTTTACTCAGCTGTTCTTTACGGGGTTCTSTGCTTTCTGTTGACATCAAATGGCTGATTGTCAGTTTGGGTAATGAGGGGAGGTATTAAAGTTGTAGAATGTGCTCAGGAGTGGGGTCAGGTGGCAGTGGAGGAGCAGCTCAGCCTCACCAAGAGAACAGAGCAGCACAGAAGGAAAAGCATGGGCAGGAAGATTTGTTAGTACCGGGTTAGTGTTGAGTACTGCTTAAACCCAGCTGTGGCTGGCGTGTGTTCACTGAGACACCTGACTGCTGCATTGTGAATCCAGCAGACTGAGTATAGCRTTGCAAACTGGCCTCAGAGCTGAAGGCATCTCCACCTGTGAAGGTTTTTCAGTGACTATTTCTGTTTACTTGGCCTTCACCAGGCCCCCCGTTCTGAAGCTCACACCATCCTTGGCGCTCTTGTGTGCTTTCCAAATACCTACCAAGGAATTTCACGGCTGGGACCCATTTCRGAAGCCAGTGAGAGCATCACAGGAACTGCAGATGTGAAGGTAARGCCACATTTACTGTAAATCCTTGGGTACCTAACCTGGTTTTAATATGCAGTGACTTCATTCCTGCCCAAATGGTTGCCCTCACACAAGCCCCTCTGTTGCTTTTGATAAATTTGAGGCACCACAGTGAGTGAYTGCTAAAAACTGTGGGCAGCTGGGGAGGAATCTCTGAATTCCTCAGGTGGCCTGAGCAGGAAGAACCAAAGAGGATACAGAGAGCCCTTCACAAGCTTGGCTCCTGTTCTTGCTTTCTTCACCAGGCCTCAGAGTCACTGGAGGTGTCTTAAAACTGTCTTAATTTTAGAAGTGTCTTTTCTGTACTAAGAAATCCACCAAATTTTTCATAACTTGGCTTGGTTGGAACCTTACAGTCTGTATGACTTGTTTGTAAATACACCTTGACWCTGTAAATTAATTTAATTCCTCTTGCTGCCTGTACCTGAGTTATAAGTTGATTCAATCTGTCCACAAGCGCCTGTATATTTAAGTTGTAATCAGTGTTTCTACCTTGATAAAATACAACTGGCATGAGGTAAAGATGCTTTAATAACAGACTGAGAATTAAAGTTACTTTGCTTGTAATTATATCAAAGGAGATGTATGAAAAAGATGCTTATTCTAATTTATTTTCTTATTTTAGTATTGYCTCATAAATATTTTATTGAAGAATGCTACAGAGGAGCCAAGTGAAACTGCAAGGTAAAATAGTGAGTAAAAGAAATGGGAAAATCATAGAATTGGTTAGGTTGGAAAAGATCTTTAAAATTATCAAGTCCAACCATTTACGGCTTGGGAAAGTTTTTCTTGCTGCATACTTTCTGCTGTTGCCTTGTGGTTTGGTTGTGTGAAGTTGAGCCTTACTCTGCACCCACAAAAGTGCTGGCCTGTCATGTTGGAGGGGAAAGAGAGATCTCATCTTTGTGCATTTTTTTTCTTTTCTTTTTTTTTCACTAAATACTCCTAAAACTTCTGACAAGCTTCCTTTTGCTTTTAACACAGATGCATAGCCATCTGCGGCCTCGGAGTGTGGATATGTGAGGAGCTCACACAGGGCACCAACCACCCCCACGTGAAGAAAGCCATCAATGTCATAGGTGTGACACTGAAGGTATTGCTGTGGCGGGCACTAATCAATGTGCATTGGGAAAAAAAGGCATTTTCACTTTTCAAATAGTCACTGATGATCTGCTGCTGTAGTATCCTATGTAAATATGCAGAATACTTGCAAAARTAACCTCTGTGCTTATAGACTCTATGCCCAGAAAACTGAGTTAAGATCACATAGACAGTGTCAAACCTGCTGGTTCCTAATGCTGACAATGTGATTTCACAGCACTAACATTTCTTATTGTTTACAAAGATGCAAAAGAAYTTATAATGTAGAAATACTGAATGCATTGTATTGTGTCTGGCTTTTAATCACCTTTTTTCTTCCAGTTGTCCAACAAGCTGGTAGCTCAGGTAGCCTGTGATGTCCTTCAGCTACTGGTGTCTTACTGGCAGAAGCTTCAGGAGTACGAACCCTCCCTGTGCCGGAAAATTACTGAAGTAMGTCAGATTTGTTAAAACGCTTATGTGGAAAGCTTGTGCAAAGTTGTCTTAATTCCTTCCTTGGGCTGYTGTGATTTTGTTTGCTCCTCCTTTTTTTAATTGTTAGGGATGTACTTGCTACAGTTCCCAGGACCAGTGTAGGTCCTTGGTTGGTAGCGACTTGTTTGCGAAATGCTCAGTAAAACATTTTCTTTCACTTGGATGTGAATTGGTTCAGACAGCTGGATGCTCCTAGGAGAACTTAACCTATTTCACGCCCTGTGAAGTGAAGGTCTGTCTCTGTAGTAGAAGAAACTGAATGCCTTTCTGACACTTTCTTTGTTTGGGTRTAGATCCTTGTGGCCACCATTGCATTTCTCCTGCCAAGTGCTGAATACTCTTCCGTGGAAGCAGATAAGAAGGTGTGTTGCTGAAAAGAGCTGTCTCCATTCTTTGTGCTGTTTGAGGGGGGTGTTAAATGAGGTTGCTCTGAACCAGGGTTGAATTTTAAACTCTCAGACTCATACCTTTAAGTCTGGGTGAATTTAATAGAATGTACGTAAATACTGTGTTCCATGTTCTTGTTCAGTTTATAGTTTCACTGCTGCTTTGCTTGCTGGACTGGTGCATGGCACTGCCCATGAAGGTGCTGCTGGAGCCTTTGTCTGCTGGTGCTGTGGAGGATCATCAACATGCATCCAGAGCTCCCTTGCTGGATTATATTTACAGAGTGAGTATGAGGAAGTAACATAATTTACTGTGCCTGGTTATTTAAAGATGTTTTTCACACACGCTGAAGGCACAGAAGCAGCTTTGTCAAGCTCTAGAACATCATGTCATATGGGTGAGGAGTCACAAATGCAAAATGTTAAGGTAAGATTAGAGATGCAGAACAGACAGGGGATGGTGAAGAGAAAGGTAAAAAGCTTAAAACAATGATCCAGGGAATCTTTGCAGAAATATTTGGGTTATTTCAAGTGGGCTGATAAAATACGAAACAAGCCCTGAAGCAATCTCTTAAAGTACAGAATCAGTCCAGATGAAGACTGTTAATTTAGAAATGCTGTATTTGGACACAGATGGATTTTGTAGTGTGTCCTGGCTTTCCTAATGTCCARCTGGGGGGCCCTGCTCGCTGGATGTGTTGGGGACTGTCCTGGGTTTGTCACTGGCTCAGTGTCCCCGCAGGTCCTGCACTGCTGCGTCAATGGCTCCAGCACCTACACGCAGCAAAGCCACTATGTGCTGAGCTTGGCCGACCTCTCCTCCTGTGACTATGACCCCTTTCTGCCACTGGGGAACGTCAGGAGCTCGGAGCCAGCCCAATGCCCCTCCTCTACCGATTTGGGCAATCTGCTCACTGTTGCTGAAGGTAAGGAAGTTCCCAGAGCRTGTGCTGGGCCAGCATATTTGTGCAGCAGCTGGGAAATAGTGTTCTAGGTAACATCTCTGCCTTGAAAACATGCTTCTCCTCACTGCATGTAGCAACTATTCCTAAAACTTGGACCGAGCTTTTTCTGGATAAATTCCAGTTGCCTCTGTGATAGGATGTTTGAGTTCGTTGCCAGTGCTGCTCCTTAAAACAAATTTACATTTAGAAGATGTTAATACCAGGGAAAGAGAAATACTGTAAACTAAAGAAAAATTATTTAAAACTCAGTATGAAAAAACTGTAGAAATTAGGAGGTCTCTGGCAATAAGAGGAGTAATATTCTTATTGGAGAAGTGGAGGCACAGTGTAGCTCAGAGCATGGTCACTTTATGAAATAACTGATGTCTGTGCCTGTGCTGAAGGGAGCATCTGAACATCTGGGAAGTCTCTCCCTGCCTCACACAATACTTCCCCACCTGCCAGGGATGGAGGAGCATTGCCTCACGGTGACTTCTCTGGTTTACTTTGGTTTTTGTGCCATGTCACCCTCCTGCTCTGATGGCTGTGGCGATGTGGTGAAATAAAATAAAACTGTGGGACAGGTAGGATTTCTAGGAAAACTGTTGGAAATAGTTCCTTGAACAGGATGGATCGGGAGATTGAATAAGGCAAGTGCAGTGTGACAGAAATCTGCAGGTGCTCCTTCTGTATTGCCTCTTGCTGCTCTTACTGATCCATTTTGTTTTCATTGATTGTTTTAGAGAAGAGGAGGAGAAATTTGGAACTGATCCCTCTAACAGCAAGGATGGTTATGACTCATCTGGTGAATCACCTGAGCCACTACCCRCTCAGTGGAGGCCCTGCCATCCTCCACAGTCTCCTTAGCGAGAACCATGACAACTCCTACGTGGAGTCCTCTGAGCTGTCCTCRGAAGTGTTCCGGAGCCCCAACCTGCAGCTGTTTGTGTTTAATGACAGCACTCTCATATCTTACCTCCAAATCCCTGCAGAGAGGAAGGCGGGCATTGAGCCAGCAGCGGCCCCCTCGGACGTGCGGGTGATTGTCAGGGATATCTCAGGGAAGTACTCTTGGGATGGCCGGATACTGTATGGGCCTCTGGAGGGCTGCCTTCCGCAGCGCAGTACGGCCAGCGCCTTTGTCATCTCCAGCGRTCCGGACCAGCACTTCTCCCAGAACGACATATCTCAGGTGGAGGAAGGAGAAGATGCTCTGGACCAGCTGCTGGAGAGGATTGGGAACACCAGCCCCGAGTGCCTTCTGCACCCCCAGCGCAAGCTGAATGAGCCGTCACCGCCGCCCTGCGGCATGAGCCCCGAGCAGGAGCGTGCCATCACCGAGGCTCTGATGAGGCAGAGTGCCCAGGAAAGAGAGTTCATTCTGAATTGCAGCTCGGACTGCAGCATGAGGGTGGCCCGCCAGGAGCCACCACGTCCTGCTGAACCTCAAGCCTCCTTTTATTTCTGTCGGCTGCTGCTGAATGACTTGGGAATGAACTCCTGGGATAGAAGGTAGGAAGAGAGGATTCCCAGAACGTGCTTAGGGTACTCTTCTCACTTTCTACCCCCAAATGTGTTCACACTTAAGAGAACGAGGATTGTGTAACTGGGAGTTAGAGCAGTCTTGAATGTCAGTTTATTTGAAATCGACATCGATAGATTGTGTTTAACAATAATTTTAAGAAATCCTATCATGCTAATTCTCTTTGGTATTTGAATGACAAAATACTGCCTGCACTGTGTTGCATTTGCCTTCAAACCTTTTTAAATTTATTTTTAGAAAAAGCTTTCATCTGCTTAAGAAAAATTCAAAATTGCTGCGAGAACTGAAAAACCTGGATTCCCGCCAATGGTAGGTGATGTGTACTGAACACATCATTGATAAGGATTGTGTTTCCCAAGGAAGAATAGGTCCCCAGAACCAAAGCTGCATTACCATTGAATCCAAATATTGGTATGRAAATTGGACTGTTTGTTTCTCCAGAGTTCTGTAGCCTGAATGGAGAATCAGACTGCCCTGGCACATTTCTGTGTACAGAGAATTCCAAATCAGTGTCAGATAATAAGACAGWTTTTTTTCAAGTTTGCTTTAACTGATAGGGGAGGGGACCAAATTGTTTGTGACCTGAGTTTAGCTGATACCAAAAAAAAACTTTCTACAGGCTGATCCCTGTGTCAGGAGTAGTACTTTGGGGGGTAATCTGCCCAWAACTACTCCCCAGGCAGGAAGTGGCAGAATGGAATTCTGGATATGATGTTTTGTATTTCATTACTTGATGTTGAAAAACATCTGCAGCATTGCAGAGTTCTGAGTTTCTTCTATCCCAACAATTTCCATATCAAATGCACTTTGCTTCTTTTCAAAGAAGCCAACTGTCCCTATCACCATTGTAAAACTCAGCCCAGGGTCTACAAGTCAGTAACGTTTCTTCTGTCTTGTATGTCATCACCCTGAAATTAAAATTCTGTAGGTCAAATTATGCTCCCATTAACACCTGTGCCACCTCACGGTCTGTGCACTGCTGCACAGATCTGAGTCATTAACCCAGTAATTGGAATCTGGTCACCAGCTCTGTGGCTGATGCGCAGAAGGACCAGGCTTGACTGTGCTCTTTGAACTGGGGTGCATCTGCAGTGAGGTTTTGGTGGCAAAAAACTGGGGGAAAATCTGAAAGTGAGTGATGTATTTGCTTGCATAAAGGAAATGGACATATGGAATTATGAGCTGAAACTTTAACTTTGATTTCTTTTTCTGTCCCATGGCAGTCGTGAAACTCACAAGATTGCCGTGTTCTACATCGCTGAGGGACAGGAGGACAAGTGTTCCATCCTGGCTAATGCAAGGGGAAGCCAGGCATATGAAGATTTTGTGGCTGGACTGGGCTGGGAGGTAACAGCCATGAATTTAAACAAGCTAACATATTGCTGGTGGCTCTGCATAGTTTTTAATTCACAAAAAAGAAAATTTCACTACACACTAATGCTTAGCTGCTTTTAGCTTCGCTGTGGTCAGAGCACACACTCAGCACAGGAGTTCTTTATGAGATGTGTGGGTTTAATTTGCTTYGTCAAAACGGTGTGTCATAATCTAAAGGCCATGAACATTTTTTGGGTTTGSGGAATAGAGTATCTGCATGTCACATTTAAGGATTGAAGTGCCACAGGGAGATACAGCATCCTCAGGCTGCTGCTGTTGGGAAAACAAACAAGCCTTTGGACTCAGGCTTGACTTCAGAGAGATGTTTCTTTTGATAAAATTTCTTGAATAATTTCATCTCAGGTGGTTTTATTCTGTACAAATCCAGTTTCTTCTGAAGTTTTTTTGTTATTTTTGTTTCTCACTGCCTTTTGTGATGCTGCTGGCAGTGGGAGCTTTAATCCCCACAGAGCCCTTAGAGCAGCAGCATGTGGCAGAATGCTGTTGTTTCCTTGCTGCTGTTGTTTGCTGGAGGAAGGTAAAATTGCTGGATAGATAATGACTCAGGACCTAGTTAAGAGAGATTCACTTTTATTAAATGTCAAATACATACACTGGAGAGACAAATTTAATTGAAAGATTGCAAAACTGTAGGGGAAGACTTCTTTTTCTCTGGGATGGCTGCAGAATCCTAGGTTGATGCTTTCATCAGTCTTGATACAGAAATAAATACTGATCATTCATAAGTCTTTTCAGATTGCTGCTATTTCAGCCCTTGCCTTTCTCAGGTTGACCTTTCCACACACGGCGGATTCATGGGTGGCCTGCAGCGCAATGGCAGCACGGGGCAAACTGCACCTTACTAYGCTACCTCCACCGTGGAGATCATCTACCACGTGTCCACTAGGATGCCCTCGGACTCGGACGACTCACTGACCAAAAAGGTAAAGCATTTGCAGCGTATTTCACACCGTTGTAATCATGCAGTGCTTCAATGAAAACTTGAACTGAAAGCAGCTTGTGCTGACTGGCCCTGGCAAGCTGTCCCTGCTGTGCCACGTGGTGCTCTGCAGCTGGGTTAGCTGAATTAAATGGCATCTAAATTCTGGGTTCTGAAACACAATTAACATTTCCATGGTAGCCTCAAATGCCACCATGAGTAATAATATTAGCAATAATTTCATTTGTATGTTCTCTGCTTGCCAAAAGTGCTGTAGTTTGGTGGAACAAAACAACCAAATGCAGCATCATAAAAGCTTCCAGACGACTCATCCTGTGTGGAACAGCAAAGCGAAAGGGAGGTGACAGGCTCAGGAACCCAAGCAGCCAGCTGAGACTTTAAGCCAGTAGCCAGTTAGGTACAATTCTGACAAGCAGCCTCTGCTTCAAAGATGACCAGAACCCAGCCCAAAATTCTGTTGGTCTCAGTACTTAATAATTTGTCTTTCCTAACAAGGAGCGATTTGAGATTTTGCTGTTTGCCAGATGCTGCTTAGAGTCAAACAAGATTTTTGGGGCATACCAGATCTCTGCTTTTTAATTAGGATTGGCAACTTGTCCTGCAGAGGTTGTTAGTATGTATCAATAATGCTGCTGCAGCTATCCAGTCCACCATGGAATACTGCAATGCTCTGAAAATTGTCTGTAACTTGGTGACTGTATTTGGTGTCCAGTTGGTTTCAGAATGGCATGTGCTTTTCCTTGGAATATAAAGGCAGAATTTCTGATTACTGTTTCTGAAAAATTGCCCAGCATTTCATACTAAAGTCAGATCTTGTCTTTTTTACTGTGCTACCTATCATTAAAAAAAAAAAGAAAAGTCAGCAAAATGACACGTTTCTCCTACCATAACTCATACATGGCTATAAGAAAAAGTACTCTGAGTGCTTCAAGGTGTGGAGCAGTAGGGCAGTGATGTGTAGGACAGAGCTGTAGAGTCTCTGTGACCTTAGGAGGGTAGCACTGTATTTTTATTGTTCTTGACCAGAATTTGTCCAGCTGCTAGATCAAAACTCCAGTGATGAATGATTTACATTCTCCCTAGGCAACMTATTTCTATGCTTCACTTCTTGTACATGAAAAAAATCTCTTGTAGTGTGTACTTTGCTTCAATTGAAGCCCATTGATTCTTACCCTATTCCACATGGACATGGAGGACAGGTTGTTTTGCAGCAGARTTATACATGTCTGAGAACTGCTGCCTTGTCTTTCCTAGACTTACTTTTCATACACAAAACTGTGGCCATTTATTGAGTCTAATCCTGCCTTGTAGGTTCTGGCTCCTGGGTTTTGTGGAAGCCTAGCAAAGACATTGGGATATAGTCTGGCTGTTGAGTAATTCATCACCTGGGAGAGGAGAGCACAATGTGACAGAGCTACCATAAGGGGAAAATGGGGTTTAACTSCAAGCAGCCTACTTACCCTCCTAAAAGCCACCCATGTTAGGGGTTATCACAGACACTGAGTTATTCTATTTGAGTTCCCTATGTTTGCTTTAAGAGAATTCCTTCTCTGTGAGAAACAGAAACCAAAAGCATTTAGTAGCTGTCAGTCTCCAAGTTTTGTAGTGCCAGGAAACCAGGCCAGCTCCAGGACATGCTGTCTGGAAAATACTGCAAAGAAATTGTTTTGGGATGTTTTGAAAAAAACCTGAGACCTGTTATAAGAATGAAACCTTGCAGGGATCAAGCTGACTTTTCCAGTAAAGGGCAAAGCTCTGRGCAAGCTCATGGACCTCAGGAGCTGCAAGCAGTGGCTCAGACCAGATAACTTCCAGAGGGATTTTTAATGTGAACTCATCCATGGTTCCACACACAACAGTTTCATTCAGTTTGTCACAGCTCTGTTGTGAGCAAACATGCAATTCTGTGCACATTAGCATGGATTGTCAACAGATGTTACAGAAYTGCAGTTATGAGTGGAGAAAAGGTCCATTTCAGAGGCACTGCACTTTCTGGAAGGTGGATGATTCTCTGGGCTTACATCCTTACCTCAGATTATGAGGGCAGAATGTCCAGGTTAAAAAGATAATTTTATATTTATTACTTCTTGCCATTAGTGCTTTCTTTTCATGGGAGTGTGGAAGAGAAGGACAGATTCCTGCTCCTTCAGTAGAACTGTATCTGGTGATGCAGGACAGAGAATATTGGGAGRAGAAAACTTTACTAGGATGCAGTGGAGGCCACAACTTTTTTCTTGCCCTCCCTCTGGGTCCTAAGGTCCCCCTTATCTCTGAAATCTCTGTGAGTGCTGTGGTTTCTTCTCTGCTTATTTTGCCTCAGATTAAGAAAGGCTTCATCCATGCCAGCATGCTCTGAGCTGAACAGAAGGACTGACCACCTGCTGGCCTGGGGAGCCGTAGCAAGGCCATAAATTCTGGGGGCTGGGGAATTCAGCAGATGCAGTAATTTTACTTAAATATGTTATTGTGGTTCTTTATTTTTACTGAACACAAGGATAAATTAAGTTCTGATATGAATTCCCAAGAATTAAGTGCATTTACTGTGGGGATGAGCTTGGCCCCTTGTTTCTGTGCAGTCACTTGCAGTTTGCATTTTTTTATTTGAGGTTTATGCTGACATTATATTGCTAATTCAGAAAGAAAAAAGTAAGAAAAACAAAAAAGAAAAGCCTCTTTCCAAATAAGTCTTGGTCCTGACAAAAATCTTTTCTGGGGAAGTAAACAAAATTCAGCTGATCTCTATTGCTGCTGTAGGGTTCAGCATCATTGGWTCCAAACTTTATCTGCCTTGTGGCAAGAGTGAAAATCAATCCCAGGAATGGCATCCTACCGTCCCTGTCTTGTTCTGCTCAAATTGTGCTTARCGGTTTAAAGATGTGCTGCCAAATTTCTTAGTGATTTATTCCATCTTCTCCATTGTCAGAGCAGAACTTTTTCAATTCAGAAATCTGGTAGCAACCCCATACTGAACTCTTGCTCCTTTGCTGCAGAAATTTGTTAGCTGGGGCTAGATTAGATTTTTAGCAGCTAATCTGACTGCTGTAGAGGTTTGCAGAGTGGGGACAGAGCTGTGCTATTGGATTTGTCCAATTCATTTGACTCCAGGACTATAATTGCACTTATGTCTTGCAAGGCTTTTATGGCCTCGGGCTGGCGAGCAGCAGAAAAACAAATTGGCAGTGATACAGTGAGAGTGAAAGGGAATGAAAGGCACACATTATCAGTCTCCAGGCAGCCCTGCTCTGGCAGGAAGTTTCTTGGTTAATTTACAAATAAAACTTAGATTTTAGGATGGGCACACAGTCAGTCAGACAATGGGGATGTCAGGCCCCACTGTTACTTAGCACAAGTAGCAGCCATGCCTCCCCAAAAGCAGGAATTCTTCAGTCAAACAGACGACTCCTCTCTGGAGCCAGCTGGCTGTGTAATGCAATTAGCAGGGAAAGGAGGTCATGCCGGAGGTGTGCACCGTGACCAGTGTCAGCACTGCCTGCTGGCTGTGGGCACCGGAGCGCTCTGGGGTTGGAGCTGCCTGCTTGGGGCTGGGGAACACAGCACTGGAGAGGGACAGCGGGACTGACCCCATAGCATGGAGCTGGGGCTGTGTCTGAGCCCCCCTGTTAGTCAAACTGGGGCTAATTCCTGTGCCTGCTGAAAATTCCTCTGTGCCCAGGGAGGACAYGCTGCCATTGCCAGAACTGCCTTCTCTCAGTGTTTGCAGAACCATCATTCCAGACTGTTGTTGGGGTTTGCTTTTAATACCAATCTGATTTCACGGCTGCTTTGGGATTTTTTWAACGTAGCTTTTTTCTTTATCCTCCCCCCCTAAACTGGATGTAGAGCACAGCCTGGAGCTCTGGCTCCACACACGTTTGCTGTGGGGCTTTGAACATTTCAGCACAACTTACTGGGAGTCCTTTAGGGCACTGAGTCTGCCCCACAGCTGCTGTTTTGAATAAACAACACAGGAAAACAGCAGCTGGCTTATTGTCACTGATGAGATTATTATAACGGCTTTTTATCAATGAAGTTATCTTTCAGTAACAAATATTTTTGATTAATGCAAATTTTTTCTTTGCAACATTATACCKTGTAACTGTGCTGCTTAAGGATGTGTGAGTTTGAAATGAGGGCAGTAACTCAAGCTCTAAAACAAGTCACTGGCACACACTGGGGATCATGGTAGAGTTAGGGATTCATGAGCACAGCAAGTGTTGGTTTAGCTAAGTTCCCTGCTTCACTGAATTTTGTTCTCAAGGGTGCRATATCAGTACAAAGTGTTTGATTATTATCAGAACAGATCCTTGGGATTTCAGAAAGTGTCCCTCAAGCAGTATTTGGGCATATTTTGATGACTGTTTTTATAGCAGTAGGTGCTATTTCTCATCTCAAAAGCCATAGGAGGCAAGGCAGTGTACACACCCTCTTCTTCAGAAGAGCTGGGATGGGTTTGAGAATTGCCCTCTGCRACTGGGCAGTGGCACTGCCTTATGGAATTCCAAGTCCACGTTTATTTGTGGACAAACCCAGCACAGGCTGCTAGGTGCCAMCATTGTGGGCTCTCTGTGCTGGGAAACTAGTGCCAGAACCTGCGCTGGCACCAGAATAGTTAGGGCTCAGCCTGGCAAATAAAGTGGGCACTTAAAATCCCTGGCGGGAGTTCCCTGAGCTCAGCTGGGCTGAGCTGGGCTCTTTCTGGAGTGGGATAGCCTGGCCAGGCACCCTCAGCATCTGGGACCTGCTGTGCACAAAGTCTGCTCACCAGATGGATTTTAGGGGTTTTTAAGACTAAACTTGACATCTTGCTTCTAATCACTTTGGAGGTGACCTGGCTGCACCTGGTCACAGAGAGTGAGATCAGGATTTTGTCCTGATTTTTGTCCTATATGTAAATTTCTGCTTCTTTTGGTACGTATCTGTCTGTGGTATTACCAACATGAGTGTTTTCTTGTGTGTACTTTGTTTGTAGTGACATACTGCACAGCTATCAAGGTGACCACAAGAACAGCAATTTCTACTTGTTTTATACATACAAGAAGCACTAGTGATAGTATTGTTCATGTTTCCTTGTTTCTTCAAGACAGAAATGGTTCATCTTTTTTTCAAACAGAGCTAAAATTACCTTTTATTCATGGGTGTAAATAAAACACAATTATTATCTTCTGTTTAATTTAAAATAAATGGAGAATCTCAGTCCTTCCGTGAACTGAGTTTTACTTAATTCTTCTGGAATATGAACTGTAAGCCAAGCTCACAGTKGTAATCTTTTTTGATTTTTCATGTGTTGGTTTTGCCATGTTTCTCTCACAACTGAGGGGTCCAGTTTGTCACCAATATGTAGGAGTGAAAGTTTTTCCTTCTAAATATGCTGCCTGATTCTGAATATGGAAGTTTTATCGGCACAGTGTGGGCTGGTCCAAAGCGTGTTGCAGTTAGTTGTTATTTACCAGTGAAAATCCCCACCTTCCTTTCCCTTTTTTCTCTCCCCCCACACAGAGTGAAGTAGCAGAGCTTCGTTTTGGCTCCTTTGTTCGGTCTATTGTGCACATTGTTCCAGGGGTAGCACCAAATTGGAGGGTGGGGGGTGTCTTTTAAGCTTTAAGTGGGACTTAAATTCTCTTTATGCTTTGAGCTGGCATTCTGCATGTGGATTACATTTTAACTTTAAAGCTTACAGTTGAAACCATTGTRCGAGGCTTGTACGTGATTGCCAAATAGTTTTTGCCATCTGTTAGATCACCTCCAGCTCCTCCAGTAGCAGAGCAAACACACTCACAGGCTCGCGGATGCTTTCAGCATATGCCGTGTTTAAATTTTATCTATATTTTATGCAACTCTGCTCCAAATGAAGAAGTGTAACTCCCACAGTATTTCCCATTCTTCTCTACTTCACATTGCCCAGATATTTTGCTGATGTTTTCATGTTTCAAGCAGGAGCCCCCTCCAGACACAGTCAGCAAGGAGATGTTTGTGGATAATAAATTCAGTTATAGTGGTTCATGACAGGCAGTTTCTTGATAGTCTGAGTCAAGGTATTTCATATTTCTGTGACAGCTGCCTTATTTTAGCTGGAATATGATGCTCTGTTGGTTAATGCTTTGTTCTAGTAATTCAGTTTTCCATCTTAAATCACTGTAGGTAAAGTACATTTACATATCATGCTAATGGCTAGTTTGATAATGACTTAATTAAGCCATCAGACAACAATGAGTTCTAAATGAAGCAAATTATTGAGCTGCTGCTTTCATGAGCAACTGGAGAAAAACAATATTTTAACTTTTTCTGTAATGAAATATTCCTGCTATCGAGCATTGTAACTCAATTTGTGAGCCATGACCCCTCCTAAAGCGTGGTTATCACTCGGATTAATAAAGAGCCAATTTGTGTTGCAGCTCCGTCACTTGGGAAATGATGAGGTTCACATCGTGTGGTCTGAGCACACCCGCAACTACCGCAGGGGCATCATCCCCACTGACTTCGGGGACGTCCTCATCGTCATCTACCCCATGAAGAATCACATGTTCTTCATAGAGATCATGAAGAAACCCGAGGTATGTTTTGGGTACTTTGTTGGGTCTGTTGTGTTGTGCAAGTGAGTAGCAGTTCTGTTGCTTAAATAAAGCTCAGTGATTTAGAGTCTGGGGGTTATTTTTTCCCTAGCCAATACAAAATCAGTTTGTCAATCTCAGGTGAWGGATAAACTGAGCAGTGAGCTTACTTTAAACCTAGAATTACTGATGGTGATCAAAGTGAGTCATCATTCATTTTATATCCATACTTAGCACTTAGAGAAATATTTGAGAATTCTCAACCCACAGAAGTTACTGGGCAAAGAACAGTATTTAAACCATTGTGAAATTCCTCTGTGGCACTGAAAGCAAACCAGTCATGATTTCAGTTCCTCTCGTGGTGTTGGATCACCCTCTATGCGAGGTCACTGCTGTACACACGGTACCATGAAGAAGCTCACACTTCTGTGGAACTGTCACTGTCACCTGACTTGGTGGGATGATGTAGGCATTGGACATCCTGTCATCAAGCAAACTATGGGCGATTCACAGCTGAGATCTTTTTTGGAAAAAATGCATTTTTTTGCAAAATGTCAGAGGTGTGTGTGTACATCTGTGCATGCGTATGAAAAAGCYACTTCAGTAAATGTTTGTCTGGTACATTATGGATTCAGAAATATGTGTAAAATATACTTTGTGAACATAATCAGTGTGAAAATACCATTTGGTTTATATGAGGGACAATATTTGTCCCAAGGAGTAAAATTGGCTGTGGTAAATGCCTCCATCATATCCCATATTTACCAGCTGTAGACAATATTTTTTGAGTTGTGAATGATGGGCTGTTAGATATTGACAACCAGTGGTTTGTCARTAGATATCTCAGACTTGAAAATTTTCTGATAGTGGGTTGGTTTCGTAGTTTGTTTTTTTACTCCTGGTGCAGAGCTCTGCAATTTACTTTTTGAGCTTTTAATGTTCCATCAGGGAAATGAGAATTTAGCATTAGCAACACGCTTGAGACTTCTCTGGAGCAGTGGAGAAAAGCTGTGTCATGTTACATATTAGTCAAAACTACCCGACGGGCAGCCAGAATAAGAGCTAACTGGAAATTTAGTGTTATCCCTACATTTAAAGTACAAACCATTACAATGTAATAAAATTAATCCAGACATTTCCAGGGCAAGTGTGGCTGACCTTTTGTTCACCAGCTACTGACCCCAGGGTGAATGAAAGAGGCTTGCAGAGAGAAATGTCTGTTGTTTGGCTTCAGTCCCTGGTATTTAAATTGCATTCCCTAATCGAATGAAAAGGCTGTCCTCTCTATCAGGTTACAGAATCCATGGCAACATTTGGCCTTTTATATCCATAATGTTAGCCTTTTTGTTTGCAGCCAAGTAGAGACACCTGGAGCAATGTTAACATTAACCGCTTTAGCATTAATAGCTTCATTATAGAAGAATTTCTGATCAGATAGCTGTTACTTTTGTTATGTTGCTTCAGCTTGTATTGTTTTCATTTTTGATCTCCCTGCTTGGCAACCGGGCAATGATTTGCAAATTTTTTTTGTCTTGATTAATTAAGCAATATAATTATCAGGAACCGTGCTGCAGTCTTTGCCCRACAAAGCTTCGGAGGGAAGACAATAGTAAGTCTGTTAGTGTGAATGCATTCCACGCGTCACAGATGCACGAGGATATTGGGAACAATGAGAGGAAAAGCTGCCTGTGAGAGGGGACAAAGCATGCCAGGCAGGCTCCGCACTGCACATACCGCCAGGGACATGCTGCGGGTTCCCTGGGACACAGATGCCTCGTTAGATTGCAGCTCGTCATCAGAGATTAATTCTCAGCCATTTGGTACAATAATTTACCCATTCCCCACTCTTTTAACTAGTGCTGCTTGCTGTCTTTGTGCTTGGAAGGTTTATTTAACCTTGCCTACTTTTACTGCAGGCAACAGAAATAATGATTTTTCTGTTGGAAATTGGAACGAAGCAGGTGTTTGCAGTGGGCTGAATATTAATTTTTGCTTCATGGATAACTTGCAATGACATTTGGAGTAGTCGCAGAAGGGGATCGTTCCCTCCATTTTTTTTTTCAATTGATTCCTGTCAAAGCAGACTGTTTTTTGTAGCCATCAAAGMCCTGTTTTCCTGGGTTGGGTGTTCAGTGCTGGGTTCAGAGCGGAGCCAAGAAGGGAACGCACCCTCTGCGTTCCGCTGGCCTCCCCGCCCCCCGGACCCTCGTTAGGGCAGAGCCCCTGTGCAGATGGAAGCTGACGAGATGCAGCTCCATTGACTTTAATGACCCTCGGCGAGGCCGCTGGATCTGCTCGGGAATGAATAATTCCGAGCTTTGTGTCCGCGCGGTCCGGCTGTGCGGCGCTCGGATCGTGGCGGGCTCTGGAGCCCTCAGCTCCACCACTGCTCTCCGTGTCTAGGATACACACACCTTGTCCATGGTTTAATCTGTAAATTCCATAGTGCAGTCATAAGAAAGTCTGCCCCACTCTGCAACTCCAGGTGGGTTTGAAACAGTGATGCAAGTCCTGTAAGCAAAACCTACTTGTTCAAAAAGCCTGGCAGGGAATTYCCCTGCCCCGGTAGCATCTGCTAATCTGACTTTACAAATCTGGTATTTGTGTGGTGGTATAATTTTAATACTAGTGTGTACTTAACCTTCTTATTTGTACTTATTTGTACTTCTGCATTCTTTTCTCCCACTGTCAATGTTTCTAGAGAGAGCATGGAATAAAAATTTCACTTAAAAATGTTACAGCCTAAASAGGAAAAACATGATGCTCTGTATGTTATCATTTTGGTGGCATGGATTTTCCTCTGTCCCCTTTCCTTCCAACTGCCTGGATAGTAATGCCAGCAGTAAATAAAATTAAACCGAAGGCAAAACCACTATGGAAAAATTTTACACTTTTTGGTTTTTTGGGGGGTGGGTAATTATTGTAAGTAAAGGAATGACAGAATAAGTGTGTGCAGAGACAGCTGTCATTTGCAGATGTTACATTAAACCCAAATTTCTTCTGTAATTCATTGCCACTTCTAATTAGAGGAATTCCCTAGATGCAGGGGATTTATATTATTCCCTTTGTCCATTTATTGAATGACTGTCACAGTCACCCACAAGCAGTTGGAGAAGAATAATAGAGGGTATTTATTTATGTGATAAGCCTCTGTACAGATGGAAAAAATCCATAGCTTAAATATTGATAATTGCTGCTGGCTTCTGTCTAGGGCTTTAGTTGGGGGTTGGGCTTTTTTCATTTTGAGTCTGTGAAAGGGAAATGAGTTTGAGTACTTGTAAGTACTAAAAGTTATGTATTTAAACTTAAAAATCTGCATTTGACAGGCTCAGGTCTGTTTTGTGTCTGCAATTCTGGACATGGCTTTACTTTTAGAAAGCCTCTCATGTACATAATGTGGCCTTTATCAGCAGAGCCTTAGGTCACCAGAGGACATCATASAGGGGTTTCCTCTGGAGGTGGCCCTGAAGGGGCAGTGTTTGGGCACCTTGACCTGCTGGGCTGAGCCCATTTGTGCCTGTCCTGACTCTGTGTTCTGCACCTCAGAAGGGCCCTGCTCTGCTGTCTCCTCTGCCTTCCACACCCCTCCTTATCTTTGGCCAGCTCAAGTCTTTTTTCTCTTCTATGATGTCCATGGAAGGAGTTTATAGAGGATTATTTGAAGTAAATACATCTTTGCAAAACCTCCTACCAATGTTGGATTCAGCCAGTGAATAAGGGTTTCCTGTTGGGATCCCAGATGGAAAACAGCTCTTCATATCTACTGCCAAKAGCATATTGATTGCAAATTCATAGATGGACTCAGTTCTTATGTGTACCAAGCTYGTGCTTACTTAGCAGAATGTTCTGAGACATGTGTGTCTGTGCAGTGTGCTGAGCGTAGTCATGGGGGATTTCAACACTCACCAGCTTGGGATGAATGTCACACTGCAAGTTTCAGTGTGGGAAACACTGTGGTCATGCTGTTTTATGGCAAAATGCTGTACCAGTGTCCTGTGGTGGTTCTGAAGCCTGTTTTTCTATTTTGGGATGCCCAGGTGCCATTTTTCGGTCCTCTCTTCGATGGCGCCATCGTGACTGCAAAGCTGCTGCCGAGCCTGATCTGTGCCACGTGCATCAATGCCAGCAGAGCCGTCAAGTCCCTCATCCCACTCTACCAGAGCTTGTATCCTTTCTCCATGGGGCAAGGTTCCCTTTGGTAGGGTTCTCACTTGGACTGTCCTCCTGCAGAGAGGTAGGCTGGGATGAAAATCCTTCCTGTTTGATTTTATTGGCAAAGGTCAGAGCTTTCTTCATGTCCAGCTCGATGTTTTCAGTGAGTCACACCCAGCTGCCATCTGGTGTTTTAAAAAYGAAATGGTAACATCACAGGAGTCTCTCACCAGTCTCTCACCAGTGGGCCTGGACTTASCACTGGTGCTTTGAACTGTGAGTAATGGTAATTCCCTGTTTTCTTTCACACTACGGAAGTTACRGACTGTAYGTCAGGCTGCTACCCAGAGCTCAGTCATGGTCTTATCCTGTTCAAAGTAATATTCTAATTAACTTGACTTGGACTCATTGCATTTATAAGAGAGATGGGGTTTGTCCTCAGATACAGGTGTTTCAGATCCCAAATACCAGTTTAATTCCAGCCACGCTTGTGTCTGGGCATTTTCAGAACCTGTTTTTSAGCAGTGGCTGGAAGATAACTGGAGGATGCGCTTGTCTGGGACATGAGTTGTGACATTTCTTGGGTGCTACACAGACCTGCAGTGTTTGCAGTGATTTGCACCCATTCTGCAATTTTTCTCATAATACCTTCATCCACTTTATTGCTTGTTTTGCTAATCACATCACTTTCCTCAGGACAAACACTCACTGCACTTTGCTTTCTCTGAGGAGCTTTTGATTTGAGTATTTTTCTAATCATATGGCTTTGAGAAAGAGTTTGTGAAATGTTTTGATCTTTGAAAGAATATTGATGAATTAATTTGAGAAGCACTTTTTTAAAACACAGAATACCCTTGAATTACTGGTTGGGGTTTTTTTAAAGGCTAAATTTTATCCAGTATACTTTGCAAGAGTGATCAGAAATTAAAAGCAGCATTGTGGTTAAATAGATTTGTATGCTATTATTGGAATTGCTCACTGTAAAGCAAAGGCAGTTGGTGGTGGTTGTGCAAACTGTGGCAATGCCTGACAGGTGAGTCAAGACTTGCTGTATTTTCTTCTGTTTCTTGAGAGAAATCTAACAAATTCCTAAAATTGTTCTGTGCAGAATTTAGCTTAATCTGTCTGCTTCTCAGCCGRTGTTTAATACTAAAATGACAGTGTAGTAAAATTGGCGTAAGTAGCAGCAGTTAGAAGAATGAAGCTATCCCAGCCCCTCACTCCCAGCTGGAGTCCTCCCATTCCTGACCCTCTCAGCTTTTGGCATTGAGCATTTTGTGAGTGAACAGCACTCACCAGCTGGCCATACTCGTGCCTTCCAAGGGGGTCTCTCTGAGGGTCCCAGCATGTCCCTGGGGTGGCAGAGCAGCACAGACATCACAACACAGGGCACTGCTCTGCACAGGTTTGAGGCAGCATCTGTCCCCACATTCTTTTCTGCCTTTTTTGCGTCTGCTTTTGCACCAGTGCAGTCTGTAGTGAATCAACTGCCACTTGTCTGTCTGATAAATGAAAGTGAATTCAGAAACTCCTGAAATGGGACAAAGGGGATGTGGTGGGCAGATCCCATAGGGATGATAACTGAAGCAGGAGAGAAAGCTATCCATAACTCATTCTGTAGGTAATGAAGACTCTGAAATACWTTAAAGCCAGCAACTGGAATGTGAGTGTGTAGATGTGTAAAGGTGATATTTGAACCTTCCCAATGCAGCTCCCAAAGGGTGAKTGACTCAGGTCCAGTGTTTGCTGTGCCAACTGCTGCGAGGAAGACRGGAGGGAAGCAGACCCAGCAATGCAAACAGTAAATGAAAGTGCCTTTATCAGACTGGAGATGGAAATAACTCAAAAAATGTCAGTGGGAGAGAGAAATAAAAAGCAATGATGCCAGCAAAGCAAGGGATGATATTTGGCACAAACTACACAGAACTGTAATTGGGATGGGGGCTGAAGGCTGGAGTGAGGCAGAGCTGAGAATGATTTGCAGCTTCTCTTTGGTACATGGGTCACGTTAAAAGGTGACATCCCTGCTAAGGGTCAGTAGCTAAAGGTATTTTGACTCCAGAGTGATTAGAAACAGATTGAATACTTCATCTGGTGTCAATAGTTCAGCAGTGATAAGGTGCTGTGTCCCAGGTGCTTGTGCTGGAGCAGTGGCAGGGTGTGAAGTACCTGCAGGATTCTGCTCCAGGTGGAGCAGAGCCCTCATCCTTGTTCCTGCCCTGCGWGGTGCAGAGGGCCAGGGTCGCGTGCTGGGGAGCCAGGGCAGCGTCTTGCCAGCAGTGACAGCTGAAGTCACTTGTTGGAAGTCTGTAAACTCCAGCTACAGCTGCACTTGTCAGGAGCTGTAAGGGAAGTGTAATCAGCCACAGAGATTAATTTGCATCTCAATTAGGAAAGAGTCAGGAGGAAGCTGTAGGGTCTGTTGCTGGAAGGTTGTGGAAGAAATCTCATCAGGCACAAAAGGCTCCCGACTTGGTGCTCCAGCGAGTGGAGGACAATATCCGAGTCTGGTTTCCATGGGGACTGGGACCGCAGAGCCGCGGGAGCATCTTGCTGCCCGCAGCCGCTTGGTCATGATGACACAAATTCCACTGTCGTGCCCAAATACAGTTTTCTGTTGGAAAGCTCTTTGAAAATGAAGAAGGTAACTATGGCAGACCACATCTGACTTCTTTTAATACCTTTTTTTATTTTTACGTTATGCTTTTGGTTTTAAGGAATTCATTAAGGCAAGAGATTCATTAAAAAACAATTAACTATATTTAAACTTCAGTTTAGAGTTGTTCTGGCTACAGGTTCTTTGTGTCCATCAAATGGCATGTGAGGGCATTGCGCAGGAGCCAGCCCCGGGTGGTGCATGCACAGCTCAGTTGTCTTTGGAACAGTGCTGGCTCTGTTGCTGTCGCAGTGCTTCCATGGGCGTGGATGATTGTACATCAGTTTATGTTCCAAATTCCCATTTTATTCCTTTTTGGTGCCACGGAGCACTGAGGCTGAGTGGCTGCAGCCCCTGCTAATTGGGACTCTTGCCATCCTTGAGTAACTGCTGAGCGTGAGGCAATGTGCTCCAGCAGCCTCTCCAGGCTGCTTTCTCAGGCAGTAACTGACTTTAAATGTGACTGGGGTTTACAGAAACTCTAAGTAATAAGGTGACTTAAATTTTATAAGAACATGAAATAACAATATTCAAGCTTACTACGATTGTTGTATTAAAAGGAAAATATATTTATGGAGGTTTTTGAGTGCATCCAAGCCTCCTTTTTATGTGCTGGGGAAAGGAAGGAACARCCCCTCTTACAAACCAATAATTATATGTCGTAACTAAGCAAGGGTCTATTCTGGTTGCAGCAATGCTGAATATTTAAAAAACTGGTAGGAGTGGGGCTGTAAAACTAYATCTTCTGAACTCTTCCAGCTTGTGCAAAACGAGCTGTGTGCTGGGAAGGATTTTTGAACGTTTGTATGATCTGGAGTGCCATGGCACTAGGCTGCAGCAGAGCTCCTCTCTCAAGACCTGGTTTTGTCTGTAAAGATAAATACTGGGGGCAACCAGGGTTTGGATTGAAATGTAACAGGACTGATTGGCAGCTGTCTAAGCTCACAGTTTCTAAACTCAGGTGCTAGTCAACCTTCAGASATGAAAATGTAACTAGTTTGGCAGGTGTCAGGTGCTCTGGTTGGCCCACAACTCAGTCCTGGTCCCCAAAAAGACTTTGGGATTTTGGGTATAGTGATGTCTGAACAAAAAAAACTCCTCTTAGAATGCCTGGGGAAATGCAATTCTCACTGCCCWGGTTATATTTCCAAATGGAGCCATTTCTTCTCTCCTTGATTTGAACTGGTTTAATTAAAAGGTTGTTTCAGTGTTATTTCTAGTATTTTACATCTATGGGTTTTTTCCCTCCACCATTGCAAATAACTCTCATACTCCCCCTCCTCCTTGGTCTTGCTAACTGAATTTAGAGAAAAGCAGGAAAAATCCCAACGTCTGAAATGTTACCTCAGCTTTGACTAGGTCTTTGTAAGCTGCTTTGGAGAGGGTGGAACATGTTCCTTGTGCCAGCACCAGCAGGCTTCTTCCCTGCGTTTTTCAGGGACTTCTGGTGGTCTTTAAATTATTTTTTTGTAGCAATTCAAGCTACATGTGTCTTCCTGTGAATGAATAAATAGGGATCTAGTTCTTGTTGGGCTTTATTAATACGTTGTTTATAAAATAATCTTTGTACACAATCTCACTTTTAGGATAAGTTAGTTTGTTCTTACGGATAGCGAAGGGGTTTGACCTCATTCTGCCTGTTGACTCYCACACTCCACTTTACTGTGACATGCAGTGCTGGAGGTGTCTGTGCATTGGAACAAGCACAGAGGAGCATGATGGAGATGAGGACTCTTTACATAATATCTGAGCACTGGATGTCACCATTTCCCTACTCACAATTTGCCCTCCTTTCTGTGGGCCAGAGGAAAACGCAGCCTTTCTGCTGAAGAAGTAATTTGATACACGAGTAACTCTTATGGATTTCTCCACTGTAATGACAGTGGTATGCTTGCTGAGCTGTGCCAGCCAACTGCTCGGTGGGGTACTGCCAAAACTCCATCTAAATACACAACACAAAAGGATACCCATAACTGTAATTCATTACATCTCATCCAGATACTGACATACTAATATATCCTAGATGTGTTAATATCTGGAACCAAGAAGATTAAGCAAAGAACATCAGCTTCAAATTCTGAATTAAATCCTTTTCTTGGCTTAAGCCAATTTCTGATTAACCTAATAGAGAATGCCTGATCTGCTTACCTGCTTTATCTGGGAAAGAAAGGTATTTGCTATGATGGACTTAATTGTGTGAATGGCTGTCAGATGTTCTGGAGGCTCATGTGGTGAGGACGCGTTGTGTGTCCCTTTCAGTATGTGTTTTGTGGCACTGGCCTTCGGAACTCTGCTGTGGGTACGAGGCAGTGTTTGATCGCACTGGGGAAATGAGATGGAAAGCCTGTTACTCCTTTTAGAGAGGGTTCACAGTTTGTCCCCTTTATTTCATTCCAAGAAGTTGTGCCCTCSAGCTATATTGATGTTGATAGAAATCGCTATGAAATTCTAAAGCACGTGTCACAGGAGCTGTGACAATTTATGTGACATGGCACCTGACGGTTTTCTGCCGAGCAGCCAGCCCTGACTCACAGGAGCACCTACCCGTGGCCAATGTCTGTGGGGAGCAGCAGGTCCCACTCGCTGCCCTTGGCAAGGAGTGCCCAGATCCAAGGGAGGCCGTGGATGGACCAGGGGCTGTGCAGGCAGGCGCTGGCAGCTCTTCCCTTCATCCTGCGCAGCTCCTGCCACAGCCGATCGATGGCTGGGCTGTCTGTCTCCTCTGCCTTCCCCCCTCACAGCCAGAACCTTCTCCAGGCAGCGATCGATGCCTCTAATCTGCTCCAGCCTGTAATAAGTCATGCGAGGCAAAGCTTTTAGGTGGCATTACATGGGATTGTGGAGGCGGCTCCTCAGCTCTCATTCATAGAGCTCTTCATGGACTCACAGAGAATCTACTGCGTCCCGCCGGTGCATATCTAAAGAGTATAAAATGCTTCTGCAGGTCTAAACTCCACATGCTGCTGTGCTGTGCAGACACAATGGGATCAGATTTTTCTGTTTTGTGTCCRTCCCTGAACCTGCTCGCAGTCCCTTGTTAGACACACAGCTTGTACCCGCATTGCTGGGGTGTCAGGGAGCAGCCAGGGAGGCTGCGTGCAAACAGTGCAGTTTATTTTTTCACTATAATATGACGCATCACTATCTTCCCTCAAGGCTGAAAGCTGTGAAGCTCACTGAGGGTTGCTGAGAGAGTCCTAGGCTGATTCTGTTGCAGGGTTTTAAACTTCTGCCCCTCCTGATGGTGATCTCTGGGCACCATCCATGCTCCTCATAGCACTAAATACACTGCAGCAGTTGTAGAGGCTCTTCTTTGTTGGCTTATATAATGGATAGTTCCAAAAACAAACCTGGAGTTAAGTGACATCAAGAATATAATGGGTTTTTTAATGAAAAGTGAATTTACTGTGTGATACAGAGTCAGGGGAAAAAAAACCAACAACAAAACATACTCAGCTTTGGCTTTTTAAAATACATGTGTACTAGTATGTGTGTACTAGTTGCAAACAACGGTCTTAGAACACACAGCCACGCCTCTTTAAACTTGCCAAAGACTGGAAGTCATGATCTTGCTGGAAATAGTGTATTGCATAAAGTGTTAAGCAGTAGGTTAGGTTGGGGTATGGGGAATTTGAATCCTAGCTCCCCTCTGCCATAGAGAAGGYACTGCTTCAAATAAAACACTTGTCTCTTTATTCCCTTTCTTCATCAGTAGTATTTATTTTGTGTTCATTGTGTTTTGTGTTTTGGCAGGAAAGTGGGTTTTATTATTTAAGTGCTGCTTTAAACCTGTGTCTTAGTGCTGAGTGAAACTTTGGTTGTGCAGAAAGGCTCCTTGCTCCTAGGATTGCTGGAAGCAGCGTGTGTCCAGCTTAAGTGTGTAGCACATGTATTTCAGTACTCAGAAGCCAAATGCAGTATTTCACTGGAGCACTGTGAGCAAGAGCTGAAGTGGGCGAGCGTGGACCCTGAGGTGTGTCCCTGACCCACGCAGGGGGTGCCTCATGGCATCACTCATGGAATACCCCAGCTGGTCAGGCTGACAGCAGCCAGGGCTTATTTGGCAGGGCCGATCTTATTTGGCAGGGCCGTTTGGGTGGTGTAATCCTGCCCTGCCACAACGCTTCCCGGGAGCCCGGGACAGGAGGATGCCTCCCCCGCACAGCCTGGAGGGGTACACTGTGTGGCACAGGGCTTTGTTTATGAGCAGGAAATACTCCTTTCACGGGAAGGTGTGAGGTACACAGAGGTTCAAACACCTGTCCCGCGGTGCTTAATGTTTTCTCCTGGGTTAGACAAAGAGCCTCCCACTTCTGTTTCATGACAGGCACTCATTCTTTGGTTCTCTGACAGAAGCAAAATTGGTATATTCCGATGACTAACAGGTCCTTCATCCCATCTTGTGGTGGTTCTCAGTGGTTTGCTGTTCTTTTTTACTTACACATTAAGACAAATTGAAGGGATTCACATTCTGTGTCTTTTCAAAGTAATTTTTCATTATTTTGCTGTGTCGTCGTTCCCCCTCCCCCCGCAAACTCTGAAGGGATTTGCGTAGCTAAAGCTCCGTTGTGTCTTTTGGAAACTTAAGTCTGAATTGCCGTTTGCACTCGGGACTTCCTCAGCTTGTTCTTGTTTGATTTTTGTCACAGGTCGGTAAAATAMCAGGTCGGTGAATAGCAAAACGAGTTGAGTTTTATGTGGCTGGGCTACGAGTCAGGCGGCGCTGGCATGAGCGGGGCTGCCGGAGGAGCGCCGCGGCCGCGCTCTGKCAGTGACAGAGGTGACATTTGCGGCGCACGGAGCGGGCGGCGGGCGCAGGGGCACGGGCCAAGCCCTCGGAAGGCTCCCGCGGGCCCCGGGGTCGCTCCCCCGGGCGCGGGGGCTTTGTGCGGCCCGGCCGCCTCATTAGCATGCCGGCCGGGCGAGCGGGGCTCTGCTGGCTTACCAGCTGTTCCTGCTGCTCCCGACAATGTCCGGCGGGCCGGGCTCGCCGCGCCGCCGCGGCCGCCGCCGCGCTCCGACAGCCTTTCCGCTGGGGATGCCCACGTGGCACCGCAGCGCCGGGCCGGCCCTCGCATGGCATATGGTGTCTGGATTCATACAAGATGCAAAACTATTCTGCCGCTAATGCACAATGACTCATAGCATTGCTAATTTTTCCAACAAAAGCCCACTTCCACACCCACACTTTTAACCCCTCAGGCTAAAAAGCCTCTTCTTTAGTTTCAAAGCCATGGAAATGTAAGGAGGTGGCTTCTGGATCAATATCTGAAACCCTATATTTATTTAAAGCATATGCACACTCTAACGCTTATTTTAAATTTCAGTAAAAGCTGGTTTGCAAATCTCTCCTCTAACATGCAGCAGGTTTTTTTTTGTTCCAAAGTGGATTCGTTGTCAAATGCTGGGATTTAATTTTTTTTTTTTAAGTTAACATATTAAAAAAAATTAGAAGTCACCATAGATAATAAAAAGTTGTTTTCATTTAAGAGGGAATCCAAGCATTGTAGCTAGTGGATCTTCAAGGATTATGTATTCCAGCATGAGTTCCCAAGCCACTTGGTGTAAGCAGCTTGTAATATTTGGGGATCTTTGCTATTTACTGGCTCTTCAGGGACAATAATAATGCACTTTCTAACTAGAGGGAGCCGCTGGTATCCCTGATGCTGATTCTTAACCTTCCAGTCTAATTCCTTTGTGCGGAAAGTACAGAGATCGTTTCGACGTTTTAATAAAATCAAGTTAAATTACCCCGAGTCATTTAGATTAAAAGGATGCGTCTCAATTCTTGCAGCGTAATCATCAAATTAAACTGCGAAATTCAGGGGAAACTAAAGCACATTCTGGTTGCTTTCTGTGGAATTATATAGGTCATGAAAAGGCTCGTTAGGAGGGAGTGAAAAGCCGGGGCTCGCGTACCGCTGTTCCGAGACAAAAAGCGTACGGGAGGTACGAGCGCAGGGCAGGAGCGGCGGCGCCGCAGGAAGCGCCCGCTCCCGCTCCCTCCGGCGCAACAAAGGAACAAAGGGACCTGTGACCAAGGACGGAGGTGGCCGAGCTCGGCGCTCGGGCTCCCCAGGAGCCACTTGTTACAGGGTTCCCCACGGGCAGTGCTGCAGCAGGTGAAGGCTCCTGCAGGGAGGGATTTAAAAAGTCCTGGTGTTGGAAAATCTTTCCTTGGGGATGGTCGGAGTGCTCCTGTGGGGCTGATGACTCCACAGCGGTCTGTGGTGGTCAGCTGGGATGCATCGTATCCTTGCCAGGGCCAAAGCCCARGTGCTGGCCTGGGAAAGGCAGTTTGCATTCAGCAAGGCTCTTCCCTTGCCCCAGAAACGGTGGTGGGAAGGCACAAAGGCTGCAGCAGAGYAGATGCACATGTGGGCATTTCCATGTGTACTTCCCCAGCCTTCCAGGCACTGGTTGTAACACAAACATGCAATTGCCAGTACAGGTTTGCATCATTTTTCAGACTTCTTTTTCTCTTTTGATAAAACCCTGACTTAAGTGTGTGGTTTCCATGAGCCATTCATGCTGAAATTACTTAACCAAAAGTTAAGGAGTAACTTTCTAAACAGGTAAAACCTTTGTAGGCTTAGATTTGAATTTTCTTCATGACTTYGTTTCTCTTATTGAAAAAGAGTGGCTGAGTTGAGTGTTGCCCATGCTTTGAGGAAGCAAGACAGATTCCTGACTCCCCTCCAGCCTGTGCAGCTGATACCAAAAGAAGGGAGGCACAGGAATTTTGTGCATCTTACGTAAAAGCTACTTTGGTGGGCAGCACCATAGTCTTACATCATTCTTTAGAGAGGAAAGGCTTCCCCTCTACCCACATGTGAAAAACTTTGAATATCTGGGGAAATAAACATGGTGACAGCAAGTAAGAGGAATAGGAGAAAGCTGCTTTTTGTAGCTGGTTTTCTGGCTGACATATTGAATTTGTATTTTTTTTTTTCTTCAGCATCATAATTCCGTGTGTATTTCCCAGTACAATTAACTGTCAGGGTTCTGATGTATAAACAGGAGCAGATGGCTTATAATGATTTCTTAAACCTAACGTTTAGCAACAGTCCACTGCATRTACAGTATTTTCTGTAAAACAATATCTCAGGTAACTTTCTGGGTTTTAATATTTCTCTAAATTTGCCTGGGCCAGGGTTTTTTTTTTTTTTTGAGAGCCTGTAACTGTAACTTGTGCTAAATATGACAGTGTGGATTATCTAACACCTTGCTAGCCTACAATTTGTGGCTGCCTTAACTAAAACAGGTCTTCCCCTGCCTGCCTTCCAGCTGGGCAGGGCAGTGATGTTCAGGGAGCAATTACTTCACTTAAAAATTTAATGTAACAAACTTGAGGTTAACTCAGCTTCTCAGTACTGCAAAATCTCAACACCAAAATGTGCCATGACAGTAAATCCGTTACAGTTTAGAAAAAGAGCTTAAGCTCCTAGGCCCTTTGCTTTTCTGTGATCCTGAAAGCTCTTTCCTGAACTTGTGCCATCCCTGTGACCCTGATTGGCTTCTTGGTTTTGAAAGGGGGCTTGTGAGGGCTGCGTTTTCCAGACTGGCACCATTTGGGCAGCACAAATGTGGCAGTGCAGAGGATGACAGAARCATATAGCACTTACTTTGGGGAATGAGCCCTGAAGATGATGCTCAGACACTCCACAGAGCATAAGTGAACAGGGCTGTGTACTGGGAATTTCTGTCTCCACCTCACCACCTTCCACTGTCAGCCTCTGTTGCAGCTGAGGAATTTGAGGCTCTGAAAATTCCATTTCCCACAGGCAGCTCCAGTGGTACGAAATGGAAGTGGTTGGGATTATTTTTCTGTCCTTAATTGTTAAATACAACTCCGTGTTATTTGAAGGTTTGGAGTTGCAGGAATAGCAGTTATGCCCACACATGCCAGTCTGGGCAATCCCCTGCCCTGAGCCCTCCGAGGGTTGGTCCAGCCCTGGGCTGTCAGAGGGACAGCACAGCCCTCACTGAGCCTGGCAGGAGAGAGGGATTRTTCCAATGCAGAACTGTTTTAATTCAGAAACCTTTTCTTTCTAGGCTTTTGCAGAGCCTGTTGGGTTTTGTGCTCCTATGTTTTATRACTTGTTGCCATGATAATTCAGCTCATCTTACAGGTTTCTCTAATTGTGATTGATGTGTAATCATTCATTTTATTGAACCTCATTAAGGTCTGTGAACCTCTGTCCCAACTTACAGTAATTAGAGCCCAGATAGCCATTCCATCTGTTCCCAAGCACTGGTTAATTAATGAACTTTTAACGTGTTCTTTGCCTTGTAAAAGCCCTCAGTATTCTCAAGTTGCTGAATAGGATTTGCATGCCAGCATTTCCGTTTGTTTTAAATGCCACAGCAACGTGCAGTTTGGAATCCCAAAAGTCAACACACAAAGTCCTGGGATCTCGGAAAGCAAAGTGGAGAGATTTTACTTTCTGTTCCCACTTTGTTCATCAATTACAGTATCTGTGAAACTGGGGTTTGCAAACAAACGCCTCTCGTGGGCTCCAGTGTTCTTTATTGCCCAAAACAAGGGGTTTGAAGCTTCCCTTGTATTGCTAAAGAAAATATACACAGATCAGTAAGCTAAATGTTTCATTTTTCATGTTGGTACTTGCTGGAAGAACATTATAGAAACCTGATATCTGCAGACACGTTTTCCTGCCCTCGTATTTTATCCTTTAGTTACATTTTGAGCATCAGGCCTGAGACAGCTTTGTTAGTTTTATGTAGCGTTCACTACAAGGAGATTTTTAGGATGGAGCAGAATCTACCACTGCTGCAGGAATTGTCAGAGGGACTCTTGTGGTCCAGAACTGGGAAAAAACAGCAGCAGCCAAGGTCCTAAGTACTCAGAAAATCTTCTCTGCTTCACCTCTGTGCCTTCTGACTGTCRCAGTGACATGCTGAGTCAGTGATTTGTATGCAGGGGAAAAAAACTAACTGCATTTTTTACAAATCAGTCAATTTCTGTTCACTGAGCAGACAGGACAGACAGTATTTCCAGTGGTAGGAGTGAAAAGGAAATGTTGGGGTTTTTTTGCATTGTTGTATTCATGGTCTGCTGCTGTTTTTTTACATGCAGCACGGTGGTGCAGAGCTGTAGCTGCGCTCTGCCTCGTTTGGATTGTTCTGTGTTTACCTTCAATATTCAGGACAAGAATTAAGTCATACTGCTCAACTCCCTCAAAATCCCTTTCAGCATCCAAAGGCCGACCATCTGTCCAGTCCAGCCATTCTTTCCTCCCCCAGTATGCATTTTAGCTGTTGCTTTGAGCTGTATCCTGGAGAAGCAAAATATGAAGTGAAATAAAGGTCTTGGGCCTGAGGCCATGTTTAGCAACGCAAACCCTGTAAATTGCAGATGGTTTTTGTGAAATGAATGCAGAGAGTCCCTGGTTTTGTGGTACCTCCGCATGCTGGTCTGTGGCACGCTGGGTGTCCAAGACACAGGCTTCTGTGTGGAGAGATTTCCAAAACAGCTACTTTTAATTCCTTTCCCAGTATATCTGTATGCCAGCTCATAGTCTCACCACTGATACCACACTTCAAACAGTCTATTTGGCAAGTCCGTGTGGGCTCCCCTGCTCCTTTTTGGGACCGAAGAGTTTTAACTTTTAAGTTGTTGGCAGATCTGCAAGAAAAATGGGATTTTTTTGAAGCTTTTTGGGAAGTGCAGGTGTTTTGTCTGGGAAACGTGCTGGTTTGTGTGCAGTATGAGGTGTGTGAGGCTCAGCCATGGTGCCTTCTTTCTCAGTTGCTGATGTTCTGCAAGCCCAAGGCTGGGATCTCACTGAAGTTCTTCCAAGATGATGTTCTACTGGCTGAGATAGTTAGGAACGAATCCATTTAGCATGTGTATTTACTAAGGCATATTTATAAATCATACCATTCCATTACAGCTGATATTTAGGGGGGTGCAGTTCTGCCTACATGAAGAAAACTGGGATGTTGTTCCTAGGCAGTCCCTCTCCTGCTCTCCACAAGCATTTGGACTCTGCTTAACACATTGTCAGCAGAAAAAATGTGCAGATAGTCTTGTTGAGGCTTGAGCAGCAAACAGGGCATCCTGGTGAAGGAATGAGAGGAGGGATCTCTTGCCCCTCTGCTTTGGTGGGATCGTGTTGTTGCTTGTGCTCCAGTTTTCTGGATGTGCAGAGATGTCCCGGTGTTTGCTTTTCGGGGCAGAAGCATGTGAGTCCTCCCCAGTGTGAGGAGATCTACAGGCAGAAATCTCTGCCTTAATGCAACAGGATGAGTTTGGTAAATAGAGGCTGTGTGCATATTTTAGCAGTATTTTCTTTCAAACCTGTAAGCATGGGTCCCATTCTACCCTTAGTTAGCTAAATGGAAGTGTTAATTAAGGGAATTCTCATAAGGCTTTTCTGACAGGAAACTGATTTTATGCAGTAGGCATTTACATTAAGATTTGAATATTGCCTGTATTTTGTTTAATACTAACTTCTTTTTACTGTTAGATTAAAATATTTTTAGCAGCCTTTCTGTATGTTGCCTGTAAAATGTTTGATGCTATTTGGGTTTATTAAGAGCGATAAGAGGGATGTTGTTCTATCAGCTGTTAAATATTATTGGGTGTTAATCCATATTTTAAAAGTTCAAAGTCTGTGCTAGCTCATGTTTCTCTGTTCTTGTTGCTGTTGGTACAGACGTGCTCATATTGAACATTCCCATTTGTGTGAAAAATAGAATTCRGCTCAGGCCATGCATAGATTGTCAGAAAGATTAAAGTGTGCATCGTGCAATTTTTCTTCTTTCAGAAAGGGGCCTTTGATGTGCTAATGTTCACTTTCTCTCTTTTCATTGCGAAGTGCTGGGCATTGTTTCAGGCTGCAGAGCAGTATCTGCTCCAGAGAGGCAGATTCAAACACCCTGGAGCCCAACCTTGCACAAGGTAGCAGCATATGCAGCGATATTGATGGCATTGTCCAGGGGGATCAGATAGCAGTGTGCCTGCACAGATAAACACCAGAGCAGGGAGTGAGATGTTGCCAGAAAAGCCAAATATTTAATTTCCAATAGCCCACTTCTGTGTGCCAGTGCTCCTGCAGTTACAGAGTCGCACGCCACGAGTCCAAACCAGAAAGCTTGGCAGTGCAAGAGGCGCTGTAGGCTCTGAAATCACACCCAAAGGCAAGGCTGTTATGTATTCCCAAAGTTAATTGGCAAGTGAAATTATTTGGATGGGCTCATCTTGGGTTGTAGTGRGCATTTTCCAGCTAGTGGATAAAATTTTGCAGGCTGCTCACAGGACCGACTTGAGCTCTTGTAGCGGGGGCCTGATGTGGGTTATGGCACAGTCATAACGACAAAGGTATGTGGAGGATGAGCAGCTACAAGCAGCATTTCTTATGCCAAAAGACACCAATTCTCCTTTTGTTATTGACTGGGAAGAATCATWTCCTGAGTCCCGCAGAATATAAGTATGGGAAGAGACAGTGTGTGACTGGGCAAGAGTGAGTGCAGTGCTGGTTGTGTTCTGCAGAGGACTGATTAGTTAGTAACGGAATGATAAAAACCTTCCTTTTCAAATTGGGTGAAATTTGGGGGTTGATTTTTCAGACAATAAGCTAAACGAAGCCTGAAGGAAAATTTGAATACAGGAAAACCTGACAGCAGCCTGACAGCAGTCTGACAGCATGCAGTGTCCCTGCTGTGTAGCTTCTTCCCTGAGTTGCGTCCCTGCATATTCCCCTTCTTCTTTCACCAACTTTGATGCTTCATTAAAAATTCATCTTGTGCTCTCTGCCTTTCTCTTTGGGGTCCTCATGATCTCCTTTTATATCTGAYATGACTCAGCAGTTAAGGATGTCAGACTTCTGAAGTTCTTTATCTTAAAGGGCTGGCTGGAATCAGCAGTGTAAACACCAAGGAAGCAATATGCTTCAGCGGAAGCAGCCCAAGTTTGTGCTCAGGCTGGGTCTGTGGGGAGGCAATGCCACCTGGGCACGGTATCCCCTGGGCACCAGGGACTGAGCTGCTGGATACACACGCTTCATTAGGGTCCTTTCTGTAATCTGTGGAGCTGCAGACGGTGCTTGGAGGCACGTGCCGGGGAAGGGTCGGCCTGTGCGGTGATTTGCGGTCACCATCACAAAGAAGCGTATCTGTGCTGGCTGGAGAATGAGATGTGTCAGAAGGGCCTGGCAGGAAGCAGATGGAAGGGGCTGTGCAGAGCAGAGTGGCGCGGGGCTGTCGCCGGGGGCTCCGAGGCAGGTTTTTGGTAGCCTTGGAGAAAKGGCCAGAGCAGCACACACTTGTCACCAGTTGCCATCCACCTTTCCTGCCTGCGCCAGCTCACAGGGACTGCTGACTCTCCTGCAGGATTCTCCCCCCCATCACAGCTGTCTCTGCAGCAGCACTGGCTCACTTGTTTGCCATCTTAAATCAGATTAATTGTCCATTTTAACAAAGTGCTGCYGTTCTGTGAGTCGGCTGTAATCTCATCGTGGTGGAAGTGGGTGCTCCATAACCCAGACACCTTCGGGATGCAGGAGTGCAAAGCCCTGTGCGTACACAGGGCAGAGTTGCTTACACAGCAGAGTTGCTGACCGATGCTCTTACCTGATATATCTGTGTGACCCCAATCTTGTGAGCACCTCGGGGGTCTCACCAAGGCCACAGTTCATTGCACCCTCCCACCTGGTGATGTSCAGCTTCCAGGGCCCAGCTTCAGCCTGCTTAGCTCCTGCACTGCACTTCAGTGGCTTTTAGTCTGAATATACACAGAGAATGCCCCAAACTGGGAAAGGCTCCAGCAGCACCTCACCTGTTCTTTGTGACCACCTTGTGGTTTGTCCCTCCTTGTTTCTATGATATTTATTCCTATAGGCAGCAGCTTTTCTTTAGCACTGTTCTGGGGTGGTTTTCAGCACTTCTGTTCCCATTCCCCTGTGTGTTAATACCCATATACCATACGGGTATACCTGGTTTCTGGTCTCATTCTTACTCCTTTTCAAAGCTGGTTTGAACCTGGCCAGGCCTGGGTGCTRAAACAGGCTGTCAGCTCCCATGTGCAGACAGCCAAGCAGCCCTCCCTTCTGCTCTCTCCCCGCTTCCACCATCATTTCTCTCGTGCTTGGATTTAGAACTTAATTGTTTAATAGTGTATTGTACAGTTCACTCAGGAACTTGCCCCATAATTAATTGTAATGATAAGACTTTATAGCCATCTTGAAACCTACAGGGTTTTTTTTTTTTCAGAAGCAGTAGAACATTTAGAAGAAGTTAACAGCAGTGAAGCCAATGCATTGACTTTCCTTTTTGTGAAGGAGTCACACTTACAGTTTTGCTCCCTCCCCACTCACACACCTGACCTGCTAACTTAAAAAAAGCAGATTTCATAAACATGCACCAGAATTTTAACTTAATCCTCCGGGGAAACAGGGAACTATCACAGCATGCACACTGGCTAAGCTGTGCCATGAAAGTGGAATCCAGTTTCCCTACTGGGAGGTCACTTTCAGGGGAAAAAAAGTTATTTTAAATGCTGACCAAATCATCTGCTTTTGGGGATGCCATTCTCCGGAGGTGGCCACAGGCCTGGGCCATGCCATGTGTRTGCTCTGCTCTACCTGTTGTAGGCTGTCTGCTTGAAAGGGTATGTTCATTTAATGGATTTTAAGCAACATTATTCAAAGATCAACAAAAGGCATTCTGTGTTATATGAATAAAAGATTTCTCCATGGTCCTTGTTAACCCTACAATGCCAGCCAGTGTAATTGAAGTGCAGCCACCTGGCAGGGAGCTCTGGCCTCAGCTGCTGCGGGGCCAGCCAGAGGCACTGCCAGGTGTTGCTGTGCAGTGCCAGCCCATGGTCAGTGGGGCAGGGCTGGGGTGGCCAGAGGGACCCGCTCTRGGGCTCAGGTAGAGCATGGAAAGGGGCAGTGAAATATGTAGCCCCCACCAAGTTCCTGTGGCCTCTGGCATTCGATCAGACCTGGGAGCTGTTTGTCCCTGTCTGCCACCCAGAGCCCCATGTCCAGGGCATCCCATGCTCAGCCCCKGCTTTGCAATATCCACAAATATGTCAGGTGATAATTTTAAACCTCCCTTCTTTTTATATCGGTTTTTATTTAAAGCCGGGATATTCCTGCTGGTTTTCTTACTGGGCTTTCTCTAATTTGTTCTTCYTTCCTACCCTCTAACATAAAGCAATTTCCCAGCCCATCTCACCACAGCAACAAGTACATTTAGTGTTAAGCATCTTGCAAATGGTGTGACTTCATAATGGATGTGATAATAAGCCCCAGTTACCTGTCCCTGATTGTAATAAATGTAAATTACCAACTATAATAGACCTGAAACTGAGCCATTTAGTGTTACACCCAGAAATAATGAAAAGATCTGTAATAAACTARAAGGGGCAAAATTATTTTGTGTAATTATATTTTGTTCTGCTTGTAGCTGCCAGATCATCATACTCTTGTCAAACTGACAGGGTTTTGTAACATTTAGTAGGTGAGAAAATACATTTATAAATTGAAAAGAYTTGTTCCTTAACGAGTGACAGTTTGACAGTCCATCGGTTATATCCAAGGCACGGAGGTGCCCCKTTCCAAGATGTTGTTCCACTGGCTGTGATTCCATTATAACTAAATGAACTGAGCTTTTTTTAGAAACAGATTGATTTGGCCTGTGCCTTTATATTCTATATAATTCCAGGAATCCMTGTGTCTGTGTGCTGCTCAGCAGCAGCTCAGTGAGGCTAGCCTCAGTGAGAGAGCCAGCCACCTCAGTGTCACTGCAGTCATTCCACRGGATTGGAATCACACCCCATGAAGGGCAGTGCAATTTATATTTTTCTAGCCTCTATGTTAACRATTTTATGGCATATTCTCATTAAAAAAGAAACAAGGCATTTCCTTTTTGTCCATGTTCATGTAGGTGACAGCGTTCTCCTGACTTCCCTTTGGCATCTGCCCCYCACTTCGATAACACTTCTAGCATCGTGCTCGGAAACTCGAAATGCAGCCTTTCCCCAGTGGATCTGTAGTGGCTGTAATCTCAGCTGATTGTGAGGCTGCAGYTGCCCCAAGAGTTTTGGGTGCAAATGTGCAGCTAAGTGGGACTTGSCCCTGTGCAGCACACGTTTTGTATGCAATGTTGTCATCACCCTATTCCACTGTTTTTCAGTGAATTCTGAGCTATGAATTCATTATCTACCCTTTCCCTGCCTCTGGGAAAAGCTGGGAATTGCAGAGGCTGGCACCTTCAGGTTCTGAATGGGTTTGAGTGTGGCATTATCCCATGAGACTCCCAGCTGTACCTTCACCTGGATACCACTGTAATGGAGCTGGACTTGCTCCTTGTCTCTAGGTGCACTGTCGAGCAGATCTCATGTGGCATGTGAACTCTCTGGGTGACATTTCTGACTTGAGGTGAACATTCTTGTGTTTGGGGAGTGGGATGAAAGTAAGTGTAGGAATGTTAAATGCAGATGGCTGTTAAACTGAAGACACTGCAGGTCTGTGTGTGTTTATGTATGTGCAATGATAAAAGCATAACATCACCATTTCAGGAAACCTTTATAACCTTCTGTCTTTTGCTCTTTTGGGCATTTTTTTAATTATAAAATTCCAAGCTATAAGTGAATACCAACAGCAGTTTGTCATTAACTAGTATAATTCATAAAAAAAACCTCACAAACCTTGCGGACAGGTCTGTGCCTTTCCTGCATGTCTGAGTACAGGATAGGAAGGCCTAGCTGGCCCAGTATCCCCCTGCCAGCAGCTCCTCTGCATTTGTGGTGGGAGAATCTCACTGGCTGTCCTGGCAGCACCGTGTCAGTATCTGGAGTTTGGTTGGATCCCTGTGTGCTCCACCTGGAATTGCATGGTGGAGGCAGTGTGGATACCAGCTGAGCGGCTTGCTGTGATCCCAGCATAGGCTCTTGTTCTCTCCAGTGCCCTCAGGAGAGAGGACTGCAACATCTCTGCTCTGGGGCACTGGGAAAGTGGCTTTCAGTTAGATCTGGTCAACTGCTRTCTTGTTATCTCTTATGATTGAGTAGGGAACTATATGGCTACTTCCAGAGAAAGTATATTTGGGGGGAATCATGCCCCAGTTATATGCTGGCCAAAAACTTGTGCCACGGGTGTCATGATGCAGAACACTTTCATAAGCAGCTTCTCAGTGGTAAGATCTTGATGTGCCCTGCGAGATGAATAACCATTCAGGGCTCCTGCRGCTCTGAACTGATAACAGGCCATTATGTCATCATTGTAATCGAAGTATTTTCATCAAAGCCTTATCAGTATAGTGATAAGCACAGAGTGCAGCAGCTGATTGGACCTTGGATGGGCAGATGGCTGGTTGCAGCATGCAACACCTACAGTGCCATGTGRAGTGTGGTTTGTCACCTCTGTAGCACATGAGGAACATCTTTAATGGGAGCAAAGGGAATGAGGCCCAGGTCCAGCTTGTTTATTTTTCAACAGAGCAGGTCTGTGTACAAATAGGACTACCTGGGAAGAGAGCATTGCAAGGATCCTGTGGTAGAATTGTAAACTTTTGGGTAGGGATGAGGTTGAGTGCTGTCAGAGTGCAGTGGTGTGAAAGCAGGGCGGTGACCCTGTGGCGTCTCTTTGCTCCCACTGCAGAGCAGTCAGTCTGTAATGGTACGTGTGTCTGCTCCCAGGGGCTCCCGCCTGGAGGAGCRCTAGGAAATGAAGATGAAAGCTTGTTTTCTGCCTTATTCATAATAAATGCAAGATTCTTCCCTGAAGCACTTGGCATGACTAATGTGCCACATATTCTTGCTATCCCAGAGCGGCAGGCGAGTGCTTCTGCCAGACAGGTGCTCGCAGCTCACCTTAGGCTACGCGCTGCCCAACAGCATTAGGAGCCAAGCGCCGGCGCCGGCACGCGGCTCCACACAGACGAGCATGAGCTGTAGGCTTTTGCCTCAGGGCACCTTCAGTATGGCTTTGCTGTTACACTGCTTGATTTCCATAGAGAGGCTTTGAAACCGTGTGAAACGTGATTCTGTTGTTGTTTTGCTGCACTTTCCCCTTTAAAGCAATTACTGGCGACCGTCTGCAAGGGAGCCACCATATTGCACCGTGCGCACTGGGAAATGCCGTGGCAGTGTGCCGTGGGACTTGGAGCACTCGCAAGTTCTCTGGGAGCTGAGTGAGGCCTGTCTCCATCAGTCAGCAAYGAGGTTCTTTTGTTATCCTGTGCAGGGACCCAGGCCCTGCTGCAGGGAGGGAGGTGGCAGAGCTCCAGGCGTGGTGCTGAGGTGCGGGGCRCACACTCACAAAATGAGGAATCAGTCTGCAAAGCTCTCTGTAGCTGTCCGTCTCAGGGAGAGCCCCCTGTCTCTTCCACACCAGGGTATTCTGAGCTCCAGCCATTCACCCCAGCACAGAGGGCTGCCTGTCTGTACAATTGGTGGCACRGCAGCAGAAAATTATGCCACAGAGAGGATGAGCTCTTGGTTTTGGCAGCAGAGGATCGTCTGCCTGTTTTGGATAAAGGAGGAGGAACAGCAGCCCTGGCACAGGCTGGCCCTGCTCTGCCAAGGGAGCCCTGGCTCCCCTGGCTGCAGCGTGGACAGATGGCCCTGATGGGGGCTGGCCATGGGGGAGAGAGGGCCCACAGACCCCGTGGGCCACACAGCCTCAGCTCACGYGTGTCTCACATGTTACATGGACCGATTTAAGGCAGACATCACTGGAAAGTTTCCATCTCAGATGCTTTGRTTTATAAAAAGCACATAAGGCTGTGGTGGCTGTCAGGTACAGTTTAATTGCACCTGTTCAGTGAAGGATATATATTACTAAAATTCCCCCAAAAGTTCTCGGTGAAATTCATGCGGCAGTGGCGGTCACTAGACCATAAATGATGGAGAGTCTAATCAAGCAGATTGAGTTTCACACCAAAACTGCCTAGCACCACATTTTAAAAGCACAGTAACTCCATCCTCTTCAGAGCTGGGAAGGATAATTAGGTGCAGAAAGGTCATCATCCCACAGATCTCTGTTAAGCTCAGTTTTATGGCCCTGGCTTTATTCTGCATTGGTAAGTCCCWAACATTTATTTTCTTGTTTGTTTTCCAAACCACTATCACAGTGTCAGGAGCAAACCCTTTTCGTGAACCACCTTTTAGCCCTATGATACAATCAGGAGGAAACTGAAATGGAAGTTTGTTGCACTGAACAGTAAATTCTGAGATTTTCTGCAGGTCTKCCTAGTTGGGTGGAGAAGGAATTGGCATGTGGTCATGTAGCCAACCTTGATGTGTGATGGGCTGGAAAGAGCTGTCTGCCTCTATACTTTCAGCTTCTCCACTGGCCAGATGCCCCGAAAGCCCTTCACTGGGTGGGCTGCACCTCACAGATGGGAGCTGCAGCAGTTCCATGCCAACAGTCCACATTAACATCCCTCTGGAGCCAGAGGAACAGGCGTTGCAGCGAGCGCTCTCCATGGACCCCAGCAGCGTTCTGGGTGCCAGTCTTGGGACTGGTGCCCCATGGTGTTGGCATGACCCGCAGGCTGTGGAGAGCAGCGAGGCACTTCTCCCCCAGCCTGTCCACAAACACTCCTGTCTTTCATTTTCCTACTGTGTCAGCAGAGCGTRCCGTTGTTTTCACGTATTGGTGAGGGTATATAAATTCTGCCAAAATGTTTTTATTTTTAAACAGTGGCATGGGGCAGGATGCATTGGCCATTACTGTCAGCAGGGGTGGGGYCCTGAGACTTTTGCCTGAGGTCAGCATGGAGTTAAGGTTAATRAGCAAAAGTTCTGTATTTTCAGGATCTGCTTGAGTCATCATCTTGTATATTCCGTTGTTTCTCAACAGAGCAGTTATGGTGTAGTGTTGTGTGTGTGTGCGTGCAGGGAGGAAACACTGGGCAGATCCTGGCCCCAGGATGGCTCAGGTCCCCTGCAGAACCCAAAATAGGAGGACTTGGGAAGGTTTTCAAGGTCTTTGTGTTTTAAACTGTGTGTCTGAAATAGACTTCTTGTTGTAGAGATTAAATGTAGGAGTGATGCTGGTGGGTGAGAGTGAGTGCTGGGTGGTACCCGCCTCTGCGGTGAATTTCCATTTGGAGGGAGGTCCTGYATGTTTCACTTTGTAGGTCCTCCTGCTGCTACAAGAAATTGTTGCGGCTTTTTGCAAATAGCTGATGTTCATTTTAATGTGTTGATTTTTTTTTCAAACAACCTGCACTGTGTGGCTGGAATGTTAAAATAATTGATATACTGATAAAATTCTACTAGAAGCTCATAATACTCAAGTATCRATATTTGATTGCTGTATTTAAATACAAGCTAAATTCCTGCTCTCCCACAGTTATATATATATTCATGATCAATAATTCACACCTTGTCATGGCTCTCAACGTCATTATTTCATATGAAATGAAAAAAAAAAACCCACCCTGTTTGTATCTGTTTAAAAAATTTTGCTCTGGAGTTTTGCCTTGGAAGAAGCAAAATGTAAAATAATGCAGCCATGGAGGGGTGGGTCAAATTGCCGTACATATTAAAAGAGGAGCTTTTGATCAGCTCCTTCGAGGGTCTGATATAACTCCATTTATCTGCAGATCTCAGGGGATGCCCCAAGCCCCCAGATAACAGGGGGCTTAGTTAATCAGGGCAGCCAGCTGTCCAGCTTTCTGCCGGGCTAGGGTTCAAGCTCACAACCAGTCCTTTGCAGCCAGGCCTGCTGCAGCAGCGGATTTGTGTGCTTCCCTGCAGCACTCAAGCCCTGAGGCTGCTCTAGGAAAGGCAGCCACGCACACAGGGCTCCCACCCAGCCCTGCCCAGAGCTGGGAGGTTGCTGATCCGTGGGTTGGATTTTTAAACCGGTAGTTTATGTGGCACTTGATGTAAATTCTGTTTGGTGTTGGGAGTACCTTGCTGTCATGTGAGCTCTGCCTTAAGCTCGCAGATGACACAAAGTTCAAGTTAAAGAGGTTCAGCGTGAGGTTCTAATGTTTGTAAGTCAGTGATATTTGGCTCTTAGGTTGTAGGCACAGCACGTTTCTGTGATGCACCTCTGACAGAAGTATTGCTCCAGGGATTTTCGGGACACCAACGTTCTTACAGGGCGATAAATAGGAAACTTCGTGATCCCTTTTTTTACAAGATGGAGGTGTTTTTCAGAGGTTTTTTTACGTCTTGTTCATTATGCCTCCACATTCAAATGACTAAACCTCAGTAAAATTTTAGTTGACTTATTTAATGAATCCAAACTGTTCTCTCAATCTGCATATGCACTGAGACAGAGATAGCAGGGAGTTTAATGTCATTTTCCTGCAGTCACTTAATTCTTTTTTGATTAAGCTGTGAGTAAAAATGCACGGGCATCCTGCTCGCTGACCGTATGGCAGGAGCTGCTGTGCTCCTGCTGCTCCGGGGAGCCCTGAAGGGACACGGGGAGCACACCAGGATGAGGTGGCCGGCGATGGGAGCTGGGATGTGCAGCACTAGGCTTTGCTGCACTGGGGCTGTCTGCACCCACTGCATTTGGCTTTTCAATGCACAGGAGGGGCGCTGAGCTGGGATCTTCCGTGCGTGTCTGCAAAGTGCTGGTGGATCTGCAGGGCTCTCCAGATCTTGGAGTGTTGTTCCTCAGCTGTCTCTCCTGTAACCGCTCAGCTGTTTGTCCAAGCGGTTTTTCCCAGTCTCTTGTGTGGTGAGCAGCATCCTCCAGCTCATCAATAGGACTTTACTGGGTGCAGAGCGAACCTGGGCAGCGCGTCCTCCCTGCATTTCCATGCAGCATTTATCCATAGAGGCGCAGCCCCGCACGGTGCTCGGGAGATGTGCAGGGCCGTTCGGTACCCAGCAGGGCATTATCAGACAGAGCATGAMAAGTCTTTTCTCGTCCCCCCGCCTGGTTGGAAGCCCACAAGCAGCCCCGGCCGGGGCCGGGCGATGAATCGAGCGCTGCCGGCCGGCCCGCAGGCTCAGGTGGTCGCCAGCCCCCGGTGTCGCTGAGCCCTTTCAGCAATTTGTCACGCCTGGCTCCGCTCCCGCTGCGCCAGCACGTGCCAGCTCCGTGTCGGAGGGGCTGTTGCCAGACGGGCGCGCAGCCCCCGCATCCCGCTGCTCCCCCTGATCCCGCTGCTCCCGCAGCCCCCGCCGCTCCCGGCCGGCGCTCGCCCGGCATCGCGCTCCGCACGGCCCTGGCAACAGCCGAGCGCCGAGGAATCAGCATCTCCATAATGAGGAGTGAATGGCATCCGTCAGTCCCTTTAGAATTGGGCCCAGGCGTGTGCCTCCTCTCCGAGGAAGTTTGGCAGCCTATTCATTAACAAGAGTCATCAGGAGTTCAGCCCATAAAGGGGAGGCAGCCCCCCACGCCGCGGGCTGGCGCTGGCGCTGTCAGGAAAGTGTTCTCCCGGGCTTCGGGCAAGGGAGGAAAACTGAGCAAATAACGCTGTCAGCAGGTGCAAACGCTGAAATGCTGGCTATTGATTTTCTTTCTTCAGGCTTCCACGGGAAGTTTATAAGAAGATTTATCACATATCAATCGTCCTCTGTGAGCATTAAAAGCAAAATTCTTTATTTTTCCTTTGTTGCCACTATGCTTGCAGGAACTCGCGTGCAGTGAAGACGTGCTTTGCTTATTCCCTTCGAGGTCGACACTGGACCATCGTCTCCTGGCTTTAAGCACTGCTTTACTCTGATTTTTTTTTTTTTTAAATAGTGTTTCAGAGTGGTTTTGTTAATGTACTGCAAGTCACAAATGGCACTTCAATATTAATTAGTAATGCTTTTCAATTCTAAATACCTCACCTGCATTCTGTTGTCACTGGTGTTATTCTCCTGCTCCTAATTTCTAAATTCAGCTTGGCCTTTGCTCCCACCGAACAGCCTTGCAGAGGCTCGAGTGCATTTCCCCATAACAGAAACACAATGAGGCGCTGAAAACTTTTGTTTTCACTGAGGAAACGGAGAATGAGATGTCATCCTGGCTCCTGCAAGCCCTAATTCATACGTGAGGCTCTCCAGCCCATTGTAGATTTGTCCCAGGCGTTATCCTGTTATTGGAAGTGTATGATTCACCTTCTGAGCAGACAGAAGCTGCACACAAAAGGGGAAGATTTGCTTTCTCTGCTGTGAAAGGCTGCCGCAAGCAGGGGTCCTATTAAGACAGCTGGAAAGTTGCTTCAGCTTGTTACGCTTGTAAGTTTTATTGGTGACTGGTTTCTGATTACACATTTGAATGCTGTGTGTTCCAGGTTGCCGAGTTTTAATTAAAAGGCAATAGTCTCGATGTTAGCTCGCTTTGTTGTTTGTATTATTCAGGCCATAATGCATGCAAGTTGTGGGCTGGGTTTGTCCACTCTGCATCATTTATATGGGATGCATAAGGTTGCACCTTCTAGCACCTGCCCTAAATATAACCGTCATGCTTTTGGAATTGTGTTTATTGTGCCTAATTTCTTCTAAGAAGTCCAGCAATCAGATGAATGTGGGGGAGTTGTACCTCTCTGTCCTGTAGCTTTTCTCTCCAATCCATTTACTTATCTGGTCATTGGAACAAGAATATTGTGTGCCAGGAGCTTCCCGTAATGCCACAGCCTGTCTGTGATGGTGGGTTTTGGTCTGGGGCTTTGCTCCTGCACTCGGCAGCTCCCAAGTCACAGCTTCTCAGTCAGGAAGCTCAAAGGTGTTACYCTGAATTTACAGCCCTGAATATATCCCATCCTTGTTGCTCCTGTTCAGAACCATTGGGCAGTTCTGGTCCAGTTCCCTCCCCATTCCAGCCCAGTTGGAATGGATGTGGGGCTGGGGGCCGGTGCTCAGGGGTGCTGTGGGACAGCCTTGAATTCTGCACACACCTTTCCTTAACGGGGCATCACAGCTACGAGGAGAGAGCTCTGTATCTCGAAGCCATCATCCAGAACCACAAAGAAGTGATGACATTTGAGGATTTTGCCGCTCAGGTCTTTTCTCCCTCTCCCAGCTACTCCCTCGGTGGAACTGGTGAGTCTCTGCACRTTATTCTTCTCTGTAGCCCCAAGAAGCACTTGAGCAGCAGATGTACACCTGTTTTTTGTAGATAAATGCTTGCAAATTTAAGAAGACTATTCTTCCCCTGAATCAACTAATGAATATCAAAAGCAATGATGACATTCATTTTAATTTGTTTTGCATCAGAGCTATTCAYACTGCTCCTTTCTTCAGCTATCCTGTTAACCCCCAACTCCGGCGAGGTTAATGAACTTTCTCGCAGTGATGGGCTCCAGCTCATTCAGGACTCCGGGTTCTTGCTGAGCTGGGAATATGTTGTTCAAAAGCGAGGCCTGAATCGGGGCTCACTTATCAAAAATAGTTGCTCGCAGGGGAAGCTGCTGCAAATGCTAAATGGGGATTATGCTGCCGAGCTACYAGGGTCAGGGATTAATGCACAAGAAACGCAGGAACGGGGTGCTGTTAGGGAATCGCAGCGGCGTGYGGGATGCGGGCACATCCCTTCAATGCAGGCAGGCACATTGCAGGCTGCCCTGCAGCACCTGGCCTGGAGCCTCTGYGGGGTTTGTAATGGGGGTGTGGGTATATGTGGGGTGTGTGTGTGCACATCAGTGCTCATCAGTCATCGGCCTGCTGAGAGGTGACAGCATTGTGCCGAACTCCGGGAATTTGTTCCTCGCRTGCCTTGTGGAGGGTTAAGTTAGTGTGCAGTCACAATCGCTGTCCAGCCCGCTTGATTGAGTTTAAGTGAACCTCTCCTGAAAGGGAGCTTTGGCTCTGAAATGCACAWTTCTAGTGCCCTCAAAATACTTTTTTTTTTCCAGCATCCAGTAAGTGTCTGGTCACCATGTGCTGGACTCTCTAACACAGATTGCTTAATCCATCGTTGATACTACTAGGGTGACACTGGCACTTTCTAATCATTCCCTGCTCCTCTTTTGGATTGTTGAATAGATTATTTTCAACCTGTATAAAYGTTGCAGGACATCTGCTCTATTTCTCTTTAGCCTGACTTGTTAGCAGATATCTTCCATCTAAACTGAAACACTGAAGGAAGAAATTAAATTTGCTCAAATAAGTCACTTAGGAATAAAACCAGCAGTGCAGCATTGTCTAGCATTGCTGGCTCTGATCCTGGCGTGCTCAGAGCTTTGTGAGGAGATAAGAGGCCTGTGCTGGCCGGGCAGTGGTGGCCAGGAGCAGCAGGCAGAAGGCTTTGGAGATAAGCGCTGGCAGGAGGGGAGGAAGCTGGGGCCATTTACATAATCGCGCCTCTGCGTCCTGGAGAGGCGTCAGGGAACGCGGGATGGATCTATTGATCTCTGCTGAACTGGAATACTAAACAACGCTAGGAAAGCTTATAACTTAAAGCTTTGATTAATGTTTCCTACATTAAAAAGTAGAACAGCTGTGCATTAAATTCTTTTATACACTCTGCCAAAAGTCTGAGACAAAAAAATCACCCATTTCAATAGGACCGCAGCGCGTGCCCAGGGTTGGTTGATAGCACTTGAATTGTTTTTCTGTCGACGTATCAGCAAATAGAAACGTGGATATTTTAAATGTTTTGCTCTGTGCATAGTTGTGTTTTATTTTTGCGTTGTTCTTTTTCATGTTGTTGTGTCAAATGTGGTTAGACAGGGCAGACTCCTCAGCAGCCCCACTTTCTGAAGGATAAACTGTGTATGCCAAACATAGTTAAAAATGTTTCCTAGTAACTGAGCATTTCAGAACACTGTTAAATCACAAGTACCCGGGTATGATTTCATTATTTTAATTGTTTTTAAGTGCAAAGCCTGCCCCAGTCAGGTCCAAATTTTCATACTTCTGAGCCTCAGAATTAATTTCTCGCTCACAAACTGGAGGCCAGCCATGACTTCTGGTGTCAGAATCTCCGCTTCAGAGAGTCTTCTCACATTACCTGCTGATTCTCTTGCATATTTAGTCAGTGATGAGCAAGGGCAGTGTCAGCTGTGGCCATGGGGATATGTTTTCCATCAGATGCCCCTTAGCAGTCAGCAGGGAGGCTGGATGCAGTCCTGGCAGCTCTGCTCTTCCCTGGCCAGGCCTGCTCAGGCATAGATCCACCTGTCCTGCACCTGCAGGAATCACCTTGCTGCCACTTAGGAATACAGAGGGCATTTTTCTATTCTGAAACAGCAAAAATGAATCGGGGAACAGTAAATAAAAAGAAGCGTTTTTCCTGAAGGAGTGGTCAGGCACTGGCACGGGCTGCCCAGGGAGGCACTGGGGTCCCCATATCTGGAAGTGTTCAGGAGGCATCAGGACATGGTTTTGGGGTAATGTTGGTGATGCTGGGTTGGCCACTGGGCTTGTTGAGGTCTTCCAGCCTTGATGACTCTGTGGGACGCATGGAGATGGCACAGGTGACAAGCCAGCTGATRCTGCTAACCCTGCTGAACATAAACTGCTCAGATAAATTTAAAATTAATTCTCATCTGATCTGATTCTTACAATGCCCCTCAGGTATGATCCTGTCACTCTGTGAACACATGTGCAGCAGATAGGGTCAGGGAGTAAGGCTGCTGCTTATCTAAGTGCAGTTTGTTCTCAGGAGTTAACATAGTGTAAGGAAAAATCAGGAATATTAAAGGAATCAAACAGCTCTCAGTGACACATTACCAGGGTATCGCTGATCTRTGATATAATTATTGGAACTGGATGTTCTTGTGTTTTCTGATGCTGCCCCTCGGGATGCATCCCCAGACTCGAGTGAGAGGTGGCTTAGTCTCCCTGTCACCAGTCCTGCAGGTGCTACATTTTCTGCAGGAAGATTGTCCAGTTGATCTCCTTTGCTGTTTCCAGGAGCAGAGCCTTAAACTCCCTGTACAGATCATAGATAGCCCCGATATCTTCAGTGTTGAAAGTGCAGCCGYGTAGGCAGAATGGCCATCCCCGAACTCAGTTAGGGGATGTGCAGATTAGGAACAAAAGCTGGGAATAGGGCCCTTTGTTGTTAAACTGGTGCATTACATGCTGTATTTTAATTAGGCRGGGTTTGAGAGGCAGCCCAGGAAATCCTCCATAATCCAACACTATTGAATTATTTTCATCCTTTCCCTCTGAAGATTTCTCTCCTTTTAGTGGACGGGCTTTAAGCTGCTGTTCTTGCTCCCTCAGCCAAAACCAGAAACAGTCATTCAACAATATATTTGTGTGTTCTTTAAAAAAATTGGTGAGGCTGAAGTGGGCAGAACAGTGCCCTGACTTCAGCTGCCTCTGTGGCTCATGTTCCTTGGGGCTTGGAGCYGTTTTCTTGTAAGATCAGCAGCCAAAAGCACGGTGTTAACCTTAGGAAGTTGAAGGGGCCAGAGACACCAGGATAACTCCCAAGTCAGAGCTTTCCCACCACAAGCATTCTGTCCGAGGGGTTTGTGCTCGTCAGGGCAGGTTCCCGCTTTCCAGGGAACCCCCGAGCTCAGCGCTGCCACCGGCGCCTCAGGAGTTAATGGGAACGGGCACACTTGACTGCTGAGAGGACTGATCTAATCACTGCCATATCCAAGTGCATCTGTTCACCATGAGGTCATTCTTGTGCATGCTAATGACTTGGAAAATAAAGCACAATACTCAACGTTATCAGGGAGGATATAGTGTAAATCTTGGCTTTTTTAGTTGCTAATGGATAGTGTGGAATGGGCAGGGAAAGCATCTCAGATTCTTTCCAGCTTAATGTTTTTAAAGCATCCTTTTCAGTGGAGCATCAGAAAAACTGTGCTGGAAAACTTGGACATGTGGTATCTGTTGATAAATGGATTCTTTAATGAATATTATGACATTGCCCAGGAGCAACACTTGAGTCGAGGAACTATAGAGGTTTTCAGCATTCCCTGGTTTTAAAGCCTCAGGAGCTATGCTTGCTGATTTACATAAACCCGAGATTTTGCAGCCTTTTTGTTGCAAAGGTGACACATGCTTTTCTTTTGTCTCTGGACTTTTACATGTGTAAAGTTCTTGTAKAAAATATTTGAATGTACAGAGAACAAGATCTGGTTTGCTTTAAACCACTTTTTGTTAAGTACTGAGCTTTATCTTTCCCACTTTAAAGCAAAAGGATTATTTGAATTGGACATGTAGATTTAAAATTTATTTTCGGCAGAAACAGAACCAAACCCAGAGTAACTGGTGTCTTAAGAAGGACTGATACTCTTTGTAATGGTAACTGAGCCAAGGATTCCTTCAGCTTCAGTTTGGTTGGTTTTTTGGGGTTTTTTTTTTTTGTTTTTTTTTTGTTTGTTTTTTTGCTTTGGGTTTTTTGTCCTTTTGTCTTTTTCATTGAAGCTCTGTAGGGTGTTTTGTCAGATCTTTGTCCAGGTTCTGCATATATATGAGAATTTTGCCTATTTTTCTGGGAATATTAAACACATACACATCTGAAGCTGAGTAGCTGTGCCATGGTTTCACAGCACATGCGGTGCGTGCTGAGGGTCGGRTTTGATCTGTGTCAGTGTTGCCTGAAACGGAACAATTTGTTTCTAATATATGGGACTTAGGGAATTCCTAAGTGTCCTGGTTACTTGTAGGAGAGGGGATTGTTGCTAGCACGGAGCACGTGTGAGGTCTGCCAGGTGAGATGGAACACTGTGCAGTGCTGCCGCGGTGGGGGAGGTTGTCCAGGCAGTGAACAAAGAGGAAAAGCTGAGTGAAGTGGAGCAGAGGAGCCAGGAGAGTTACCACAGGAGGGTACAGGACTTGAGGGTTTTTTCTTCTCCCTGCTTCCCTGTGAGGACTATTCAGGATGARGCACAGGGACCTGTCTGGCTTCCCCTGTCTAATCCAGGTTGTTCCTCATCCTCGGCAGACTGGAGCCTGTCCCAGCTGGGCTGCCCTTGTGGGGCACCAACGGATTTGGGAGCTGCTCCTTGCCCGTGTGCTCTTGGTTCTCAGTGCTCTGTCCAAATCTGAATGTCCCTGTGAGGGTCAGGAATGGTCTGGCAGTGTCACAGTTACCACAAAGCGCTGGGGGCAGCAGCTCTGTCCCTCCTCCAGCTCCTGTGGCTGAACAAGCTGATGCAAGTGTATGCTCGGGAGCCCAGGCCTGGCTCTGGAGGGTCCACATCCCTGCAGAGCCCTAAGGAACTGGCTGCCTGCTCAGTGTGTGGGGCACTGTCCATTGTGTCACCACCAAGGGTGGACAGTCCAAACTTGTCCCCCGAGGCTGGGCAGGTGCGGGGACTGCTTCCCTGTCAAGCCTGGTGTTCCCTCAGGATCGCCAGCAGTGAGGCAGTGTGAGCCACATCAGGGCTCCCAGCCTGGACCCCTGCCTTTGCCATGTAATTGATTGGCTCAGAGGGTGCTCCCTCAGCTACGCTCTCTGGGAGAGAAGGTAGTGAGGGAGGGCTCATCCCAGTAATCAGCACTGGGACGGAAGAAAATACGAGCTTGACAGGCCCATCTCTTCTGCCGGGTGACAGCTCCAGCTGCTCGAGCTGTCAGCTCCGAGAAGGCTCCGGGCAATGTGGCCCCTTCACATTTTYCCTCTGCGCTGAGGCGCAGGCAGAGACCTGGAGCAGAGGCGGAGCAGAACCRGGACACGCATGCAGAGGGCTCGGGCTGAGGGCTTGGGCTGCTCTGCCTCTGACACCCACAAAACTCCCAGCGCTTGACAGGTCCCCCTGGCTGAGGCTGAGCCTTGCAGAACTAATCAGCAGCTGCTCCAACTTGTGAGTAATTAAACTTCAGTGTGTACATCTCAGGCATATTTCCAAGTCCCTCAAACCGTGGAGGCTGGGCCCAAGGTGGTGCCAGGCAGTCCCACCTGAGCTGGGAGCTGCGGGTGCTGTTTTAGTGTCTGTTCTGCCCCTGATTAACCTGTAGTGTCAGATACCGTGTCACTTAAAGCTTTGCAAGGTATTGCAGGAAGTGTGCAGCTTTGATTAACCCAGCTTCAGTTATCCATAGGCTCTTCCACACAGGCTCAGGACTTACAGTGTACTTTGAGCYTGTCTTTGGCAGATGGAAGCAGGAWTGCTGAGCAGATTCACTACAATGATTCTCTCTGAAATTTTACTACCTTTGCATTTACTAGGAAGGAAAACAAAGATTTCCACAGACCTGTCCTGGCTGAAAGGTTAATGGGGGGCTGGAACAGGTCACAGCCCATGTGAAAACTTCATGGGTCTTCTCAAGTACCAATCTTCAGGATCCTTACAGATCATGGAGACCCACCCTTGCTCTCAGGGATGTTCAGCTGCTTCATTAGAAGTGGCTAAAAGGCCATTCCTAGCGCCCCTGCCCTGGGGAAGAAACCAGGTTTATTCTGTGGAGTGGATTTAAGATACAATATAACATGTCTCTCTAGCTTCCTGCAAGGTAACCCTACATTTAAAGTGCTTTTATCTATATTCTTAACTCTGTTTTTAATCCCTCCTGCAAGAAATGTATTTTTAAAGCTTAATGCTCCCTCCCTGTGAGAGGCCTTCCATAGTGCACGTCTTGTCTTGAGTGCAGGTGTGTGACTGCCCATGGATGGGTTTTAYGCACTCGAGGACTTCCCCCTCTGGAAATTTATGTGGCACCAGCATTGTTACACTGCTCACTTCCTGCAGTTTTAACCCAGCTATAGTGTCACAGAGATTTTACCCAGTTTGACATGGTGTGACCAGCAATGGTACTTGAGATGGAGCTGAGGTGTGAAGCCGCTGCATCCCACCATCTCATGGTAACAGGTTTGACAATGATTATTCATTCCAATTTTTGCCAACATTCCCTCCCGTGATTGTTTCAATCCGCAGACCCAAGGAGGAAGTGCGTGGGTCCGTGTTTCTGCAGATCCCTGAGGGCTGAGGGGAGCTCCCCTTCCCACTGTTAGTGGGGCGTGCCGTGCTGGGCTGGTGTGAGCGCAGCAGTGATGGGGTGCTGGTCCTGCACTGACACGCTTTTGTTCTCTCCCTTTAGATTAGAGTGTTAACGCTTTCGGTACAGTAATGGCCACAGGTAAGAGCGATGCTTCCCGCAGGCCCCTCTGCTACTGCGCTTCATCACTAACAGCTCTTTTTCCCCTCCTCCTCCTCCTCCTCCTTTGCCGCCTCTGCTCCATGTTCAGCTCTGCCTCCTGTGCTCTGCCTCTGCGTGCGCCTCGTGCCTCCTTCGCTCCATGTTTGGCTCTGCCTCCTCCGCTCTGCTCCGCGTGTGCCTCGAGCCTCCCATGCTCCACATGTGGCTCTGCCTCCTCTCCTCCATGTGCAGTTTGCTGGGGTCTGTCTCTGCCTGTCCCTGTCTGCTCGTGCCCTGTGCCCCGCGAGCCAGGGAAGCATTTGGTGATGGCTGGGCCTGTTTGCGTGTGTGTGACCTGAGCTGGAACTGCCAGGACTGCCAGGAGCCAACCTGGCCCCTGTCGCCAGTTCCTACAGAACTGYGTGGTGCTTCCGCTGTGGCTGTGCTCACCCATGAGACATCCAGGGAGCAGGTGCAGGGCAGCTTTTGGTAGGTTTTTTTCACCTTTTTGAAAATTCCACTTACCTGGCTAAATTGCAAGTTTTAAGGGCTTCACTAGTCCACGAGTCAGACACTGGTGTTGGTGGGTTTGCTGTCATTTATTATTTTTTACTTCCAATCTGCTATTTGTTTTTTATCACTGGTCTTTTTATATTGGCCCAGTACCCTCTGGGAAAAGTGTAGGAGCAAACACCCTCCTCTGTCACACTGCAAAATGAACCTGAGCTGAGCCTCAGGGGCATCCTAACCCCAACTGCTGGTGCACCCAACATCTTCCAGGCCCGGCCAAACACACGGAGCCTCCTCTCTGACTCCACAGGCTCCCCCTTGCAAGACGGCCAAGTCATTAGAGCCTGTGCCAGACAGCTTGAGAGGGGAATTATATTATTTGTATGGAAGCCTTTATCTGGGTGGCTTTTGCTTGTGCACTCTGCAGCTGCCATCTCCCCATCAATCACAGTGGTTTCGGGGAGCTCTGAGGCAGTTGCAGAGCTTGGGATACACCAGAAGAAAGCCAGGAGTGACGGAATGCCCCGGCTCAGAGGTGGATGTGCCGTGGGTGCTCCTGGCCRTGGTGTGCCTGGCCACAGCCCCACCTGCCTGTTTTGCACACACGGCTTTGTTTAGCACTCCACGAGCATTGCTTCAGCTCGTCCATTTGGAGAAAACTGTATTATTTTGACCATCTGCCATTCTGCCTCACTGCAGGAATGTCAAGTACAACACCTCCCTCACAGCCCTTCCCTCCCCCACACTTTTCTCCCCAGCCAATAGCACCACAGGTTTTGTTTTTAATCCAAAATTGACAGCTCCGCATTTTTCACAGAAAATGCCATTACAGGCTAAGTCACACTTTCCACCTTTTWAAAATGTGCTATTTCCCCTCAGTCAGTTGTCTCAGAGAACCAATCTGGTAAGTAAGGGCTGTCTTTGAAATGCAAACGCAGGGCTGCAAGCAGGCTGAGGGGGCTCACACTTGGGGCTGTGCTGCTGCTGTTCCACTCCTCTTTTTGAGTCCCTCAAACATCCAGAGCTGCTCAAGCAGAAGGACAGGTTATAMCTCACRCTGRAAGYGCAGCAGAGCTGGGATGTGTCTGTYCCTCAGACAGCAGMCAAGGGCTTGTCCTGCTGACACAAAGACCCAGAGCCATGTYCCCACCTGTCCTGCAAGGACACTGCCCTGCTCACCTGTGCCCAGGGGATAGCTGAGCCATGGGCAGCCTCAGCCAAGGCCCTGGCTGCACTTTGAGGCATTTTGCACATGTTTGAGATTTACCTGGGCTAGGRAAGGTGAAAAGAGGATTGAAGAACTGCAGCCTGGCCAGGCACAGGAACTAAGAGCAAATAAAGGTACAAGCCGAGGATGGAGTCAGTTGTTGCATTGGAAGTTAAGTCTGTTTCTGCAAAACAGAACCATCACAAGTTCTGAGGAGGTGGCACCAGCGCCAGCCGTTGGCGCAGGTTCAGAATCTCCCTGTGCTCTCCCTGCCTGGCTGTGAGGATGTCCCTTCTCCTTCCTACCTGTAATAAAAAAACTTGTGTTACGCTTTGGGAGAGAAGTGCAACMTGGTTTAAAAATACTGTTTCCTGAGGGAATTGATGAAACAGTGTTCCCGCGGGAAATGCTTTGGGACAGGTCCAGCCCTCAGCAGCAGAAGCAGGGCAGGGTGTCACCTGGTTTTGGTCATTAGTGTCTCATTTAATGACCATGTGCTCACCTGTTCCCCCCTCAGCTAGCCTGGGCACGCCTGGCCTCTGGGGAATAACCGACAGGTGACTCAACAGCAAGGCGAAACCCCACATAGCCATGGCCCCCTGAGACCCTTCCCCAGTGGTTACCGTATGCCACCAGTAACAAGGGTACCTGTTATGTTGTGGAATTGGAAGAAATTATTCTTTAGGATTTTTCCAGAGGTTAAGGAAACTTCTAGGGAGAGTTCCATGCCAGCTCTCATGCTAGAGATGCTCATTTCCAGCTCTCCGTAACAGGCCAAATACACAAAAGCTGTTGAGTGACACACAGCAAAAACCAGTTCTGTATCACCCTCACAGACCTATTTTGTGTGTTTGTTGGGAGCTTCGAGTGAACAGGATCCCTCCCATGGGGCTCTTGGGGCCCTGAGAACCATCAGGGGCTGTGAGACCAAAAGGGGGTGACACTCAGGGACTCATTGCTCACCTGGACGCTGACAGCCCCTCATGGCCTCACTGCTCCTCACTTCTGTGAGTTGGGAAAGAGAAATCCCTGCTTTCTCTGTGAAGTGTGCTATGGCAGTTCTTCAGCTGCCTGGAGATTTCTCCTATAAAGGTCAAGTTCACCTGAGTGATCCCCAGGAGAAGCTGGGAAGAGGTGAGGGAAGGGCTGTGCTGTGCCACACTTATTCTGAGGCGCACAGGCTGTTCTGTCCTCACCTGGGTTTTCCCTGCCCGCTCTGTTTTCCAGGCTGCCTCACCACAAGTGCAAGCGCTGACCTCACTGTCACCATCGGTGTGGAGCTGGTGGAGCCGCCCTCGCCCGTGCTGCCGTGTGCCTCCAGGAGCAGGGTTTCTGGGAAGCTCCGCCGCTCCGCCAGTGCCCTCAGCAAGGCATCCAGCTGAGGCCCTGGAGCACAGAGCTGCGGCCATGGCAGCCGAGGCACCTGAGCACAGATCAGAACGGGCAATTCTGCGTGAACACRTCATGAAGGGGCCGGGCCAGGGGTTTGCTCTGGGAAATGGCCTTTCCCCAGTCTGGACACACACATGGCTGGGGATCAGGTGTCACCTGTGTCACCATCACGACTGCACTGGGACCAGGTGAGCAAGGACCCTGAATGCCTGGGCGCAGGCACTGCAGCCACGGGTCGTGAACCAGCACTGAAACCAGTTATTTAATGTACCCTTAGAGCATTGCTTTAGTCATTCCAGGCAGCACTTACCTGTGCATTAGGGAATTTCTTCTAAATTGAGGTTTTCCCATGATTAGCCAGGTCCTAAATGTTCCCTGCTGGCACACAGGTGGATGAGGGAGAAGCTCCCCAGTCTCTGCTGTCCTGCCGTGGAAGCACTGTGGCCTTTCCATGGTGTATGTGATGGCTGTGCACTGGAACTGCTCCCCAGAGAAACAAAAATAAGCAAATCCCTTGTAGAAGAGCAAAAGCCACACTCCTGCTATGACCCCTTCCCAGCACAATGTGAAGAACTGGGTAGCCTCCTCACCTTGTCCMAGCAGGCTGTGACCTGTCTGTAGCTGGGGGACAACACAGCTGAAGGCCTTTGAGGACTCGAGGTGTCTTCCAACACCTGCTGTAGTGAGCAGAGCTCGTGTTGGCAGTAGCTGATGTGTTTTGGTCTACACGTGTTGTAGGTTAATGGGGTGAAAATTTTTATAGCTAAATCCCCAGTATCTTAAAGCAACAAAAATCTCAGATCCAGCAGCAAAGAGCCCTGTCCTACTGCTGCTTTGTTGATCCTGGGCACTCACACACACACCTCCCAACAGAATGGGAGTTGCTTTAAGCAAAGGGATTGCATTTTTTGGGAAATGCCYGTTGGATCCCCATTTGTTTTTGCACTTACAGTTGGTGTTATGGCCATCTGTCTGTCTGAGTGCCAGTGCTTGGCTCAGGGCTGCTGTGTACCTGTGGAGCACATTCCAGCCATGGTCAGTGATGGCGAGGTGGCCCCTGAGCTCTGCCGTGTGCTCTGGGCCCGAGGGGCAGCAGCTCCTGGCCCCTGACAGGAAYTCGCCCAGTACAGCTGTGGGAAGGAGCCTCTGTCACTGAGGGCTCAGATGRCCAGTTTGATTTTCTGCTTCACAGYTGGATTTTGCTTTCTATTCATTTTCTGTCAGTGAAGGAATTTAGAAAATATAAGGTGTATTTTAATTTATTTTACTTTCAGGGCTGGACAGGCAAGGCTGCCTGGCCCTTAGCTATCCAATAGCTGGTCTGAAACAATTTCAAAGGCATTCTTCTGAGTAAGGASCCCTTTCTCCTTAGAGCAATATGCATCTCTAATTCAGGGAAGAATTTGATGAAAATTGTGTTTCCTGATGTTAAAAAATTATTAATTTGTATAAATTCCATTGTGGTTTTGCACCCTGAACTGGATGACAAAGCCACTCTGTTATCCCTTACAAAATGAATAAAATCTTTGCTCACAATAAAATTTCTCCCCAGAGCAATAAAAGGCGCGTACCTGTGTGGTGTGTGGCGGATGGCGGGAGGTGCCGGGGCTGGAACTTCAGTGATGCCAGTGGTGCTGCCTGGGCCCAGCTGCTGCGGGTGCCGTGGGTGTGCAGGGCTGGCTCACAGGGGACAGGGACAGTCCCTGCTGGAYGCGTGCTTTGTCCCTCTCTGCTGGAGCCACAGCTGCAGGAACAGCCGCCGGGTGCAGAGCCAGCAGCAGTGTTCCAGATTGGAGTGCTCTTGAGGAGTTCAGACTGCGCTGTGACTGACACATGGGCACCCATGGTCGTGCCCCATGTGGCAGCAGTGCCCTTTGCCACCCTGCAGGATGGCACCTCCTGCCAGCSCAGCCCTGCCCATGGCACCAAGCACAGTGACAGACCCTTGGGACCCCCAGACGCCAATGTCCTGCTTCCGGGCAATGCCTCATGGCCAAACCCCTCGCATCAGCATTAAAAACAAGATGTTTCTAATGGTGATTTTCTTCTCTACAGAGACAATCCTTAAGCAAATGAAAGGACCTGCACTCAGCCATAATGATGTCTGAAAAGACACCTGGAAATCTGCCTTCCTAAAGTCCTCCCCTAAATTAGAGGTGCTCTGGCCAGAAACAGAGTTAATCCAGATGGCTCCAAATAAAGCTTCCTTTGCAGAAATAACTGCACACACAATGGAGCCGTTGGGAGCCCTGCTTCCACCTGCCTTTCCCAAGGAGGATCCCTGCCCCAGGCCCAGCACCACCCTCGTGTGCAGCTGGAAAACAGGCAGGGCCCAGCTACTCTGCCAAGCAGGGGTCAGTGCTCAGGGGCTGTGCTGGCAGCCCTCGGAGCGGGCGGTGCCCCTCACCCAGGGCTGGCACAGCCGTGTATCCTCACTGCCCCTGCAGCAGGCTGGTACAGGGGCAGCTACAGCCAGAACACCGAGAGCACATGGCTCCTGCACAGCTCAGCACCCTCCACAGGGCAGCAACACAGGCCCAAGGAACCCTCACCTCCTCCAGCTGCAGCAGCAGCCACCAAAATGGCATTAAGAATAATTAATTAAATAATATATAAATTAATTKATACTTACCATGGAGCTCCAGAATGGGTTGTGTTGGAAAGGAACTTAAAGCTCATCTTACTCCACCCTTGCCACAGCAGGCACTATCCCAAGTTGCTCCAAGCCCCATCCAACCTGCCCTGGAACACTTGCAGGGATGGGGCAGCCACAGCTTCTCTGAAAACCTGTGCCAGGGCTAAACCACCCTCACAGCCAAGGATTTCCTCCCAATATTCCTTCTAATTGTGCCTTCCTTCAGCTTTAGAAGGRTGCCTAACATTTTTAACAAACATTTGTATAGGTATTATCTTATTCCTATACCTATTAATAKGCCCCTATACCTATTAATAGTCCTGTAGCTATATATTAATATAATTATACAAAATATATTAGGTATCTTATGTTCAGTATATTACATGCAATAGTATTTCAATTATATATAATATTTGATATTATATATCTATATGTTTTATTAGCTAGAATCTATATTATAGGTATTAAATACACATGGATGCAATATGTATATATTATTACATTAAGGATAATCTATGTAATCTGTGATCTACATCCATGTATAATACAAGGTATGTAATGTGATATGCATTATATATTACACAATGTCGTATATATGCACTGTTTTATCTCATTAATACCTGTTTTAATATTAAATATTGAATATAAAGGTAATAATTTTATCAAAAAAATGGGTTATAGGTTACATAAATACAACATACTACATTTATATTATATGTGTATATCTGCATATGCACACATCCCCGGTGTATATTTTAGCTATATGTACACATAATGACATAAACTATAACATTACTTTACAAACTATAATATTGTCTGCATATATATGTATATATATGTATATATATATGTATAAGAAATCATATAAATCATATCAGCAATGTATGAATTCTGTATAACATTTTATAATGAACGTGTAATATTTGACACATATCTAATGTGCATCAARGAATAGTCAGTGCACTATATACATACAATAAATAACAGACCATGTATGTATAGTGGATATGCCAGGTGTGCACACATCTGTGCACCTACACTCTGTCCTCCACAGAACACAAATCCTGGCAGCAGAGCTGACAAAACCTCCTTTCAAACAATAGTGTTTCATTACATCAATATTGGCAATGTATCAGTAATTATATTAATGCATATATGATATTATGTACTGTATAGAATGTATTTAATATGCATTAATTGACAATATATAACATATATATTAGTATATATTGTATAATATGCATTTATATAATACACATAATGCATTATAAACTGTCTACATAGTCTGAAGTCTACCTAGATAGATCATCWATATAGAATATACTGCTACAAAAGGAATAGATTTTTATATTTATCACAGAATCCTAGAATAGTTTGGGATGGAAGGCACCAATAAAGCTCAGCTCATTCCAGCCCCCTGCCATAGGCAGGGATACCTTCCACTATCCCAAGTCACTCCAAACCCYGTCCAACCTGGCCTTGAACACTTCCAGGATGAGGCAAATGCAAAACATAATTTATTGTACGTAATAAATTCTGATTTTCTTCTGTGTGTGTGTAACTAAACCAAAACCTCCCAATTCAGACATCCCCAACTGTACAGCATTTTCTTCACATTTGGCATTGAACTGGTGGTGTGCTACAGGCAATTTCCCTCTAAAAAACTGTAAAATGAGCCAATAAAACACTGTGGTCCCATAGGCTGAGAAAGCAGAACCTGTTCTAATCTGCAGCTGAGCCATGTTCCCTCTCTCCCCCGTACCAGTGCCTGCTACAGAGCAGGCAGAGCCTTTCCTCTGGTTAAATCCTCCCTGTCACCTTCCCAATTCCCTAAAAAAGGCTGAAAAACCTCAGCAGAGCAGCACAGCACAAGAGCCGGGCAGAAACGGACTGGGCTGTGCATGCCCTCACCTTCAGAGCTGCGAGGGTGCTTTATTGAAGCTTAAAAAGAGTGATTCTTTTTTAAGAGGAACAGGTGGTTCAACTGGACCAGGCTGCTGAAAATAATGTCCYAATTACCGTGTTGGGAGGATGCATTCCTACGAGGGTCCCTGTGCCGGTGTAGGGCTCCCGCTGCCGCCGCTGTGCCCGGCTCCGCCCGGCTTCGGTCCCTTCCTGCCTGCTGGGGAGAAAACAGCACGGTCAGAGCAGCGCTGGGGCAGCCCAGAACTCGGATCCAACGGCACACATAAGAATCAAGCCTGGAGCTGGTCAGGACAGCCCAGCCACACTTGGCACAGCCCAGCTCAATGATTAATGCATCAAATGCTGCCAGAGGCAGACATTGGTTAAGTGGATTGTAAATTACATTTTATTAAAACCATTTWAAACCCTGATGAGGGTTCTTACCTGCATGGGAGGATCTGAGGTGTTTGAATGCCATGTGCAGGATGCGCCTGCACACCCAGATCCTTCACCAAGGGTGCTGCCTGGGTGCCTCAGGTCCCCCAAAAYCTTGAGCTGTGCTCAGCTGTGTTACCCAGTGAGTCCATCCAGCGGGGCAGCTGACAGGTGCCCTACTGCACTGATAGCTGCGAGGGGCCATGGTGTTGGTACCAAAACCCATAAAAACCTACCCTGGGGGACAAACAGCCTCCAGACTGCTTCTGAGGGCCAGAGCAGCTCACCCCAGCTCCCCACCAACTCAGGGATCCACGCTTCATTGCTCAGGACCCTGCAGGTTCCTCTGCCTAATCTCCCCAGCTCATTCCCCTGTGCTCACACTCCGTCCCAGAAGCACACRTTCATTCTCGGTGCTCGGAGATGAGGAAGGCTCCGGCACGGTGGGCAAACCCCTCTGCCCGCATGCACAGAGCGTGAGCAGCCTCCGYGACAGCTGCCTCCACTGCGTCATGTTTGGGGCAGGATCAGTATTTTCCATGGTGCCCAAACCTGTTCCTGCTGGATGCACAGAGAGTCATCAGCAATCGATTTGTTAGCTGACAGCAGGAGGCTTTGTTTGTGCAGTGCGGGCCAGCCGGGTAGCCAGGACATGGCACCCACCATCTTCCTGCATTCCCAGGAGCTGCGACTGAGAGAGCTCCGGRTTCAGCCGCGCTGCTCGGCCCCCAGCACAGCCACTGAGCTACACGTGGGCTGGGAACCTCACAGACACAGGAGAAGGCAGAGCCCAGCAGAGGTCCAGTGCTGGAGGCCTGGGCAGTGGGACGGTGCAAGGGACAAACTGGTGAGGGACAGGGACAGATCCATCCCCAAAATACTGTCCCAAAGGAGGCTGATGTGAGCGGGTGGCTTTGTGACCTGTCACAGCAGTGCAATGCCCTTCACTGCCAGTGTGTCAAGAGACGCGGAACGGTGCCGATGGTGCCCTGAAAAACCCCTCGGGTATTCAGGGCTCACCCTCACAAAGGACCCTCTCCAGAAACTCTCGTGCAGTTGAGGCTCACCCTCACAAAGACCTGGCGGTGCAGGCAAGGGGAGACAGGCTGCAGACACAAAGGCACCTCAGCTCTGCCCAGACTGCTGCAGCCCAGTGATGCCAAAAGAAAATTACACCCCTTTTAGGATGGGATGATGAACACAGCCATTTCYAATGTACTCCACTGCCACCTCTCCTTACTCCTCCCCAGCACAGGAGTCTCCACTAATCACTTTCTGCTCAGCAGGAGATGCAATGGGTCAGTGGCTCATGGCTACCCAGACAGTTCTAARAACTTGGGGAATTCTGGCCCCAGCAATGTCAACTGATTCTTACCAGGACAGAYAAGGATTTACCTGACTATCAGGAAATGCACAGYGGTATAAAGGCRTTTTGTGGCCTGTTGGTGCCACAGWCTTCGAGCATGGATTTCAGCAGGGACACTGCTGTGACAGTGTGGATGGAGCCTTTAGGTTTCTCCGGAGGATGCCCGGGGCATCGCTCTGGAAATGACGTCCAGTGGCCTGAGAGGACAGCCATGTGTGTTGGCAAAGTCCCCCCGGGGAGCACAGAGCCCAGTCCWCAGACAGCTGTGACACCATCTGCAACAGCCCACGATTTGGGGCTTTCCAAGGCCAGGGAAGCCAGGAAAAGCAAAACTGCACCTCTTGCCAGGCAGGCTTTGCTGCCTGTCTCTCAGGCTGTGTTCTTTTCCAGTGTATTGATTTACAGCTAAAACCATAACTTTGCCTATGCCTGAAGTCACACCTGGCATAACCAAGTTGGTTTCCTAGGAATCAAGACAGCAGGAGCGTACCCATACACTGGTACTGTTCAGCCTGACTGAACAAGRAAAAAAAAAMCYMAAAAAAMCMAMCMAMCMAAAAAAATCTTTCTCTAGAAAGATGTTMTTTCTCTACAAGCTTTGCTACATCAAAAATACTCAAGCAATTCCTGGTAAACTTTCCTCCAGGAAGCTCCACCACCTGCTTTCCCCATGGTGAATCAGGGTTAGGAGCCTTTAGGTGAGAGAAGATTGTAGGAACAGACTGGAAAACTCTTCCAGGGAGCCAAAGCCTCAAAGGCATTGCTGCCCCGAGACAGAGCAGCCCCTCTGCCCACACCAAGTCCTAGCAGTCCCTTGGCCCTTCACACACCAATTTGGGAGCAGGGATTTGCTCTTGGGGCTGCCAGGCACATTTGCATGCCATTGAGATTGGCTCTGTACCTTCTCCTGCTGGCAGAGAGGGAGACAGTACAGGTGCATGCAACACCTGTCTGTGASAGATTTCACTAACCCAGCACACACCTTCCCCACTTACACAGATTTTACAACAATTCTGACCAAACCTGTGACATTTCCATATACAAACACAAGCCCCAGAGATTGAGATCAGTCAGTTGGTCTAAGTATATAGGTATGTATCTATATACAGYTATAGAAAGATGCTGCAGAAATCCCACTGCAGGGTGCAAGGATCAGACAGCAGCAGGCTCCAGCCYTGCTAGGAAGCAGACAAATGCCTGGCCTTCCTTGCACCAGGCTCCACAGCTCAGGGCTAAAGCAGGATGCCGCTGCTCTACCRTGCCCCTGAACCCCACACCTCAGTGCCAAGCACACTGACAGCCACCCAGCAAACAGCACAGCCCTCCTGGGCAGGGATTTCTACAAGTTGTCTGCTTACAGGTGCTGCCTCTCCTTGAGTTTTYCCTGCAACACCTTCCAGGGAAGGTCCCTGCCAGCTTTCCCCAGCAGCAGAGCACAGGGCRGACTGTGCCCAGTGCCGGCTGCAGCAGGGRCAGGGCTGAGGCTCCGGCTGACAGCCAGAGGACCCTTTTGCTCAGGGGCAGCTTCCCCCAGACCAGCCACGCCACACCCGACTCTTGTCCTCCCTTTAATTCCTTTTTAATTAATCTCATCAAACGGTGCAGAGCAGGCTGGTGCCTATGGAGGCACCCTGCCAGCTGCAGTGTGGAGAGGGGTGCCAGCCCCCCCAAGCCCCCAGGGCCAGCCCGGCAGGGAGAAGCAAGAGGGGTGGGGGCACACTTGAATTTGAAAATATTTTATTTGAATAGTAAATAATTATACAGTTGAAACAGTTCTATCGAAGCACTCTATAAATAGCTAACAGTTAAGAAAATAATGTGTGTAGAAAAAGAGATTGCATCTAAAAGTAAGAGCTGTTGGTTGCACGGGATAAAATGGTTAAGATCATGTGTTATTCTAGGTATAAAAGTTAAAACCTTTTTAGCAGATCCCTTTAGAAAAAAAAGATCTTCTAAAATGCACAGTGAAATGGCAGGCAAGGAAACAAAAAAAAGCGCATTAGAATATCTGCAATCAAATAATATCAATCTTCATAATTAATATAAATAAATAACGAATAAATAACATAATTACTCAAACCAACATATACAGATAGACAACTTATAAACTACCTTAGTAAGGGCAAAACGAACAGAAACAGAAACTTGGCATGTCACAGTTAAGGCAGTTTCTACAGCATTTTCTGGAGACCATCAACAGCAGAGTCAAGGCATTTGTGGCTACACTAAAGGAAACGCTCGTTTCTCTCGAGCGGTTTGATCTGTTCACATCGATAAAAACCGGAGCAAAGGAACGAAAT